>NC_060124.1:209861982-210168809 GCF_021461395.2 Schistocerca americana | reverse complement strand
TTAAATATTAATCAAAGGTAACTTTACAACATTGTTTTGACAACGATTGCTAGCACTGTCCGTCAACAGCTGACCTCTGCCGCCTGCTAGTACAACTACGTGCAGCTCTGTAACTCAAGTCCATGTCAGCTGGTGACATCTGTTGATGACTCATGCCTATAACGATATCGTCCTAACAAGTGACAGGAGCGATGCGAAGGCGCTACGCCTCACATCCCCTGTAATTATTAAAGTTGTTGAAAACAACTTTTTATAATTTTCTGCGTCGCGACTGTCTCCTTACTCTCAAAACAAATGTGAATTTTGTAAAATAACTAATCTAAGTTACAGAATTCTTACCTCAAACTGGGCATACTAGCCTATCTAAGTCTAAAATTTACAAAACTTTCTGATTTTTTTCTTTAGGAATTTTTTACAAAACTTTACAACTGAACTAATTAATTTTTTCCTTCAAAACCAAACTTTCCACAAATTGTGACTTTACATAAAATAGTTCTTGTCCATTACAATTAAATTTTTCGCCTTTTACTTCCTCTTATTTACATGAACTCAATATTTCATTGAATCTCCACCTGTACTTTGATTGCTGTCCTGGTGTAAATTTGAAATCACTCCTACCTTACATGTTTCACTGCATAAGTGTCCTCTACCTAACGATTTTTCTCTTAGCATGTCACAACACCTTGGTGGGTTGGCGTCCATAACATTGCACATTGGTCCACTCTCAGGCCAGTCATTATTGTACAGTGGTTTTACCTACAAAACATAGTTTCGTCTAAGACTACTAACACACAGAACCGTCTCAACACATAATAGAAAATTGTTCTCCCTATGCTACATTCTTTAATTAATTATATTTTAACTATTCAAAGGAAATTAACAAACCATTTAACTCGTAAACTGCAAGAAAATTTGCATTTTCTTTTAAAGTGTTTAACTACTTCAGCAAAATTATGCATTGCTATTGAAGGCATACACTGAAATCACTTAATTAGGTTAAATTCTGATTATTCCCTATCCACTAAATCTTTTCTCAGAACTTGACAACTATGGCAACGTCTTTATGAAAGCTTTTACCAGGTTCCATAAATATGCTTAACTTTATCATTTCTTCTTCAAAAATTTTTTAAGAAGTCTTTTACAATAGCAAATAAGACACCAAATTCAAAACTTGAGAATGACTTCAAAATCACATAAGATATAAAATTCAAACTCATATAATTTTTTACAAAATCAATATATACACCCATTCACGCTCTTACCTTTCACACCTGGTAGCATTAGTATTAGTAGTATTTTGGTTGTCATCTCTATCGGTTTAGTTTATTAGTCGCCTCCGGTAAATTTCGTGTTATTTTTGGGATAGATTCATTTTCCATTATGACCATGCATCTTCATGCAAATCATCTTACTCGCTATCCATTAGTAATCAAATGCTAACTAACACCTTTTTTTTTTTTTCAAACATCAACATTTGTAACAACACTCCACAATTCCTTTATCATTTTCCAACAGGATAACACTGCCTTCTAGAAAAAGTGATGCCCTTCCTCCTCATTACTCTGAGCCCTTTTATTATACTCTATAATTAGTCATCTCTGTTACTTCTCTCACTACTACTTCAAAACGTATACCTTCATGTGCAACATGACAACACCTCACTACTGCCAAATCACCAAAATGCATCATTTTATTTTTCAAATTATATCCCCCTGTCTCATTACTCTAACTTTTTCCTCTATTTTATTCTCTACTAAGAGCATTTCATCAGGATCTACCTCCACTCCTTCCCCATATTCGGTATACCTTTCCAGATCTGTTCTCTTCCTACAATATCTAATCGGAATCTGCTCACCTTACCTCTTTGTAAGCTTTCTTTTCTTAGAGAAAGGCACTATAATGTTTTTCCCACTCACTTCCAGGCTTATATTGTCATTTTCTAAGTCCATCCTCCCCTTGTACTTCACTAAGAAATCAATTCCCACTAATATATCTATACTTAAGCCCTCAATAACTAGAAAGTTATGATACAACTGGTTACCATTTGTACTGATAGGCAACAACACTTCATACTTTACATGCTTCCTCACTTTTCCTGTGGCTACAATTATCTGGATTCCCATGACAGGTATAATTACTAGCTCTCTTTTATTAGGCAAAGCATCTAACCATTGCTGACTAACAGCACTCAAATCACTGCCACTATCAGATAGGCACTGTACTTCTTCCCCTTGCACTAAAAGATTGATTACTGATCGAACTTTCTTTTCTTCCTTAACAGTGACTTCATCCTCTTCAAGCAAGACGTGTACAATTTTACGCCTTTCGAAACCTTCCTTGTGCCCAGAGATTATACAAATATCTACAGGATTGCTTTCACTACTCTCCCTTCCTACATTCTTTAGCCTATCCACTATGGATAGATTAAGTCACTTCTGGAAATCTGCAGCTCCCTTTTCTACAGTAATTAGTTTCTCCATTAATTCTTCCGCCTCATCTTCTCCTTCTACATTATTTTTACTCGGCTGACCCCCTCTCATCACCGGCATGAAATGCTTCCATAGCTTCCTCTAAGTCCCTATTTACCGACATCAATAATTCTTCTACCCCCTTCTCATCTAGCTCCTGCAATCCCTGTGTATTCGTATCTCCTCCTTCTCCCTGGCAAGATTCCTCATTCGCTCTACTGTGCACTTCTCCCTCACTGCTAGATTTTACATAACTTTCAACATCTTTTCCCCCCAAACAACCTGCAGCACAGTGCTCCTTTTGCCTGCTCCCATCTACATAGCCACCTCGTAGCATGCCTATTCTATCATCTTTCGCTTTACTACTTTCAATTGTATCATTATTGTCAATAATTTGGACTTCAGTTACTTTATCCTTATTGTATACATAAGGTATGGCCAGCGGATTCAAATTACTGCTACCCGTTCTGCAAATGCCAGCCCCTTCACAGACGGGATCTAGTTTCCCATGCCCTGTGATTCTGCTTCATTTCTGCCTCGCACACCCTCCTGATCTCTCTCCTGAAAACCATTGCCATCATGAATTGGCGATCGCTATCTGTAAGCGTGCCCCTGATCATTATCAATTGTCCTTGGAACTGGAGCATAGCGCGAACCCCTTCCTCTTCTTCCTCGGCTATTATGTGACACACCCATTCTGTTCACATTAACATTCTGACCTCTCTCAACCGTATTCTGAGGCCTAAAACTACGATTTGTCTGCTCCTCTTCCTGCATAAGCTTCTCCACCCTTTCCATATAGCTAATAAGCTTATCAACATTGTATCTAGGAGCAGCAAATATTTTATTTCTCCAGCTTAGAGGCAGCTTCCCATCTAACCCCATAATCATTTGCTCAGGCTCTAATTTGTTCGTCAAATATGAAAAATTAGTCACCCATCTTAAAGCAAATCTTTTTATATTCTCTTTCCTGGGATTGAGCTTTTCCCCAACCCAGAAACTGCTTTGCAATTCTATTTGCTTTTGCTTGCCCCAATATTATTTGAAAAACGCTTCTTTCAACTGCTCTAACGTCTCATATTGTTCCGTTGCAGTCGTTCCCCATATCCTAGCCTCACCCAAAAACTTCGATGTTACGAAACCAATCTTCTGTCGGTCACTCCACAAACTAGGCAAACCATTTTCAAAATCGTTCCAGAACTCTTTAGGATGAACATTTCCAGCTGGATCAAAACGAAGAAACTGTCTGTTTGTAATATAAGACACTTCATCAGTTTCCGTCACCATACTATAGCTCTCACCGTTAGCCCCCAATCTAATATTACGTTTCACTTTGTTTAGTCTACTGTCATGCTCATTTAATTTAATGGTTATTTGTTCAGTTTTGTTAGTGATTTGTTCTACACCACTCCCAACCGCATTCACTCGTTCAGACACAACTTTAACACTGTCCAAACAATTTTCATTCCCAGAATCAATTTTTGTATTTAAATTTCCAAGTGCAGTTTGACATATAGATTCTACTGACGTCAGATTTGACTTGACTTGACCTACTTCTTTTCTTATCTGATCTATATTCTGTTTGCTTCCAATAGCAACCTTGCTAAACAACTCTGTTAATTCACTTTTTACATTTTCTGAAGACTTTTTACACCTACTTTCTGCATCAGAAATTCTCTTATTTACATGAGTATCAAACACCTGCAAATCCGTCCTCCACATCTTCTTAAGCTCAACAGCCTGTTGTTCTATTTTCTCATTAATTTCAGTGTTAAACTGTTTCAGATCATTAGCTAGCTTGATAATACTACCAGACTGTTGTTCAACTTTCTGATCTAACTTCCCAAAATCTTGTTTTACCTCAGTTAAATTCTGATTAAAATTTTGTTTTACCTCAGTTAAATTCTGATTAATATTACTGAAATTTTGATTCATATTCGTCATTAAAGCTGCAAACATATCTTGTAAATTTACTGGTTTGTTTTCCTGTTGTGCAATTTTTTGTTCAGCTAATTGTACAGGCACAATACCAAATTTGGTATCTGTTCTGTCAGCCTCCTCACTCACATTAACACTACTGACATCAAACAAACTATTAATACTGAAATCATTCAACTGACTATCGTGAATATTTAAACTGTCGCCCATACCAGAATCGGTCGGAATATTATGTTCCACTTCCATCTTTACAACTGGAGATATCTGAGGAACATTGTTACTTAATACTTCCATATTAACGGTATCCCCTACTTGATTTTGTTCAGGAGTACTTGCCTGACTAGCACTTTTTTTTCCTTTATTGGGTTTCGATTCCCCCTAAAGGGGGCGGGCTGTCAGCAGCTTATTACGCCGCTCTTCAGCCTACAGAATTTGTTTTTAAAAAGATGAAGATAAGAAAAAATAACAACAGTTGGCGATAAAATCGGTGACTTACAGATAAAATGGCAGAAAATGCTGGAGCTTAAAACATAAAACACAGGGTTGATGATGCTAATAAATACACAGGAATCAGAAAAATAATAGACAGACAATTAAAAAACACGGCTACAGTCTGGGTTCTGTTCGCAAGAGATATAAAATGCGCACCCAGCGACAGCATGATTTCCTTTCGCAACACTGTGGAAAGACGCACAACACTGAACACTCACTTAAACACTGCATTAAAAAGTTGGTACAAATATGACATACCACACCCGAGAGCAGGTGGGGGAAACTGGTCAGATGACGGGAAAGAAGGGGGGGGAGGAGAGGAAAAGTGAAGTGGGAGGGGGGAAAGGAGCCAATGGAAGAGGAGGATCCAGAAGAGGGGTGGGGGGTGGTGAGCAGACGTGCCAGGGAGTGGGGAAGGCAGAGGAGGGGAGTACAAAAGGACTCAGGGGGGGGGGAGAAAGGAGATAGGGAGAGGGTAGGCAGGGAGAAAACACAGGATGGAAGGGGGGAGGAAGAGGGAGCCGATGGAAAGGATGGAGGAAAGGAGGGGGGTGAGGATCAGAGTTGATAGGAGGGATAAATGGAGGGAGAGAGGGCACCATCCGGGAGGGGGAGTTGATGGAAGCCACCTTGGGAATGGAGATGTAGGGTGTAGAGATGGAGGGTAGGGGGGATACAACAGTGTAGACGTGGCAGGGGGCGGGGATGGGAGAGGAGAGGAGCAACCAGGGGGTGAGGGGGTTCAAGGCGGCGGGAGGTGTAGAGGATGCGGATATGTTCGAGGAAGAGGAGCAGATGGGGGAAAGGAATGAGATCATAGAGGATCCGCGTGGGAGACGGGAGGTGTATACGGAAGGTGAGGCGAAGTGCATGACGCTCAAGGATCTGGAGGGACTTATAGAATTTGGGGGGGGGGGGCAGATATCCAGGCAGGACTGGCATAACAGAGGATGGGACGGATTAAGGATTTGTAGGTGTGGAGGATGGTAGAGGGGTGCAACCCCCATGTCCGGCCAGAGAGGAGTTTGAGGAGTCGGAGGTGGTTGTGGGCTTTGGATTGGATGGAGCGGAGATGAGGGATCCAGGTGAGGTGACGGTCAGTGGTGAGGCCAAGGTAGGTGAGGGTGGGGGTGAGGCAGACAGGATGGGCACAGACAGTAAGGGAGAAATCTAGGAGCCGGAAGGAGCGAGTGGTACGACCTACGATGATTGCCTGGGTCTTGGAAGGATTGATTTTCAGGAGCCACTGGTTGCACCATGCAGCAAAAAGGTCAAGGTGATTCTGGAGAAGGCGTTGGGACCGTTGGAGGGTAGGAGCAAGGGCGAGGAATGCGGTGTCATCAGCATATTGCAAGAGGTGTACTGGAGGGGGGGGGGGTGTTGGGGCATATCTACCGTGTACAGGAGGTAGAGGAGAGGGGAGAGGACAGAGCCCTGGGGCACACCCACAGAGGGGTAGAGGGTGTGGGAATTGGCATGATGGATGGTAACATAGGAGGGGCGGTGGGAAAGGAAGGAGGCCATCAGGCGGATTTAGTTGATAGGAAGGGCATAGATTTGGAGCTTAAACAGGAGACCGGGATGCCAGACACGGTCGTAGGCCTTTTCGAGGTCAAGGGAGACAAAAATGGCGGAGCGACGGGAGTTAAACTGGAGGGAGAGGAGATGAGTGAGGCGGAGGAGTTGGTCATCAGCAGAGAAGGAAGGTCGAAAGCCACATTGGGTGTTGGAGAGGAGGTGGTTTTGGTGGAGGTGGTGATGGATGCGCTGGGAAAGGATGGATTCCAAGAGCTTGCTGAACACTGATGTGAGACAGATAGGACGATAGGAAGAGGCATCAGATGGAGGCTTGTTGGGTTTGGAGAACATCAGGATATGGGAGGTTTTCCACAGGTCAGGGTAGAAGCCAGTGGCCAGGATGACATTGTAGAGGGTGTTAAGGACTGAAAGGAAGGAGGGAGGGCAGTGTTTGAGGTGGCGGTAGGTAATGCAGTTGTGGCTGGGAGCAGTGTTGTGTTTAGTTCGGAGTGTGAGGCTGATGTCCTGTGTAGTGATGGGAGTGTTAAGTTCAGATGGTGGTGTGTGGCCCAAGTACTGGAAGCTAGGAGCAAGGGGAGGAACACAGGTATTCGTACGGTCCATGACGTCAGGGAAGAGGGAATAATCAAAGTGGGGATCATCTGGAATGGAAAAAACATCAGAGAGGTGAGAGGCAAAGTGGTTGGCCTTACTGAGGTTGTCAGGAAAGGGACGGTCATTAAGGAGGAGAGGGTATTGCAGGGTGGGGCGGGTCCCAGTAAGGCGGTGGAAAGCAGACCAATACTTGGAAGAGTTTATGGGGAGCGTGGTGTTGAGTTGTGTACATGTCTGGCGCCAGGCACGGCGTTTCTTCGCTGTAAGCAGGTTGTGGATGTGTCGTTGTAATTGCCGGTGGCAGGTAAGTGTATACCGGTCACGAGTGTGGAGAAAAGAGCGGTAGAGGCGGCGGGACTCTCGAAGGAGAAGGACGGCCTGTGGAGGCAGAGTGGGGCAGTGAGGGTGGATGGCTTTGGTGGGGGCAGCAGTGCGAGATATGTCATGAGGAGATTGGAGGGTAAGGTTGTGGCCAGCAACCTGAGTGTGAATGGAGTCCCGGTAGGCATCCCAGTTGGCACGGGAGTAATCATGGACAAGTTTAGGAGGGACATCTGGGTGAGGAGCGCTGTGAGGATGGCGACCATTAGAGATAGTGAGGAGAACAGGAGCATGGTCACTGCCAGTGAGGTCAAGGATATCTGCGGTGATGCGCCCAAGGAGTTTGGGAGAGGCAGGGACCACATCGGGAGTGGTGTTGGATTCGGGTTGGGTGTGCTGAGGCAGGGGAACCAGGTCGCCCTGGAGGGTGGTAAGAAACTGATGCCACCGCTGGAGGTCGGCAGGATCACGGCTGTGGATATTGAGGTCGGCGGTAATCATATAGGTGGAGAAGGTGCGGTCAATGTGGGCCAGGAAATCGTATGGGATGGGGGTGCGAGGGCGGACATAAATGGTGGCACAGGTGATGGTAAGGGTGGGGAAGAAGAGGCTGAGGGTGAGATGCTCAGCAGGATTGTTAAGGAGAGGTTGGGGCCGGACAGGGAGGTGCTTGAGGTGGCCTATAGCAACTCCGCCACGCACCAGAGGGTACGGGTTATCGGTGCGGTGAAGGGTGTAAGGAGCTGTGGAGATGGAGATACGGGGTTGAAGGAAGGTTTCATTTAGTACGAAGGCATCCCTGCAGTGCTGACAGAGGGTGTGGAGGAAGAGGAGTTTGTGGGTGGGCAGGGAGCGAATGTTGTGGTACAGGATACAGTAGGGTTGTTGTACCATGAGAGGGGAGAGTTAAACGAGGGTGGTGAGGGGGGTGAAGGTGAAGTGGGCCTGGTTGTGGGACTATGTGGCATAGGTGGTAAGATGGAAGATGGAACGAGCAGCGAGGGCGATTTGGGAAAGGGTGTGGAAGTGCTGGAAGGGGTGGATGTTTTAGAGTACAATGGTGATGAAACGGATGATGTCCTCTGCAGTAGGTGGACGGCGGAGCCAGTTGTTGGGGTGGATGGGGTCATCAACAGGACGGACAGGGACGGTGAGCTCAGGGGTGACTGGAGCAGTTTTCGCTTTACACTTCGAGGAGTAGGTAGGATGTGGTTTGTTGCAAGTGTTGCAGGAGGGGGGAGAGGTGAGGTTGGGGCAATTCTTGAGGAAGTGTGAAGCTTTGCAGTGGGGACAAGTAGGGGGGTTCTTGCAGGCAGAGGTAACGTGGTCGTTGTACGTGAGACAGCGTTGGCAGCGGTAGGATTGGACGGGGGAACGGGAGGGGTCCACCTTATGACGGCGATTGTAGATGAGGGCTCCCTCGGTGAGGAGGCGGTGACTAGCACTCACATCAAACCGACTTACATCGCCCTCTCTCAGGACCACAGAATTATCATTCCCATCCATACTAGAAAGTCTGTTTACACGTGCAAATAATACACTATATAAACTTAGCTTATATTTCTTCGTCCGATGTCGTCGCAGCGTGTTGAAAACAGCAATCTGCCTTTCTCCCCGGGCCTTGCTGTGCGCTTACTGTGCCATCTGTTGCTCAGCGGACCAATTCTACGCTGCGCCTTCAGTCCCGTAGCATCCAGTTCGTTATAAAATCTCCGTTCCACAGGTTCTCTCCTCGTTGCATCTCAAAACGTATGTTCGTCTTCACAGCAATATCTCACTTGCCCCTACAGTCACTGTTGTAAAGTTGCTTATTGACCGTTCCTCTCGATCACGAATTCGGTTCCTACAGCTTTATAGTTTCCCGGCCGAGGCACCATGTGCGGCGCGGCACGTTAGTTTTTAACGCCCTGGAAATGTCCAGCAATGTTCATTTGTCTAGCTAAAAGCTGTAGTAGAAAATACTTGACCACTACTGTCTACTGCAGGTCGCAGCATACATAGAACTGTCCGGTAAACGGGATGTGTCTAGTACTGAAATAAAAGTTTTAGCTTGGCAATGTAAATAAAGATCACAGTTAATACTGCCAAGTCCGTACTAAGTGGCTACACAATGTAGAGCTCCCACGCACACCACAATCACACACGTAGCCAGTTTATGGTATTTACACCCGTTACCGAAGTTAATAGAGTTCACTAGATCGTTTAGTTATGAAAATGCTCGCTCAAATGTTGTGCACACTGCTCTACACGTAATACCTGTTCCAGTCTTAGATCGCACAACACGTCACGCGGTTTTAACTAACAGTCAAAGGTAATAATTTTGATATTCTGTCCGAAATTCCACACGACTTCCACTATACCGTTCACTTAAATACGCTTTGTACTACTTCACGAACTCGTAATTAGCATTTTCCGCTATTTTACAGTACTTTCGTCGGAGCTGCTTTCAATGAGATGTTATAGTTCGAACCCTCAACCCTGACTGACTTAGATCACACCAAAGGCTTTGTTCCCAGCATAGATTGGCGCGAGCCTGCATTTTTCTGATTGGCTGATATCCCAAACAGCAAATCAGGTTGCAGTATTGTCCCGCGCTAACCCGCGCTTTACTTCAATGACCAATCATAGTAAAACATTTCTTTCTATGGTAATTGATAAATAAATAAATTTAGAAAAGTATCAAATATAAAATTACTCCTTATGAAATTACCGATTAATTTGTGTTCTACTCACGATTTATTAGTACCATAAACTTGTAGTGTTGGCAGAAGAGCCAACACTGTTTTTCTATAGGAGGTCGAAATGCACGCGTTTAATTACACGCTGACTGGCGTGAGGTCTGGAACAGGACAATATCTTGAGAATTGCAAATAAAGTACGTAGATGATGTAATACTTAACTTTAATCCACAATTGTAGAACATCTCTCGTTACGATACATGCTTCATAATATTAATTATCAATTGAATACGGCGCCTTGCTAGGTCGTAGCAAATGTAGCTGAAGGCTGTGCTAACTATCGTCCCGGCAAATGAGAGCGTATTTGTCAGTGAACCTTTCCTTGCAAAGTCGGCTGTACAACTGGGGCGAGTGCTAGTAAGTCTCTCTAGACCTGCCGTGTGGTGGCGCTCGGTCTGCAATTACTTACAGTGGCGACACGCGGGTCTGGCGTATACTAATGGACCGCGGCCGATTTAAAGGCTACCACCTAGCAAGTGTGGTGTCTGGCGGTGACACCACATTCCTCCCCCGCAAATCGGCGAAAGGTGGATGGTGGCAGATGACGTCGTGGAAGACATCCGGACAACAAAAGGAAAATTACTGAATGAATCGACCAGAAGCAACCATCGAGCATTCCAGAATGGACCAGCAAAATCGATGTGTAAGCGTTGCCAAGGGGAAGTGGCTTTCGGCCATGCAAAGAATTTCCGCGGTGGTGCGGATTGTTGTTCGGCACACGCCATGCAAGAAGAGCACATTTTCGTAATCGCAGCATCGATTCCGAACCATGTACAGTGCTGACGAGCAAGTTGTTTCGTGCGCACTATACCCCAATGTCCTTGGTGGAGAAGCCGTAAGACAGAGGACTGTAACGAACGTGGGACCACGACCCTCGACTGATCATTATCAGAAAGCAACAGCAAAACACCACGTCGAACAAAAAGTCTCTCCTTGTGAGCAAAATATCGGCGAACTAACGGATCCTCGATCCGTGATTTCGACAAGGGCCATTGCGTAGCAACAAAACGCAAAACTGTAGCAAGGACAGGGTCAGCAGCTGTGGCTGTAGCTACACGACGAAAATCAATCGGAAACGATTCGACCACGTCATCGGTTTCCGCATCAATGAACATGCAAGCAAGTTCGGAAGAATCGAATGCTCTATCCTCAGCAACAGGCAAACGGGACAACGCATCGGCGTTTCCGTGCTTAGCAGTGGACCGATACAAGATATCGTAGCGGTACTGCGAGAGGAAAATAGACCAGCGAATGAATTTCTGCGCTGTACGTGGAGGTACAGGCTTGTTCGGATGAAAAAGCGATGTCAAAGGTTTGTGGTCTGTGATGATGGTAAAGTGACGACCATACAAGAAATCATGAAACTTAGTAACACCAAAAACGAGAGCCAAAGCTTCTTTCTCGATCTGTGAATAATTTCTTTGCGCAGACGAGAGCAATTTGGACGCAAAGGCAGTAGGGCGATCATGCGAACCATCTTTGTGCGCAAGCACAGCACCGATCCCGAAATCCGATGCATCTACCATCAACAAAAGGGGTTTCTGGGGATCGAATGGCGTAAGGCAAGTATTTGAAAGCAACGCCGATTTCAACTGGCGAAAGGCGCGTTCGCATTCCGTCGTCCAGACGAACGGAACACCTTTACGGCGTAAGCGATGAAGCGGAGCTGAAATGGAAGAGGCATGGGGAACATAGCGATGGTAGTAATTTATTGTACCCAGCACACTCTGTAGCTACTTCAAATTCTGCGGCGAAGGCAAGTCCTGTATGGCACGGAGGTGCTCTGGACTCGGATGTATGCCTTGTGCATTGATTACATGTCCCAGATATGGTAAATCACGAGCAAAAAACACACATTTGTCCTTCCGCAAGCGAAGACCATTTTGTCGCAAGACCTGAAATAATGTTCGGAGGTTAGCTAAATGTTCTTCTTCCGTCTTTCCGGAGATCACAATATCGTCCAGATAGTTTTGCTGCAGTAGGGACCGAGGCACAAACAGTTTGCAGATATTGCTGAAACAATGCAGGGGCGGATGCACACCCGAATGGCAGTCTTTTGAATCTATACAAACCAAGATGCGTGTTAACCACCAAAACGCGCCGGGATTCTTCGCCCACCGGTATTTGCAAGTACGCATCTGCTAGGTCCAACTTCGAAAAATATTTACCCGGGCACAGTTTGTCAAAAAGATCTTCCGGGCGGGGTAAAGGATAAGTTGCAATCACTAGTTGGGGATACACTGTAGCTTTGAAGTCCACACAAAGTCTCAGTTTTCCGGAAGGTTTCGGCAAAATTACTAAGGATGATGCCCAGAGAGAAGCCTGCACACGTTCAATCACACCTTGTGATTCCAATTCGTGTAATGTTCTTGCGACCTCATCACGCAATGCATGGGGAACATTGCGCACTCTGAAAAATTTCGGTTGCTCGTTTACTTTCAGTTCCACATGTGCTTTATAGTTCTTAGCGCAACCAAGGCCCCGTGCAAAAATGTCTGCAAATTCTTCACATAGACTAGAATCACTGGCTGAAGGCACAGTCTGGTTCACTGATAGGACCTGATTTACTATAGACAAGTTAAACAACTGAAATAAGTCTAAACCAAACAAGTTCACTGCAGAAGAAGAACAAAGGACGTAAAATGACACAAGTTTTGTTTGTCCCTTGTATGTGGCAAGAAGGCTGCACTGTCCTAACACAGGGATATTCTGACCGGAATAACTATTTAACTTAACATTTGCGGCACGCAACAGAGGTGTGCCCAGTTGTTTGTGCGTGTCGTGATTGATTAGTGAAACTGCAGCTCCGGTATCGAGCTGGAATGGGATCACGTTGCCATGAATGTCCAAATCTACAAAAAGTTTATTGTCCTGCTGACGACAAGAACGACAGTCTCGTGCAATTTGAACAGACACTGGTACAGAATCACTTGCTAATTGACGTGATTTCCGGCGACGTCGACGCACACTTTTTGTGGGACGCACACAGTCACTTTTAGAGAGAGTGGCACTGGGCGGAGTGGAATTAACTACATGAATGTCCATGGGCGAAGGTGCACGAGCCTGAGCATTCTTGGTTCGATTCCAGCGCGAAGCAAAGGGCCTGGAATGGTTTTTAGTGTCCGATCTAAGCTTTTTCTGGCAAACACTCTGAACATGTCCTTTTTTATTACAGAAAAAGCAAATAGCTTGGCGTGACGGGCAGTTCTCACGCGAATGTCTGGTTGCACACCGCGGGCATGATTTTAGCACTGCATTTGCTTGCTGCCGTGGGACACGTGGTTGAGAGCCTGGCGGCAGCTGCCCAGACGAGCGCGAGGGCTGTTTACAGTTCCGTGCCGCTCGCCCGGCGGGCCGGTTAACGTGACACACGGCTGGCGAAGTTGCAAATGATTCCTGAGCAAAGTCAAGTGTGTCTTGCCTATCCAATATGTCCATCACTTGTTGAAGGGAGGGATTGACTACTTTCAAAATTTGCTCCCGTATACGAACATCAGAAACATTCTGTGCAATTGCATCACGCACCATAGTATCTGAATAAGGGTGTCCACATTCACACTCAAAAGCACAATCCCTGTTAAGGCCTTGCAAAGTTGCAACCCACTCCCTATTAGTCTGACCGGCCGTACGTTTTGTACGAAAGAACGTATACCGTTTTGCAACTACATTGACTGATTCCTTGAAATATGCATCTAATGCAGACAAAATTTCTTCGTAGGACAGAGTTGCTACGTCGCGTCGGGGAAACAATTTCACTATCACATGGTACGCCTGGACGCCGATACATGATAATAAGTGAGGCTGCCGCTCATTACCTTGAATTCTGTAGGCGGCGAGATGAAATCCAAATTGGCGTGACCACTCCGTCCAGCTTTCCATGGCCGCATCAAACGGACGAAAAGGTGATGCAACTGCATGTTGTGGCTGCGGTAGCGGTGGAGCGGCGGCTGCCGCATCGTTTTGCATTGCACGTTGACCCTGGACGAGCTGTCCAAGGGCATCCAATAAGGCCTGCGCCTGCTGATTCTGCAAGCGATAAAATTCGGACAGTATATCTGGAGATTGTGGCGAAGCCATGACACAAGTAAATTAGTTATATATAAAGGAGATCGTTTGTATCCGAGTCGCCAATTTGTAGTGTTGGCAGAAGAGCCAACACTGTTTTTCTAGAGGAGGCCGAAATGCACGCGTTTAATTACACGCCGACTGGCGTGAGGTCTGGAACAGGACAATATCTTGAGAATTGCAAATAAAATACGTAGTTGATGTAATACTTAACTTTAATCCACAATTGTAGAACATCTCTCGTTACGGTACATGCTTCATAATATTAATTATCAATTGAATACGGCGCCTTGCTAGGTCGTATCAAATGTAGCTGAAGGCTATGCTAACTATCGTCTCGGCAAATGAGAGCGTCTTTGTCAGTGAACCTTTCCTTGCAAAGTCGGCTGTACAACTGGGGCGAGTGCTAGTAAGTCTCTCTAGACCTGCCGTGTGGTGGTGCTCGGTCTGCAATTACTGACAGTGGCGACACGCGGGTCCGGCATATACTAATGGACCGCGGCCGATTTAAAGGCTACCACCTAGCAAGTGTGGTGTCTGGCGGTGACACCTCAAAACTGACTGCACATTTAACTATAGTAAATCCCCTGTTTAGTTTAACTGGTACTTCGTGAAAAAAACAAAGCAATTTTCATTTACTTCTGTTCTTCTTCACTCATACAACACTCACACTGCTAATTACTACACATATAAAACAATTATAATTATGCAAATACCTTAAATATTAATCAAAGATAACTTTACAACCTTGTTTTGACTACGACTGCTAGCACTGTCCGCCAACTGCTGACCTCTGCCGCCTACTAGTACAATTACGAGCTTCTCTGCAACTCAGGTCCATGTCAGCTGGTGACATCTGTTGATGACTCATGCCTATAACGATATCGTCCTAACAAGTGACAGGAGCGATGCGAAGGCTCTACGCCTCACGCGGACCTGGCAACTTGCTCGATGTTGTATATCTTATGGTTGGAGCGTTCACTGTTTCCATTTTGTTTCTTTTTTTAAAGTTCGGAACACCTTCCTGTTTTCATGCTTCATCTGCGTTCAGTTTTAGACAGCCTACCCACTGGGCTATTTTACCACTAAATCTGAGGGGAGTGCGATGGGGAGTTTCCTTTATAAGTTCAATTCCTGTCGAAAACAACCTAGACTCACCGACCACTTGTCCACGTGCGCATCTACGTCTACATCTACATGGCTACTCTGCTAATCTCGCTTAAGTGCCTGACAGAGGTTTCGTCGAACCACCTTCACAGTCATATTCTGTTATTTCACTCAGGAACAGCGAGCGGAAAAAAACATATACCTATATCTTTCTGTGCTTATTTTATTATGATGAGTTTTCCCTGTGGAGATCGGTCTCAACAAAATATTTTCGCATTCAGAGGAGAAATATGGTGGTTGAAACTTCGTGAGAAAATCCCGCCGCAACGAGAAGCGCCTTTGTTTTAATGACGCCCATCCCAAATCCTGTATAATGTCCGTGACACTCTCTCCCCTATTCCTTCACAATACAAAACGTGCTGCCCTTCTTTGAACTTTCTCGATGTACCCGTTAGTCCTATCTGGTAAGGATCCCATACCGCGTAGCACTACAACAAAAGAGTACGGACAAGTGTAGTGTAGGCCTTCTCTTTATAGATCTGTTGCATCTCGTAAGTTTCCTGCCAATGAAACGCAATCTTTGAATCGCCTTCCCCCACAAAATTTTCTATGTGTTCTTTCCAATTTAAGTTGTTCGTGTTTGTAATTCGGAGATATTTAGTTGAATTTACGGCCTTTAAATTTGATTGATTTATCGTGTAATCGAAGTTATACGGATTCTTTTTAGCACTCGTGTGGATGACTTCACAATTTTCATCATTTAGGGTCAGTTGCCAATTTTTGCATCGTACAGATAGATATCTTATCTAAATCGTTTTGCAGTTGGTTTTGATGTTCTGAGGACTTTACTATAGATAAACGACAGCGTCATCTGCAAGCAACCTAAGACGGCTGCTCAGATGGTCTCCTAAATTATTTACATACGTAAGGAACAGTAGAGGGCCTATAACACTAGCTTCGGGAACCACAGAAATCACTTCTGTTTTACTCGGTGACTTTTCATCAGTTGCTACGAGTGGTGACCTTACTGACACGAAATTACGAATCCCGTCACATAACTGAGCATGCAGTTTGATTACAAGCCGCTTGTGAGGTACGGCGTCAAATGCCGTCTGGGAATCTAGAAATACAGAATCAATTCGTAGAGAGCTCTCAACACTTCATGTGAGTAAAGAGCTAATGTACTCTAAATCCGTGTTAAATATGTGTCAATAGGCCATTCCGTTCGAGGTAATTCGTATTCCAAAATCCTGCTGCATATCGACAGTGATGATATGAACCTGTAATTTAGTGGATTACTCCTACTGCCTTTCTTAAATACTGGCGCTATCTGTACAACTTTCCTGTCTTTGAGTACGGATCTTTCGTAGGAAGAGCGATTGTATGTGATTGTTAAGCATGGAGTTGCCGCATCAGCGGGAACCTAATTGTTAAACAAATTGGACCGGAAGATTCGCTTTTATTAAGTGATTTAAGTTGCTTCACTACTGCAAGAATATTTACTTCTAAGTTACTCATGTTGGTAGCTGTTCTTGATTAGAATTCTGGAACACTTAGTTCGTCTTCTTTGGTGAAGGAATTTCGTAATTCTGTGTTTAGTAACACTACTTTTGCAGCACTGTCATCGATAGGATTTCCATTGCTGTCTCGCAGAATAGGCATTGGTTGTGTCATGCCGCTACCATACTTCACATACGTCCAGAATCTCTTTGGATTACCTGTCCAGGAGCGAAAAGATTGACTACTTTCTCCTGATTTTGAATACGCCGTTGGCGTATTTGGGCTATTTCCTACCATCCAAGCTTCAAGGCACTGAAAAATGGCATTGTTAATGAAGAACTTACCAGTGGCTAGAACGTAATCGGCAACGTTTGGAGCAGAAGCCAAGGGCTCTCACTAGAGGAACACAGCGTCAGATTTTTTTCCCTTTTTTGTCACGTTTAGTGGATTTGCAATACACGGAAGCAGACGTAACAGTTGTGCTGACTTGGAAAGATTGACGCAGCATATGTAGTAAGCCTGGACGGTGTGAAAGCGAAACCGAGGCTACTCGAGGGAGAAAAATGTGAAACAATGTAGAATAATTCAATACAGAATAATTCGAATGTCGTTGTTATAAGTAGGATGTATTTTTTAGAATGTTATACGTAAACGTTAAATGAAAAAGTAAGTTGAGGATGTGTCAGATGACGATCAGTTTGGATTTAGGAAAGGTAAAGACACCAGTGAGACTGTAACGCCGGAAATGCATATCCTCTTATTTCCATCTATTGTACTATAAATTTTTTCCTTATTTTGCTATCTGAAGATATGACATTTCTGTGTCTTTATATATTGTAATTGTTTTGCTATATATATATATGTCGATGTATAATTGGTTTATTTTGTAAATATTATTTGAATTTTTACGCTGGGTCTTGCCTAGGAAAAACTATGCTATCGAACGAATATATCGATAGGTCGTGTGGAGAACCAAAGTGTTTAGGATCTTTGGTAGGGTTAACCCTGCCGCGTGGAGCGCGGGCAGAGGGGAGCCGGGCTGGAGGAGGGCAGTGGAGCAGGTGTGTTGTGTGACGCTCCCGCGAGTTGCCGCGCTTTCGGGGTTTGGCAGCATGTAATTGCGCTCGAGTTACTATGTTAGTTTCTGACATGGTGTCGCAGACGGGAGCGTTAGCTGGCACACATCAAGAGCCCGTTTCGGCTGGAGACCGTGTCGAGAAGAAGGCGCGCCAACATCCAGCTTCTGCAACAGCTACGGCCGACAATGAGTGACTGTCGCCACCTCCTCGATCGTCGACTTCAAACCTTCAATCAACGAACACGGAAGACTGGAAGCACGTAAAGTTTTAGAACTGTATGGCAGACCTCAGCATTTCAAACTGTTTCAAAATTACAGCAATGTAGCATGAACCTTTGTTGCTCATTGTCCCAATTGCATTACCAAGCAGGGTCCCGACCTTTTCCTGAATTAACCCGAGTGTCGTTGAAATTCAAACGCCAGCATTAAAGTAATATCATTCCATTTCACGGCTTTAATTTCAAAATCAGTTAAAGTATTCATAGCTGGCTACAATATTTAGATTACACAAGCACAAATTAAGAGTGCGAGTTTTGTTATCATATTTTAGCTTACCTGTGACTGCAGCTCAGCTTGGTACGTACTAAATCTTGCTATTGTTAACTGTTTAGAATCATTTAATTCAAGTTCAAAGGTAAATCTCTTATTTCTAAATTGCGTGGATTCAAGTAGCTTTTGAAATGATTGTTGAGGTAGCCCAAGTCTAACCATATTTTACTGAATTTCGATGTGCTTCAGAAACAAAGCTCACTATTAATTTCAGTCACTAAATTAACTTTCAGTTTTCCGGTTTTATTAATTCTTTCGCTAAATTAAGTCATAGTGTAGCGAAAACTTTCAGTTTTCACACTACACGTGTCAACCTTCAGTTGCCACGCTTCTAGTGCTAATTATATGTGTAATAACCTTCGTTTTTCAGTTACTATAGTAATTGTCCATAGGACTGGGGACCGTAATTTCCCCCAAATCTCAAATATCTAATTACCGCTAGTTAATTGTTAACGTAATGACCGCAGATTTTCTTTCTTCATTAACTTTCCCCTTTTTCAAAATAAATTTCCACCAGTTTCATTTGCATTTTTCCTTTCATTTAGATGTAACCCTTCCCTCCCTCTTTACCGACAGATTAACTTCGGTGACGATTGCTTTTCCCAAATTTCCATTAGGCGCACGCGGTTTAATTTTGCACTGTCATTAAGGTCGATAAGTGAGAAGGAGGTTACAAGACAATTCTGCCGTTGTGGTTAATAATGGATGGAAGACTAAAGGAAAATCAGGACACTTTCATAGGTCTTGTCGACCCAGAAATAGCGTTGAGAACAATGGACCTTGCCGTTGGTGGGGAGGCTTGCATGCCTCAGCGATACAGATAGCCGTACCGTAGGTGCAACCACAACGGAGGGGTATCTGTTGAGAGGCCAGACAAACGTGTGGTTCCTGAAGAGGGGCAGCAGCCTTTTCAGTCGTTACAGGGGCAACAGTCTGGATGATTGACTGATCTGGCCTTGTAACACTAACCAAAACGGCCTTGCTGTGATGGTACTGTGAACGGCTGAAAGCAAGGGGAAACTACGGCCGTAACTTTTCCCGAGGGCATGCAGCTTTACTGTATGATTAAATGCTGATGGCGTCGTCTTGGGTAAAATATTCCGGAGGTAAAATAGTCCCCCATTCAGATCTCTGGGCGCGGACTACTCAAGAGGACGTCGTTATCAGGAGAAAGAAAACTGGCGTTCTACTGATCGGAGCGTGGAATGTCAGATCCCTTAATCGGGCAGGTAGATTAGAAAATTTAAAAAGGGAAATGGATACGTTAAAGTTAGATATAGTGGGAATTAGTGAAGTTCAGCGGCAGCAGGAACAAGACTTTTGGTCAGGTGAATACAGGGTTATAAATACAAAATCAAATAGGGGTAATGCAGGAGTCGGTTTAATAATGAAGAAAAAAATAGGAGTGCGGGTAAGCTACTACAAACAGCATAGTGAACGCATTATTGTGGACAAGATAGACACAAAGCCCACGCCTACTACAGTAGTACAAGTTTATATGCCAACTAACTTGCAGATGAAACAAAAGAAATTTTTCAGATAGTGAAGGGAGAAGAAAATTTGATAGTCATGGGTGACTGGAATTCGGTAGTAGGAAAAGGGAGAGAAGGAAACGTTGTAGGTGTATATGGATTGGGGCTAAGAAATGAAAGAGGAAGCCGCCTGATAGAATTTTGCGCAGAGCACAATTTAATCGTAGCTAACACTTGGTTCAAGAATCATACAAGAAGGTTGTATACATGGAAGAAGCCTGGAGATACTGACAGGTTTCAGATAGATTACATAATGGTAAGACAGAGATTTAGGAACCAGGTATTAAATTGGAAGACATTTGCAGGGGCAGATGTGGACTCTGATCACAATCTATTGGTATGAACTGTAGATTAAAACTGAAGAAACTGCAAAAAGGTGGGAATTTAAGGAGATGGGATCTGGATAAACTGAAAGAACCAGAGGTTGTACAGAGTTTCAGGGAGAGCATAAGGGAATAATTGACAGGAATGGGGAAAAGAAATACAGTAGAAGAAGAATGGGTAGCTTTGAGAGACGAAGTAGTGAAGGCAGCAGAGGACCTAGTAGGTAAAAAGACAAGGGCTAGTAGAAATCCTTGGGTAACAGAAGAAATATTGAATTTAATTGATGAAAGGAGAAAATATAAAAATGCAGTAAATGAAGCTGGCAAAAAGGAATACAAACGTCTCAAAAACGAGACCGACAGGAAGTGCAAAATGGTTAAGCGTGGATGGCTAGAGGACAAATGTAATGATGTAGATGCTTATCTCACTAGGGGTAAGATAGATTCTGCCTTTTGGAGAAAAGAGAACCACTTGTATGAATATCAAGAGCTCAGATGGAAACCCAGTTCTAAGCAAAGAAGGGAAAGCAGAAAGGTGGAGGGAGTATATAGAGGGTCTATACAAGGGCAGTGCACTTAAGGACAATATTATGGAAATGGAAGAGGATGTAGATGAAGATGAAATGGGAGATACGATGCTGCGTGAAGAGTTTGACAGAGCACTGAAAGACTTGAGTCGAAACAAGGCCCCAGGAGTATACAACATTTCATTAGCACTACTGACGGCCTTGGGAGAGCCAGTCCTGACAAAACTCTACCATCTGGTGAGCAAGATGTATGAGACAGGCGAAATAACGTCAGACTTCAAGAAGAATATAATAATTCCAATCCCAAAGAAGGCAGGTGCTGACAGATGTGAAAATTACCGAACAATCAGTTTAATAAGTGACGGATGCAAAATACTAATGCGTATTCTCTACAGACGAATGGAAAAACTGTTAGAAGCTGACCTCGGGGATGATCAGTTTGAATTCCGTAGAAATATTGGAACACGTGAGGAATACTGACCTTACGACTTATCTTAGAAGCTAGATTAAGGAAAGGCAGACCTACATTTGTAGCATTTGTAGACTTAGAGAAAGCTTTTGACAATGTTGACTGGAATACTCTCTCTCAAATTCTGAAGGTGGCAGGGGTAAAATACAGGGAGCGAAAGGCTATTTACAATTGGTACAGAAACCAGATGGTAGTTATAAGAGTCGAGGGGCACGAAAGGGAAGCAGTGGTTGGGAAGGGAGTGAGACAGGGTTGTAGCCTATCCCGGATGTTATTCAATCTGTATATTGAGCAAGCAGTGAAGGAAACAAAAGAAAAATTCGGAGTAGGTATTAAAATCCATGGAGAAGAAATAAAAACTTTGAGGTTCGCCGATGACATTGTAATTCTGTCAGAGACAGCAAAGGACTTGGAAGAGCAGTTGAACGGAATGGACAGTGTCATGAAAGGAGGGTATAACATGAACATCAACAAAAGCAAAACTAGTATAATGGAATGTAGTCGAATTAAGTCGGGTGATGCTGAGGGAATTAGATTAAGAAATGAGACACTTAAAGTAGTAAAGGAGTTTTGCTATTTGGGAAGCAAAATAACTGATGATGGTCGAAGTAGAGAGGATATCAAATGTAGACTGGCAATGGCAAGGATAACGTTTCTGAAGAAGAGAAATTTGTAAACATCGAGTATAGATTTAAGTGTCAGGAAGTCGTTTCTGAAAGTATTTGTATGGAGCGTAGCCATGTATGGAAGTGAAACATGGACGATAAATAGTTTGGACAAGAAGAGAATAGAAGCTTTCGAAATGTTGTGCTACAGAAGAATGCTGAAGATTAGACGGGTAGATCACATAACTAATGAGGAGGTATTGAATAAGACTGGGAAGAAGAGAAGTTTGTGGCACAACTTGACTAGAAGAAGGGATCGGTTGGTAGGACATGTTCTGAGGCATCAAGGGATCACCAATTTAGTATTGGAGGGCAGCGTGGAGGGTAAAAATCGTAAAGGGAGACCAAGAGATGAAAACACTAAACAGATTGAGAAGGATGTAGGTTGCAGTAGGTACTGGGAGATGAAGAAGCTTGCACAGGATAAAGTAGCATGGAGAGCTGGATCAAACCAGTCTCAGGACTGAAGACCACAACAACAATGTAAAATGATGCAAGATGCCCGAAATTCTGAGAAAAATAGGAGTGAGCTTTAGGGAGAGACGGGTAATGTACAATATGTACAAGAGCGAAGAGGGAATAAGGGAATAATACTAGTGGACGACCATGAACAAAGTTCTCGGATTAAGAAGGGTGTAAGACAGGGATGTAGTCTTTCATCCCTACTGTTCAACCTGTACATTGAAGAAGCAATGATGGAAATAAAAGAAATGTTCAGGAGTGAGATTAAATTTGAAGGTGAAAGGATGTCATCATACGTTGCTATATTGAAGGAAAGTGAGGAAGAATTACATAATCTGGTGAGTGAATTGACAAGTCCAATGAGTACAGAACATAGCCTGAGAGTAAATCGAAGAAAGACGGAAGTAATGAGAAGTAGCAGAAATGAGAACAGTGAGAAATTTAACACCAGGATTGACGGACACAAAGAAGACGAAGGAAAGGAATTCTACTACCTAGGCAGCAAAATAACCAATGACGGATGGGACAAGGAGGATATCAAAAGGGGACTAGCACTGAGAAAATGGGCACGCCTGGCCAAGAGAAGTCTACTAGTATCAAACATAAGGGGTAATTTGTGGAAAACATTTGTGAGAATGTACTTTTGAGCACAGAATTGTGTAGTAGTGAAACATGGACTGTGGGAAAACCTAAACAGAAGTGAATCGAAGCATTGGAGATGTGGTGCAAGAGCCGAATGTTGAAAATTAGGTGGACTAATAAGCTAAGAAATGGGGAGATTCTGCGCAAAATCGAAGAGAAAAGGAAAACACTGACAAGACGAAAAGACAGAGGACATTTGTTAAGACATCAGGGAATGACTTCCATGCTACTAGAGGGAGCTTTTGAAGGCAAAAACTGTATAGGAAGACAGAGATGGAATACATAAAAAAATGTTCAAATGCGTGTGAATTCCTAATGGATCAAACTGCTGAGGTCATCGGTCTCTAGACTTACACATTACTTAAATTAACTTATGCTAAGGACAACACACACACCCATACCCGAGGGAGGACTCGAACCTCCGGCGGGAGGGGCCGCGCAGTCCGTGCATGGCACCTCAATCAGCGCGGCCACTCCCCAGGGCCTGGAATACGGCCAAAAAAAAAAAAAAAAAAAAAAAGAAACCTGATACGGCTCTACGACTCATCCGGCAGACTTTGTCAACAATGATAGTTGGAAAATGTATGTTCTTTCCCGATAAACTAACTGTTTTCTGTGCTTGAGTATTCGAGAAGCTCTTGCTTTGTAGTCTTGATTAAATAAGTATTTTCTGTTAATGGAGTTAATGGACACTCGAAGCCAAGTCGGAAACGGGTTGAAACATGTAAATAACATTTCTTTTCTGAAACTAAAAATAGCGCAAAAGCACAGCAAGCTCGTCGTAAGTTCCATTTACGTAAAAAGAGCAGAGTGCCTAAGTTGATAAGGATCTAAAACTTTGCCCTAGCCGAGCGTCATTTGGCCAACGTTAGTTAATTAGAGATCTCGATAACAGAGTTTGGCTGCAAAGGTACTTCGCATTGTCATTCTGTTGTTGGCTGTAAGAAAAGCACTGAAAGAGATGTTTGATGCAAAATTCGAAACGAATGGAAATAAAGAAAGGAAGTACTGGATCCGTTTTTTAATAGCTCCGGACGATTTACCTGTAGAAATAAACCTGTAAGCACAACTTTCTTGCTGGCTGGAGGAGAAAGCGGCACAGGAAATCGGATTAAAAATCTGCTGAGGCCGAAATTCCACCACGGTGGAACGAAGAGCCTTGGAGGATCACTGAGTACGGGGCAGAAACTTCTTTCTTTCGCGCATTTATGTGGTTTCTGAAACACACTCACGCCGAAATTCCTGCACCTGATGCAGATGTTCGTATTCTTAACAGGTAAGCTGGTGTCTCGCAAGGACACGAAAGTGCTTTCTTACGTGGTATTCTTATTTACTCGAATGTTTCCCAGTTAGGTCACATGCAGTCGGTCTTTTGGTGAATTATTGTTTAAGACATGAATAAAATCTCAGATTGCTCAAGATAGGTAGCTGGTTATCCGAGGCAAGGGTGGCATTAAATTACGTGCTTTAAGTACTATCTTAAGAGATTTGTGATTGACAAAAGAATGTGAAACTTCCTGTCAGATTAAAAGTGTGTGCAGGCCCGGAACAAGAACCCGGAACCTTGCCACTCGTGGGAAAAGTTCTCACCGACTGAGCTATCCAGACATGTCTAACGACCCGACCTTACGGCGTTCTTCAGCCAGTACCTGTTTTCCAGTTTCCAAAATTCCCAGAAGGTGTCTTACGTACCTCACGGAGCTGAAGAAAGTATATCGCGGAGAAATGGCTTGCCCATAGACTATGGGATTGTTTACAGACTGAATCTCTCTCTCTCTCTCCGCTGCAGAGTGAGAGATCCATTCTGTAAATATGAAGTTGTTTAAATGGGTCAGCAGCACTCATCCTGTGAGAAGAGTCAACGGAACAATCTTATTGTTGTGGGTTTAACCTCGTCTCAACATTGTGCGAGACGTCGCACATACTCTCAGTAGCGACTGGTTTAGAGGCACATACGTAGTAGAGTGTAGTACAAACTTACCCTCAGATAAAGATGACGTCGCGTCGCCGAAAGGACATCAGGAGACATTAAAAGCTTTTACAAGCAGTCAGGAGTCTTCTTTGTCTACAGACAAAATTTAACTATGGTTGTGACTCCGTTGTGCGGCGAAGGGACAACCGATGATTTTAACAACCGGTTGGCCAAACGCTTGCTTTTTCATTCATTAGGTTTCTTTAGTCGAGTGAAACAAGCGAATGAAAAAAGCCGAATGATACACCTGAATGACATTAAGTCTCTTATGGTTACGTCAGTATTGCGAATGTCTTCACTCAGTCAGCGGGTAGGAGTGTTTACACTTACATAATTTTTTTAACCTTTTCGGTTATACAGGGTAAGGCATTTAAAACTGTTTTTGGAAATATCAGGAAAACTGCAAAACCAGATTAAAAAATGGTTGGAATAAAAGCAGCTCGTCACGAAGTGGAACATCCAATGACACCATTTCAGCGACATCTGTGAATGATGTCGACAAAGTAATGTATTATGTTCTGGAGAAACAAGTTTTTCTTGCTATAAAAGTCGCTTAAATATTTTAGAATAACTACATTTCTAACTTCATGGTGTCATAATCTAATGTGTATGTGTTGAGATATCATTTTTCAACGTTTTTAACCCATTTACACTTTGGTCGATTACAGAGACTTCTATCGGACAACGAAAAAAATATTAAGTACAAAAGTTACCTATTTTTTCGCAGAGCTTCCGAACCCGCAGTAAAAAATCGGGGTTCTATTTAAAGTTTCAAAGAAGACTCCCCGCCAATCCCCTGGGTGGTGGTGCAGGAGAGGGGGGGGGGGGGGGCGTAGAGTGTGGTGTCATTGGATGTCATCCTTCGAGACGAACAACTTCTGTTACAAAACTTTTTAATCCGATTTGTAGTTTTCCACATATTTCGAAAAACAGTTTTAAATACTTCACCCTATTTATGAGCCATGGCTAGGGTTGTTTCCTTTTTTAGAGACAAAGTATCTTATTTCAGTGAGAGGTAAATAAGACATGTATTTCGCAAATGAATTATTTTTGAAATACATGTAGCCCTATTTATTTTTGGATAAATGAACCATTTCTTTTGTAATTTAAATTTATTGAATTACACTGCAGAAAATACTGTAACCAACCACAAGCTTTTTTGAAATGATTTTATTGTACCGCTGCTTGCTTCGGGCCTGAGCCCATGGTCAGATGGTAGCACTGACTCCTTTGCAAGTTTTGCGTTTGTATCCCGAAATATAACGAAGTTTTTCTGATTACATAGTTTTACGCTTATATATGCTCTACACATTGTAGGCCTATTTATTTCATGAGAAGCCCTCCATTACTCATTACAAGACGCAGGACTGATTTTCTTTAACCATCAATGCTGATCAGTGGACTTAACTAAATACAAGATGGCGGATACATTTGTTTGCATTGGCTGCTGATCTGACGTGCCAAATAACGGAATATGTGTAAAGCTATGCACATTTCCGGAGTTACTGCAGGGATACTTCCTCATAGTACGAATAATATTAGACAGTTATATATTTAATGATTTCGGTTTAAAAGATGCTGGTAACGGCCAACGAAGAATTTTTTCTCCAATTATTATTTCTATAATTTCAAATTATAGGAGTTGTATGAAATTTTGGAGGTAAGTTTGGTTTTTTAATTCCAGTTGATCATTCAGTATGCAGTCAGGCTTATTGTGAATGTGCTTGCACATTTCTAGTTTCACTAACAAATTCATCTACTCTCCTTTTTAGGTAAAATGTAATATCTATAAGTTTTATTCGATGCTTATCTCTGTGTTTCCATGTTGGGCCAAGTGAATAACGAATGTTGACATACTTAGGTTGATGGGGCGAGCATGCATGTTTTCGCAGTATTGCACATTGTAACTCCTTCCAGTTTGGCCAATGTGAATTATGGGCACATAGAACAAATTAGTTTATAAATGCCAGACCTCTGGCGTACTTCAGTTTTTAAATTTAAGTTGTGAACAATTTTGTATTTAATTTTATTGTTTGTGGAAAAACTAAGTTCGATATTCTGGGATGGAATAAGTTTGCCATCTGATATGACACTTTACCAATGAATCGTGTGCGGACATATTTCATAGAGTTTTGAGGAGCTATTTGGACTATGGTGCTGTTTGGTCTGGACTTAGAGCTATCTTTGTTATTATATTCATTCTTAATTCTGTTGTGAAGTCTAGTGATGTTGTCATTATTGTGGGCTATTTAGTTTGATTGGTTTTAGTTCTTTTAGTTTATTTTGAGTGTCCAAAGGAATTTTTTCTAATATGTTGAGCATTGCCCTATAATAGGCCATTTTGTGTTGCTTGGGGAGCATGATGGGCTGTTGATTATGATATCCACTGCAGTGGGATTTCTGTATATTTTAAATTTCTATTTACCATTGTATTTACTAATTTTTAGACCCAAAAGATTTATGCCATTATGAGTTTCATGGCTCAAAGAGTGTAACTTACTCTTAACCTCAATTTTAAGATCTGAATGCGCAATAATGAACCCTTCACCACCAAACGTTCGATTGCAACCAAACATTCACAGAGAACATTGCCCTATATGTACGATTGTGGACTCACAAAAGACCCCTTTGTACAAAATCAGGAGAAAGCTTAATGATATCTTTACCAAGGCCTTTACATTAGACGAGAAATTTTGTGTATACAATATCTACGAGCATTCAGAAAATATCAAAGACATTCCCATACCAAACACAGCCAGATTCGCATTCTTTGATATAACTAATTTACACAAATATACCGGTAAAAGAAACAGTATCAGTAATTAAAAGTAAAACTGAAAATAGCTTGCTCTAATATGAAAAGATCAGTCTACCCGAAATTTATCAGCTTGTTGAACCTCTAAACTATCACATAACTGCTTCAACTTTAGTAAAAAAGTTTCAATGAGCAAGAAGATGGCCCTGCAACAGACAGTTTCCTAGCTACCCTGCTAGTGAAAATTTACATAAATAATTTTGAAACATTCTTTTTCTATGCCAATATAACAATAAAGAAAAAAACTCATATATTACAAACACTATGTGGATGACACACTTACCTTACATGATGGAACATAGAAGAAATTGCTCAACTTGCAGAAGAGCTAACAGACTCCACCAAAACACAAAAATTTACCGTTCAGCACGAAACTTATAATGGCATAATTTGTTTGGATCTATTAATTAGTAAATACAGTGGTAAACATAAATTTAAAATATCTAGAAAACCCACTACAACGAATGTCACTATCAACAGCTCATCATGTCACAGTGAGCGCACAGAATGTCGTATTACAGGGCAATGCTTAACAGAAAGTCCCTTTGGACACTAAAGATAAGACAGAATTTAATGTTTTTAACCTCTTAGGTGCATCTTCTAAACCAACAATTTTTATCATTAGCAAAAGACGCAAAATAATCAACACTCCCTTGGTCTGCAACTGTGAAAAGACGTCTGTACTCTTCACCAACAACAGCGATGTAAATAAACAATTCTTCACCTGCCGGTGATGGTGTGAACCATCGAAACGCATAGTGCCAAATAAATATGTGGTCGACGGGAAAATTGTTTTATTTGTACTGATCAACAGTGGTAGCACTCACAATGCCGACCCTTAAGGACGAAATATTCACAAGTATAACTGTATAAAATTACCTGTACTACGAAGAAGTATCTCTGCAGTAAATCAGGAAGTGTGTAGATCTGTACACGTATCACGCTGTTTGGCACATCAAATCAGCAGCGAATGCAAACAAATGTACCAGCCATCTTGTATTTCGTTCAGTTCATTGATCAGAAAATAAAACCTGTGTCTTGTATTGCGTAAAGAAGGGCTTCTCATGACGTAAATGCAATGTATAGAGCATATTTAAGCGTAAAAGTTTGTAATCGCATGAAGTTCGTTATATTTTAGGATGGAAATGTAAAACCTTTTGTAAACTATGGAATCACAAAAACTTAATAATATTTTAGGGCACAAATGTAAAACCTGCAATGAAGACAATGCTACCATATGACGATGGGCTGAGACCCGAAACTAGTAATGGTACAATAAAATCAATTCAAAAAACTTCTGGCTGGTTGTAGTATTTCCTGCGGTTATCCTCCGATAACCTAAACGGTACCACGTTTCCTGCCTTCTGCATTGTGTCTCTTATTTCCTATCTTGGAATGCCCTTGCTGGATTCCAACAGCAAACAGTGTACAAGGCATTACAACAGTATGTGACAAAATGCTGATTAATTATCCGGCGACGTAATCACTTCCTTTTGAAGCATATACTGCCACTTTTCGAAAATATTTTTTTCGATTATGGTCAAGGGGTACTATGTTATTAGTGTGCGGACAAGTTGTGAATTCGGTTCTGACGGAAGGCGTTCTAGAATAGTCCGTGGACTTGCTATGACGACTGTGTCCGCACGGCCTAGTGGTCAGAGCATCTGCCTATTAAGCAGGAGACCCATGTTAGAATTGAAAGATTCTTTTAACTGAAGAAGCGTAAGCTATATACAAAGCTTTGAATCATATTTTTATTGTAACATTCTGTTTTATAGCGTTTTCATCTGTAAACATTTACTAACGGTAATCATGTAATTAAAAATAAATAAGTAAATAAAAAAATTGTAGACCAGTGGAATCTATCGCCTGAGTATTATTGAGAATTGTTAGGGGTAGAGTAACAATGGCGGTGCCAAGTAGGGATAGATTTGATTTTCGCTTCTTTTCTTTTTGGAGATTACACTTAGTTAGGTAAGGAGATACTTCCACGGCCAGAAGACAGAGAGAGAGAGAGATAGATAGATAGAGAGAGAGAGGGAGAGAGAGAGACAGATAGAGACAGAGAAACTCGCGGTCCCGCACAAATTTCCAACTTTCCCCACTGATTTAAATTAGTGCCCACACGCAAACAATGTCTGTAATCCCTTTCTGGATAAATGCTCGTCCTATAAAGTGTTGATCTTTAAGCTGATTCGTTTCATCAGAAAAAATACCATTCAGACGATGCAAATCTTTCACATTACACAGAACACCCTACCGAACTAACTATGTGAACTGGTACATCGATTTTACGGGGGTAGTCCCAAAAGTAAGGTCTCCTATTTTTTATAGGTACATAGACCTGTTTATTTCTACAATGGTTTACATCAATTTATAGCTTGAACATTTAGCTATGTTTTCGACATAATCACCATTTCTGTCGATGCATTTTTGTAGACGCTGTGGCAGTTTTTGTACGCCCATGTCATACCAGTTCGTCGCCATGCTGTTCAGAAAGTTATGAACCTGTTCTTTCTGCTCGTCGTCGGAGCTTAATCGCTTTCAGGCCAAATGTTCTTTCAACCTAGTGATAGTCACTGGGCACCAAGTCAGGACTATACAGTGGGTGGGTAATTATGTTCCACTGAAACTGTTGCAGGGGAGCAACGGTTTGTCGAGAAAAAGTGTGGGCGAGCGTTGTCATGGAGAATGTGTACGCCCTTGCTCAACATTCCTCTTCTCCGGTTCTGAATTGCCCGTTCGAGTTTTTTCAGAGTCTCACAGTACCTGTCAGCGTTAATTGTGGTCCCAGCGATTCAGCTCTGACGACGAGGTGAAAGAAGAGGTTCATAACTTTCTGAACAGCATGGCGGCAAGCTAGTATGACATGGGCATACAAAAACTGCCACAGCGTCTACAAAAATGCATCGACAGAAATGGTGATTATGTCAAAAATAGCTAAATGTTCAAGCTGTAAACTGATGTAAACCATTTTAGAAATAAACAGGTCTATGTACTTATAAAAAAATAGGAGACCTTACTTTTGGGATTACCCTCGTATACTCTGTTATCTGTTACAACCGAGTTCAAACAAATACTGAAAAATACGGGCTATACAGGACTAAAATACCGGTATCAGTTTGAAAGGGTCGGTTTCTCCCATCGGTACGCGGAAGCAGTTTTGCCGTGGCAACGGACAGGTTCAGTCGCCTAATTGGAAAGATTTTTCGTATCCTTCGTGCACAGTTGCACCTTTCCTGCGGTACTGTCGGAGTTGTGATTTAAGTATTTCTGATAACTGTAGATGACTGCAATGTGTGTGTGTGTGTGTGTGTGTGTGTGTGTGTGTGTGTCTGTAACACCAAGATAGCCGCCGAGCTTAACGTTCCCATCCGACGGACAGATCACACTCAACAGAGTCACGCGCCCTCACTTCATCAGACAGTGCGGAGAGATTTGGAATTTAATCCTGGACTGGCGCAAAGATGGTCATCAGATGCTTTTACAGCACCATTTTTTCTCCCCTTCTACGTACAGGCAAAGGGCAAGCAGCCAACAGGACGGGTCGTACCCAGGGGCTACCCATCAAAGCGCTGGTCACGCCCGACGTTGCTTAACGTTGGTGATCGACCAGAACCGGTGTATTCCGCGAGGCACGGCGGTTGACTAAGAAGAGCTATAGACAGAGTGATGCTGAATGAAACGCGTTTTGTTATCAAAAGGCCAAAGTGTGAAGCCTTTGACTACAGCTGTAGGAGAATCTTACGAAACACCTTTCACAATACCCAGAGAAATTCTGGTCGTATGAAGTGGCTGTCACTGGCGCCAAGGTTAGAATACTCACGGATGACAGAGTAACCAAAAGTAAGAGTAGCTGAGCCCAGAGGCAGAAATGTTGATTTCCGCTTTCAATTGTTCCTTTACAAACGAAGAGACAGAAGTACATTCATAGTTAAATATTCGCGCTACTGCGAAGATGATTGATCCAGGTATTAGTGTCGATAGCGTGGGGAAACCGCGGACATCGTTAACGTTAAATACGGCTCCGGTACGCGACGAAACCCTGCCAGATTCCCCACAGAACTCGCAGCTCAGATAGCTTTCATTTGAACCATAACAGAGTGTATAGGCCAAACAAACTGAAGTATTTCGAACAGAATGACCACCTACATACCAAGCAGCATTAATTTCGACAACACGGAGCATGTGATGCCCAAATCACTTATTTCTTACATGACAATCTGAAAGCGAAGGATCGAGGTAACGAAGAGGGTGCAGAATTTATTGACTTCCTCAATGAATTTGAATTGTTACGACATCAACAATAACTAACAAAAGTACGATCACATGGGGAACCAAAGGTTGAGACGGGATTGAAAATTTCGTGGTGGGTTGGACACGGCAAGTTATCATGAATGGGAAGGAGCAGTGGCTTCAGGCATAGACGGTTATGTTCATGTAGTATGTTAATAATGTGTACATTAAGCCAAAACGCTGCTTTGTGTAACAATTGTTATTATTGTGACTTTATTTTCATTGCCTATAAGCCTATTTCGGCTCAAAGGCCATTTTGAAGCACTCTGCAACATATAGTACGGTATTTAGATCATATATGATGTACAGGCAAAGAGTATTAAAAGTAACCTTCTTTTGCAAATGATTCAGTTACTTGTTGTCTAATACTATCTGAAAAATTCGGCACAAATATTAGGTCAGATCTTAATATTTTAGAGTAACGCAAAAATCACCAACTCGCTCAGAAATATAAAACTGAGCACTGCACAAAACGAAACAACGCAGTAGCTTATATCTTCAACATCAATGAATCACAATTATAATGAGTCAACTGATAGAAATACGTGGGTCAGACAACTTGGATGGATATGACATTGAGCAGTCCCACAGGCACAGTCGCAGGTAAAGCATGTAGAAAACTTCGGCTTATTGGCAGGATACTGAGAATATACAGTCTGTCCATAAAGGAGACTTCTTCAAAACAGTTGTGCTTTCCATCTTAGATATTACTGATGTGTGTTGATCCGTACCAGGTAGTGAACGTGTGCAAAGGAAGGCAGCATGAATCGACACAGGTTTGTTTCACCCACAGGACAGCGGATCGGAAAAGCTGGAAAAGTTGAAGTTAGGTGCGAAGTCTCCCTTGAAAGCCTTCTTACGAAGTTTCAAAAAGCTGTATTAAGTCAAGTATCTAGAAATATACCTCATCCCCGTACATACATCTCCCGTAGAGAGAGCGAAAACACGATTACACTAATTTCAGGGCACACACCTAAACAATCATCCCTTTCATGCTAAACATACAGCTCGAACCTTAAGAAACTGTAGCATGTGATACAAAGCGACATACGCTGTCCCATACACTTCACGGTGGTTTCTACATCTACACGTACATTTAGATCTACAGGGTGTTTCACTATTCATGTTAGACACTTCTAGAGGTTGTAGAGAAGACTTAGTAGATCAAGTCTTACATAGGAAACTATGCCCGCAAACGATTCGTTTCTATGTTACAAGGAAAACGAGAGCAACTGAATTGCACGCTAGATGTGTTTTACGCAGTTCGCCTGTTATGGTGGGCTAACCACGTTGATGAATGATACGATGACACGGTGTCACGTGATGTCCTCTGTTTCCATCTGCCTTCTTTTCATGCTTCCTGGTGAGGCGTCAGTTGCCATTGCGGTGTCTGGCACTAGAATAACAGGATACCTGCGTACACGTTCGCAGAGTACACCGATATGTCGTTAATTTACCGTGAATCCCTCCTAAATGGAAGAGAAGCTGAACGTCTGCACCATGAGCACTTCCCAAATCGTGTGGCTCCGTCTCATCCCGTGTCTGCCAGAGTAGAAACGGCTGCGGGAAAGTGGAAAATTCACAAGTGATAGGGTAAACTGTGGTGCTCCAAGAAGGTAGGCGCATTTTCGTATTGGATGAGGAAGTGCTTCATCAAGTCGAAGAGAGCCTATCGACAAGTACTCGAGCCACTGCACCTGACTTGCGTGTGGCTCACTCGTATGTCTGGCGTGTCTGCATGAACAACGAATCCACCCATATCCCCATCAGAAGATACACGCCATGCTCCCGGCGAATTTTGTGCTACATGTCAATTTCTGTGCTTTGTTTTTACACCGTTGTATGTATTTTCCTCAGTTTCTAAGGCGGACTTTGTTCACCGACGGAGAGCATTTCAACAAGGAAGATGTTCTGAACCCTCGAAATAGCCACATGTGCAATCAAGAAAACCCCAAAGCCACTTGTACACAAGATTTCAGCTCACCTTCGGCATCAATTTCTGGACAGCTGTCTTCGATGGTCGTGTGATTGGGCGGTACGTCCTTAATCCCCACCCAACGGGTGCCAGGTACTTGATATTCCTGCAACAAGTGCTGGCGGAGTTTTTGGAAGATGCGCCTTTGGACATTCGGCACAAATTGTGGTTCCAGCATGATGGCAGAGCAGTACAATTTACAGTTCGCGTCCGAAACCATCTGAACGTAGTCTATGGAGACAGGTGGATCGGTCGAGATGGAGCCAATGGTTGGCCAATACGATCCCCAGATTTAACCCCTTGGACTTTCTGAAGGGGCCACATGAAGAGTCTTGTTTACGAGATCCCTGTCCAGAAGATGTGGTTGCACGGATCACTGATGCGTCCGAAGTTATTGATCATAAGCCATGAATGGTGGACAGAGTTTATGCGAACTTACTGCGCAGATACACTGTGTGCACCAAATTTGGTGGTCGTCTTATCGAACACCTGTCGTAATGTTACAGTAAACAGGAGTGAAATCTATACTCCTTGCTTTCCTTTTGACATGGAAACGAACCGTTTATCGATATGGGTTCCTATGTAAAACGTGATCTGTTAACTCCCCTCTACAACATTTAGAAATGTGTAACATGACTTGTAAAACACACTGTATATTCTGCAGGCCATCTTACGGTGTGTGGTGGAATGTGTGTACCACTGTAACTTGTTCTCTTCCTTCTTACAGAGGTGAATGGTACACGGGTGAATGATTGTTGATAAGAATCAGTGCGCGTTCCAATTTCTTTAATTTTACATTCTGCGACATTTACTTAGAAAGAAGCAATATGTTGGTTGCCTCTTCAGGGAAAGAACGGTCGCGGAATTTCAACAGTGAACCATTTTCTGCTGTACAACGCTTGCCTGTAGCGTCTGCCACTGAAGATGGATGAGCATCTCTCTGACGCTTTAGAGCTTACTGAACGAATCTGTGACGAAATGCTCTATTCTTCTTTCGATATTCTGTACATCCTCTGTATTTTCTCTTACCTGTCTGGTACTAGTGCCAGACTGAAGAACAATAATCAAACCCAATATCCTTCTTGTGTATTCTTTCAGCTGATTGCAGTGTGGTAATCACTTTGTACGCGTATTCCGTGCCATTTTAAAGATGCGACTGCTTCCAGCACTTGTATGGCACTTGTGTCATGATACAGTAGTGGGCATTTCGTCTAATTTTGAACAATACGTTACATTTCTTTACGGTGAGGATCAACCCTCAATCGTCGCACCAAGGATCGATCATCGATCCTCTGCAAGACGTTTTGCATTTCGCTGCAATTTTACAGCATTGCGGCATCTTTGTATACAATAGCATCATAGGAACTTCAGATGGTATCCACTTGCATCTAGATTATTTACACTCTACTGGGAAAAAATGCAGCACCCTCAAGTATCTTGTTCAGTTATGCCAGGGTATAATATGTGCATACTTAGGGGCTTTAGCGTTAGTGATACATTTGTCACGGTCATCGGGGATCAAGTCATGCTCCTGAAGCCTGTCTGTGTGCCTTCTGCTTTGACTCTGCAATCAGCAACTGCGCTGAGTTTAGAGTTGAACAGTGTTGCAAACACTGTTGTGTTGCATACATTCAGTCTAGGGTACAACCACGCCCCACCGACGAGAACGTACTCCTGTTGAACGTACTCCTGTTGAACAGCTTCGGCCATTTCAACAGGGTCACATTGTGAGCCTGCGGGAAACTGGATGGGATTATCGACTGATTGCTGCACATGTTGGATACAATTCATCTGTGTTGCGTCGCTCATTTCAACAGTGATCGTGGAACATTCTCAAGCCTGTGAGCCAGGTTCTGGAAGTCCGCCCAGTACTGACACGTCAACATCGATTCACTGTGCGAACAGCGTTACCCCACCGAACATCATACTGCGACACCGCCAAGCACGGCTGCTCTGGTGTATTGAAAGAGGACTGGAGAGTGGATTGGCGCTGTGTTGTCTTCAGTGATGGAAATGGTTTTGTCTATATGCGAACGATGGACGCACACGTATAAACACTACTGGCCATTAAAATTGCAACACTACGAAGATGACGTGCTACAGACACGAAATTTTACCGACAGGAAGAAGATGCTGTGATATGCAAATGATTAGCTTTTCAGAGCATTCACACAAGGTTGGCGCCGGTGGCGACACCTACAACGTGCTGTCATGAGGAAAGTTTCCAACCGATTTCTCATATACAAACAGCAGTTGACCGGCGTTACCTGGTGAAGCTTTGTTGTGATGCCTCGTGTAAGGAGGAAAAATGCGTACCATCACGTTTCCGACTTTGATAAAGGTCGGATTGTAGCCTATCGCGACTGCGGTTTATCGTATCGCGACATTACTGCTCTCGTGGGTCGAGATCCAATGACTGTTAGCAGAATATGGAATCGGTGGGTTCAGGAGGGTAATACGGAACGCCGTGCTGGATCCCAACGGCCTCGTATCACTAGCAGTGGATGTGACAGGCATCTTATCCGCATGGCTGTAACGGATCATGCAGCCACTTCTCGATCCCTGAGTGAACAGATGGGGACGTTTGCAAGACAGCAACCATCTGCACGAACAGTTCGACGATGTTTGCAGCAGCATGGACTATCAGCTCGGAGACTATGGCTGCGGTTACCCTTGACGCTGCATCACAGACAGGAGCGCCTGCGATGGTGTACTCAACGAATGGCAAAATGTCATTTTTTCGGATGAATCCATGTTCTGTTTACAGCCTCTTGATGGTCGCATCCGTGTTTGGCGACAGCGCGGTGAACGCACATTGGAAGCGTTTATTCGTCATCGCCATACTGGCGTATGACCCGGCTTGATGGTATGGGATGCCATTGGTTACACGTCTCGGTCACCTCTTGTTTTCATTGACGGCACTTTGAACAGTGGACGTTACATTTCAGATGTGTTATGACCCGTGGCTCTACCCTCAATTCGATCCCTGCGAAACAGTACATTTCAGCAGGATAATGCACGACCGCATGTTGCAGGTCCTGTACGGGCCTTTCTGGATACAGAAAATGTTTGAATGCTGCCTTGGCCAGAACAATCTCCAGATCTCTCACCAACTGAAAACGTCTGGTCAATGGTGGCCGAGCAACTGGCTCGTCACAATACGCCAGTCATTACTCTTGATGAACTGTGGTATCATGTTGAAGGTGCATGGGCAGCTGTACCTGTGCACGCCATCCAAGCTCTGTTTGACTCAATGCCCAGGCGTATCAAGGCCAGAGGTGGTTGTTCTGAGTATTGATTTCTCAGGATCTATGCACCCAAACTGCGTGAAAATGTAATCACATGTCAGTTCTAGTATAATATATTTGTCCAATGAATACCCGTTTATGATCTGCATTTCTTCTTGGTGTAGCAATTTTAATGGCCAGTAGTGTAGCATAGACCTGGCGAGCTGCCTATTGCAAAGTTCATTCGCTCACAACACACATGTCTCATTCCGGGCTTCATGGTATGCAGGGTCATCAGTTACAACTCGCTGTTGTTGTTGTTGTCTTCAGTGCTGAGACTGGTTTGATGCGGCTCTCCATGCTACTCCATCCTGTGCAAGCTTCATCATCTCCCAGTACCTACCGCAACCTACATCCTTCTGAATCTGCTTAGTGTATTCACCCCTTGGTCTCCCTCTACGCATTTTACCCTCCACGCTGCCCTCCAATACTAAATTGTTGATCCCTTGATGCCTCAGAACATGTCGTACCAACCGATCCCTTCTTCTAGTCAAGTTGGGCCACAAACTTCTCTTCTCCCCAATCCTATTCAGTACTTCCTCATTAGTTATGTGATCTACCCACCTAATCTTCAGCATTCTTCTGTGGCACCACATTTCAAAAGCTTCTGTCCTCTTCTTGTCCAAACTATTTATCGTCCATGTTTCGCTTCCATACAGCTTCTTACAACTCGCAGTCACATCTAATGTTTGTGAACCATAAATTAACCAGTGCTCTATACACTGAACAGGTTGTTATTCCCATGCTACTTCCTTTTCTTCGACGAGGAGGTGATATGCGTTTTCAGAAGATCAAAGTACGTCCACAATCGGCTCCTGCGACGCAACGCTCCCCTTGTGTTATACAACCGTCCACACCAGCAAGACGACCAGATCTCTTGCAAATGAATACGTATGGGACAAGATTGAGCGGGAACTTAATTGTTCTCTACGGCCTGCAAGAGCCATTGCTTAATTACAACAAAAGGCGCAAGATGTTTGGGATAATCAGTCGGAGGATGTCATTGGGCACATTTATGATCGTTTGAATGCGAGAATATTCACCTGTGCTACCACCGGAGGGTGTTTGGTCACTCTTTACTGTGAAATGTGTGTTTCATTTGGTCTGATTTCGTTATCATGATGAACTGCCTTTCACTTCACTTGTCAATAAAATGACTTTTCAATGTGGATATTGCATTTTTTCCGGCAGGGGCAGCAAGGGCTGTTCGGAAAGTAAGGTCCGATCGGTCGCTAAATGAAAACCGCAGTGAAAATCAAAAATTTTTATTTGTTTTATTTGCAACAGTTAACCACACCTTCCAGCTACCTCTCTAACAAGGGAACCTCCCCATCGCACCCCCCTCAGATTTAGTTATAAATTGACACAGTGGATAGGCCTTGAAAAACTGAACACAGATCAATCGAGAAAACAGGAAGAAGTTGTGTGGAACTATGAAAAAATAAGCAAAATACACAAACTGAGTAGTCCACAAGCAAGATAGGCAACATTATGGAGACTATAAGTTGAGGAGCGCCGTGGTCCCGTGGTTAGAATGAGTAATTGCAGAACTAGAGGTCTTTGGTTCGAGTCTTCCCTCGAGCGAAAATTTTAATTTCTTTATTTTCGCAAAGTTACGATCTGTCCGTTCATTCATTGACGTCTCTGTTCACTGTAATAAGTTTAGTGTCGGTGTTTTGCGACCTCACCGCAAAACCGTGCGATTAGTAGACGAAAGGACGTGCCTCTCCAATAGGAACCGAAAACATTTGATCGCAAGGTCATAGGTCAACCGATTCCTCCACGGGAAAACACGTCTGATATATTCTATACGACACTGGTGACGGCATGTGCGTCACATGACAGGAATATGTTGTCGACCCACCTAACTTGCACACTTGGCGAATGGGTAAAAAGATTCTTCTACCTTGCCCGATTTAGGTTTTCTTGTGGATGTGATAATCACTCCCAAAAAAGTGATGAAAACATAAGAGTTTGTGACATAAACTGCAACAAATGAATGCAACAGTTTCACAGTCGCACAGTTTTCCCTGTGCCCTGTCAAAACATATGTTTTTTACGTTTTTCAAATGTTTCCATGTGTAGACCGTCAAATCCTGCATATGTCCAAGCAAATCTGAACATGTGCTGGAATTTTGGATAGCGAAGTTGATTATGTGTGGGTACCTGAACTTTGATAACTGTCTGAAAATAAAAAATTTAAACTTTTCACTCGAGAGAGGATTTGAACCAAGGACCTCTCGATCCGCAGCTGCTCACGCTAACCACGGGACCACGGCGCTCGTAAGATCACAGAGTTCTTGATGTTGCCTACGTTGCGCATGGACTACTCAGTTTGTATATTTTGCTTATTTTTTTCATAGTTCCACACAACTTCTTCCTGTTTTCTCGATGGATCTGTGTTCAGTTTTTCAAGGCCTATTCCGGTGCCAACTTATAACTAAATCTGAGGGGGGTGCGGTGGGGAGGTTCCCTTGTAAGAAGTCGCCGTTCCCACTTAGACATTTGTCGTAGCGTTGTACAAACTTTCCATTACGCTCATCACAGACAGCAGTGGCCTGTGCTTTCCACCAATTCTCTACACTGGTCTGTCTTTCGTGGTTTGTGCCAAAATGTTGAATTTGTAGCCAGCGGTTCATGTGAGCAGAGATGAGCAACGGAGGGAGCTAATTAAGGGCCGTACTGGGGGTGATTAGACACTTCCCATCGAAAACGCTCCAGGGCTGTCTTCATTGCCCCTACAGAATGCGGGTGAAAATTGTCTTTAAGAAAGAAACACATGACATTTATGTTATGTGGGCTGCATAACTTCAGGCTAAATCTATCACGAGATCCACATACTTGGCAGGGGACACTGTTGTTTTGAGTATTTCTACATCATTATGCTCTGTGATCTGAAAGGAGCTACGTGAAGCGATCGACAAGCACACTAAAGACACTGTCCAACACATCTGTGCAAAGGGCCATCGACTTTTCCCAGTGGTTTCCATTTCGCACCTAATCGGGCCTTACTTTCCGTATACGCCTCGTATAGTGAATAGTAATGGTCTTATAAAACTCCTCTGGGATACGTCCAAAGTTATTTTTATATCTGAAGATTTCTCTCTGTAAGAAGGACGTGCTATGTTCTGTTTACAGAGTTTGTTTGTAGAAGAAGATGTAGTTGACAGCCCATATTTAAGAGATGACACAGATGCCTTTCGTAACTCAGTTACAAAAAACACCGAGTAAACTTCGCCTAACACAGTACATCAGCAGGCGTACCTAATTTTGTCCTTTCTAAATGGTTCTGTGAACTCATGCAACTATGGAAACAATGGGGTGTTGTGTGACGTCCTTAGGTTGGCTAGGTTTAAGTAGTTCTAAGTTCTAGGGGACTGATGACCATAGCTGTTAAGTCCCATAGTGCTCAAAGCCATTTTTGGAAACAATGGGTTTGTTTATAAATAACTTCTCTGCTACCAGTCACGATTTTCTTTTATTCATATTGTACACGACGCGATTCGGGAAATGGTTCCCATTTTCCAGCGTATTTTCTCTTTGTACTATGCCATTATTGCGTAATGTTTCTAATGTGTGAAATTCTGCTTTGTTTTGTTGACTTTACTGTAATTTGTAAAAAACGAGCAATTTTTAGTTAGTACTTACGGTTTTCTTATGGTCAATTTGTGTTGAGACTCACACTGGTCAAACATAACACGCAACTTTCAGTGCACACTATCGTTAAACACATCGGCACGCCACAGGGTCCAGAACCAACCTTCAGTAAGAGTTGCAGACTGGAGTGGCATTGTTATTTCTTCTGAGATCTTGATTGCCCGTCCTAAAGAAACTTTCATTTCCTTCTAGATAATTTCGCTAATTTCGCAGAGGACGCTCAGCGCGTCTGATAACAGGCCGAGCCGCCGAACAAAACGTGCAGTGCCATCTCCGCGGCATTGACAGTCGCGACCCGGTTGTCTCAAGAGACGGCAGCGAGGACAAAGGCGAGGAATGTCTTTTCAGTAGGCTCGCCGGCTTCTTTTCCACAGCTGGGAAAAGCGTGCAACATAATGCTCCGGCTGCGAGGACAGCGGCAATTGTCTTCCGCGCCATCTGGGAGAATCGTCTGTCTGGAAATCAAATTTAGACGAGCACGATATTCGGTTAGACTTAAGGATATTCGTCGTCCCGCAAAAGGAGCCGTCTGTGATGTAGAAAAAGGGTTCATCATTTCAAAGTAAAACAAGACTGCTTCTTCAAATTGCGTACAGAAGTACAAAAGGAGAACGTTCTCGACAACAGCCGATGTTTTTACAGGTGAAAATCCCATGATTTTGAAAGCTCAAATCTATACCAACCAGGAAACGAAAACGCGATACGACACCGCAGTGCCCGTGTTGTTAACTACGATGCAATGTTCCTTCTGACATACGAGGCGTGTTTTTTTATTTAAGGTCCGTTTCAACATAAGTACACAACGAAAGGTCATTTCAAAAAAGTAAATTTATTTTTTCAGAAAGTACATACTTCACTCTATTTTTCGACATAGTTGCCTAGTTTGTTGAAACACGTATCAAACCTCTCAACCAATTTTAAAGTACCCTCTTCATAAAAACTTGCCGCCTGCTCCGATAACCAAGAGTTCAATGCCGTTTTCACGTCGTCATCATTGTAACGGTTGCCACTGAGGTGTTGTTAGAGGTGGAGGAACAGATGGTAATCGCTCGGGGCAAGATCAGAACTGTAGGGTGGGTGGTCTAAAACTTCCCAGCCAAAACTGTCCAATAAATCGCGGGTCTGACATGCAGTATGAGGTCTTGCATTATCATTGAGAAGAACAATTCCTTTTGTCAGCATGCCGCTTCTTTTTGTTTTGAATCGCTCTGCGTAGCTTTCTCAGGGTTTGGCAGTATGCTTCTGCATTGATAGTGGTTCCTCGTTGCATGAAGTCGACCAACAAAAGACCATGCCTATCCCAGAACACTGACGCCGCGATTTTGCACTGGGACAGTCTGTTTCGCCTTCACGTTTACAGGAGAGTGTGTGTGTCTCCATTCCATGCTCTGTTGCTTCGATTCGGGCGTGATATGCGAAACCCATGTTTCGTCTCCAGTTGCGATCTGACTCACGAACCCTCTTCGCGATACCGAGTCAAGAACTTAATCACACCCTCAAATCTTTGGTCTTTGTGGTCCTCTGTTAGGAGTTTCGGGACCCAACGGGAGCACAGTTTCCTAAACTTTAGGTGTTCAGAAACAATGTTGTAAAGCACTGATCTCGACACGTCAGGAAATTCGTTTGAGAAACCTGTTATTGTGAAGCGCCTGTTCTCACGAATCCTCGCTTCAACTGAAGCCGCCAAATCGTCTGTAATCCAAGAAGGGCGACCGGAGCGGTCCTCATCATGAACTTTGTCACGGCCATCTTTGAATTCTCGTACCTAATTATGCACTTTTCTTTCACTCATAACAGTATCACCCTACACTTCGCAAATCTGTCGAAGAATTTCTGCAGCAGACAGGTTCCTTGCTGACAAAAACCGTATCACTGAGCGAAACTCACACGCTGCAGGCGAGTTGATAGTCTTCAACATTTTGAAAGCACAGAACACAACCGTACAGGTTAGCTACAGAGATGAAACTGAGCACAGTTGTTCCCGAGGCATGCCGGTACACGACGCACGCGCTCGATGAGGTATGCGCGCGAACTACCGTTGTCTACAACAAAACGGACCTAACTTAAAAAACACGACTCCTAAATGCCTGAAGGAACACTGCATCATACTGCTTAACAACAGAGGTACTGCAACGTCGTATTTATCCGCCGATACCAGGCAGCGACTTTCAGTTAAAATGTCCTCCTCCTGTACGGACCGAGCGAGGTGGCGCAGTGAACACACTAGACTCGCATTCGGGAAGACGACGGTTCAATCCTGCGAGTGGCCATCCAGATTAAGGTTTTTCGTGATGTTCCTAAACCGCTTCAGGCAAATCCCAGGATGGTTCCTTTGAAAGGGCACGGTCGACTTCCTTCTCCATCCTTCCCTAATCCGACAGGACCTCACTGTTTGGTCCCCTCCCGTAAATCAACGAACTAATCCTCCTGTGCGGGAATCACATACACTGAAGAGCCAAAGAAACTGGTATGGGTATGCTTATTCAAAACCAGAGATACGTAAACAGGCAGAATACGGCTCTGCGGTCGACAACGCCTATATAAGGCAACAAGTGTCTGGCGCAGTTGTTAGATGGGTTACTACTGTTGCAATGGCAGGTTATCAAGATTTAAGTGAGTTTGATCCTGGTGTTATAGTCGGCGCACGAGCAATGGGTCACAACATCCCTGAGGTGCCGATGAAGTGGGGATTTTTCCGTACGACCATTTCACGAGTGTACCGTGAATATAAGGAATCCGGTAAAACTCTCTGCAAGAACGGGATCAACGACGACTGAAGAGAATATTTCAACGTGACAGAAGTTGTAACCTCCCCCTCACTTATTGACCTTAATGACAGTGAAAAATTAAACAGCGTGTACCTAATGGAAATTTGGGGAAAGTAATCGTCACCGAAATTAATCTGTCGGTAAAGAGGGAGGAAAGGGTTACATCTAAATGAAAGGAAAAATGCTAATGAAATTGGTGGAAATTAATTTTGAAAAAGGGGAAAGTTAATGAAGAAAGAAAATGTGCGGTCATTACGTTAACAATTAACTGAAGTTAATTAGATATTTGAGATTTGGGGAAAATTACGGTCGCCAGTCCTATGGACATCTACTATAATAATTGAAAAAGAAAGGTTAATGCACATATAATTAGCACGAAAAGCGTGGCAACTGAAGGTTGACACGTGTTGTGTGAAAACTGAATGTTTATCAGAAGTAATAAATTTCGCTACACTCTGGCTTCATTTAGCAAAAGAATTAATAAAACCGGAAAATTGAAAATTAATTTAGTGACTGAAATTAATAGTGAACTTTGCTTCTGAAGCACAACGAAATAAAATAAAATAAGGTTAGTCTTGGGCTACCTCAACAATCATCTCAAAAGCTACTTGAATCTATCCAATTTAGAAATAAGAGATTTAACTCTGAACTTGACTTAAATGATTTTGAACAATTAACAATAGTAAAATTTAGAACGTACCAAGCTGAGCTGCAGTCACAGGTAAGCTAAAATATGGTAACAAAACTCGCACACTTAATTTGTGCTTGTGTAATCTAAATATTTAGCCAGCTATGAATACTTTAACTGAACTTTGAAATTAAAGCAGTGAAATGGAATGATATTACTTTAATGCTGGCGTTTGAATTTCAACGATACTCGGGTTCATTTCCGAAAAGGAAGGGACCCTGTTTGGTAATGCAATTGGGACATTGAGCAACAAAAAAGTTCATGCTAAGTTGCTGTATTTTAGTGATGCAAATAGAACCGTTTAAAAAGCCGAGGTCTGCCATACAGTTCTAAAACTTTACGTGCTTTGTCTTCCTTGTTGGTTGATTGAAGGTTTGAAGTCATCGATCGAGGAGGTGGCGACAATCACTTATTGTCGGCCGTAGCTGTTGCAGAAGCTGGATGTTGGCGCGCCTTCTTCTCGACAGGGTCACCAGGCGAAACGGGCTCTTGTTGTGTGCCAGCTAATGTTTCCCTCCGCGACACCGTGCCAGAGACTATTATAGCAAGTCGAGCGCAATTACATGCTGCCAAACCCCGAAAGCGCGGCAACTCGCGGGAGCGTCACTCAACACACCTGCTCCACCACCCCACTCCAGCCAGACTCCACTCTGCCCGCGCTCCAAGCGGGAGAGTTGACACTACCAAAGATCCTAAACACTTTGGTTCTCCACACGACCGTGTTACAAAAAGGTACGGCCAAACTTTCAGGAAACATTCCTCACACACAAAGAAAGAAAATATGTTATGTGGACATGTGTTCGGAAACGCTTACTTTCCATGTTAGAGCTCATTTTATTACCTCTCTTCAAATCATATTAATCATGGAGTGGAAACACACAGCAACAGAACGTGCCAGCGTGATTTCAAACGCTTTGTTACAGGAAATGTTCAAAATGTCCTCCGTTAGCGAGGATACATGCATCCACCCTCCGTCGCATGGAATCCCTGATGCGCTGATGCAGCCTTGGAGAATGGCGTATTGTATCACAGCCGTCCACAATACGAGCACGAAGAGTCTCTACGTTTGGTACCGGGGTTGCGTAGACAAGTGCTTTCAAATGCCCCCGTAAATGAAAGTCAAGAGGGTTGAGGTCAGGAGAGCGTGGAGGCCATGGAATTGGTCCGCCTCTACCAATCCATCGGTCACCGAATCCGTTGTTGAGAAGCGTTCGAACACTTCGACTGAAATGTGCAGGAGCTCCATCGTGCATGAACCACGTGTCGTACTTGTAAAGGCACATCTTCTAGCAGAACAGGTAGAGTATCCCGTATGAAATCATGATAACGTGCTCTATTGAGCGTAGGTGGAAGAACATGGGGCCCAATCAAGACATCACCAACAATGCCTGCCCAAACGTTCACAGAAAAACCGTGTTGGTGAAGTGATTGCACAATTGCGTGCGGATTCTCGTCAGCCCACACATGTTGATTGTGAAAATTTACAATTTGATCACGTTGGAACGAAGCCTCATCCGTAAAGAGAACATTTGCACTGAAATGAGGATTGACACATTGTTGGATGAACCATTCGCAGAAGTGTACCCGTGGAGGCCAATCAGCTGCTGATAGTGCCTGCACACGCTGTACATGGTACGGAAACAACTGGTTCTCCCGTAGCACTCTCCATACAGTGACGTGGTCAACGTTACCTTGTACAACAGCAACTTCTCTGACGCTGACATTAGGATTATCGTCAACTGCACGAAGAATTGCCTCGTCCATTGCACGTGTCCTCGTCGTTCTAGGTCTTCCCCAGTCGCGAGTCATAGGCTGGAATGTTCCGTGCTCCCTAAGACGTCGATCAATTGCTTCGAACGTCTTCCTGTCGGGACACCTTCGTTCTGGAAATCTGTCTCGATGCAAACGTACCGCGCCACGGCTATTGCCCCGTGCTAATCCATACATCAAATGGGCATCTGCCAACTCCGCATTTGTAAACATTGCACTGACTGCAAAACCACGTTCGTGATCAACACTAACCTGTTGATGCTACGTACTGATGTGCTTGATGCTAGTAGTGTAGACCAATGAGTCGCATGTCAACACAAGCACCGAAGTCAACATTACCTTCCTTCAATTGGGCCAACTGGCGGTGAATCGAGGAAGTACAGTACATACTGATGAAACTAAAATGAGCTCTAACATGGAAATTAAGCGTTTCCGGACACATGTCCACATAACATCTTTTCTTTAAATGTGTGTGAGGAATGTTTCCTGAAAGTTTGGCCATACCTTTTTGTAACACCCTGTATATATACAAATTGTAAAACAATTACAATATATAAAGACACAGAAATGACATATCTTCAGGTAACAAAATAAGGAAAAAATTTATAGTACAATAGATGGAAATAGGAGGATATGCATTTCCGGCGTTACAACGTGCAACCCTTCCGCAAATTGCTGCAGATTTCAATGCTTGGTCATCAACAAGTGTCATGTGCGAATCATTCAACGAGAAAGCCCACTCTTGCATCCTTGATGGCTGCACGACACAAAGCTTTACGTCTCGCCTGGGACTATCAGCATCGACATTGGACTGTTGATGACTGGAAACATGTTGTCTGGTCGGACGAGTCTCGCTTCAAATTGTATCGATTGGATGGACGTGTACGGATATGGAGACAACATCATGAATCCATGGATCCTGCATGTCAGCAGGGGACTGTTCAAGCTGGTGGAGGCTCTCTAATGGTGTGGGGCGTGTGCAGTTGGAGTGACATGGGACCCGTGATACGTCTAGATACGACTCTGACAGGTGACACATATGTAAGCATCCTGTCTGATCACCTCATCCATTCATGTGCATTGTGTATTTCGACGGACTTGGACAATTCCAGAAGGACAATATGTCACCCCAAACGGCCAGAATTGCTACAGAGTGGCCCCAGGAACACTCATCTGAATTTAAACACTTCCGCTGGCCACCAAACTCCCCAGACATGAACATTATTGAACTATAAAGGATGTCCTACAACGTGCTGTTCAGAAGAGATCTCCGACCCCTCGTACTCTTACGGATTTATGGACAGCGCTGCAGGTTTCATGGGGTCAGTTCCATCCAGCACTACTTCAAGCATTAGTCGAGTCCATGGCACGTGTTGTTGCGGCACTTCTGTGTGCCCGCGGGAACCCTACACGACATTAAGCAGGTGTACCAGTTTCTTTGGCTCTTCAGTGTAACTTGTATGAGTGCGGGTTGTGACGCATGAACGGAAGTCTACGTGTGGCCCTGAATCGTGCACGGATAGCTAAAGCGGTAAAGGCGACCGCTTGCGTGAGTCGGAAAATCCGGGGTTCGAGTCCCATTGCGCCCCAAATTTTAAGTGGCGACATTCTATTATGCTGCTGATGTTTGTCCGTATTCGCAACTGCGAAAACATTTCACATATAGGAAACGGAAAGACGGCGTATGCAAAAAGACCATACATACAAATTAGCTCCAACTCATGAAATTACATGAACATCTTCAGACGAGTGAACAAGTAGCCATAACTCTGACCCTGTCTTGGCTGACCTGGGAGAGAACAGATTGCCAAGCAAAATTTAACGAAAAACCTCTATCTATCAAATAAGATTGGTTGTTAGTTTAATCTCAGCAAATTTCTTTATATATTTATGCTAGTAGCTGGAAATGCACGTCTGAATGTGTGTGTTGTCATGTTTCATAGGATGACCAGTGTCAGGGCAAAGTTCTGCAGTCGCTGATTTGCGCGGATGCTGTAAGCATATGTGACGCTTATGCTCAATTCACCGATCTTCCATTGTCATGAACGCCTGAACGATGTATAACTTTCAACAACTGCTAAAAATACATTAGAGACCTACATTACGCAAACTAAGATCATTCTTCATAGAGCCTAAAAGGGCCCTAATTTTAGATAGTGGTCGAAAAACATACTTCACACTGAAACGGAGGTGCCTCCATTCTTCCTATGTTGGATGGCGGGCCAGTAGCCGACATGTACGTAATAAATAACATAAACGTCGTCAACTAAGAGTTCATCTCCAATTTATTTTACAGGCTACCGGTTTCGGCGATATAACCCGCCATCACCAGCCCCTCTGTTGTAGACAGTGGCTGAATTTTTCAGTGACAAAATGTATATACGTCATATGTGGTGCGAAAAGTTTCTACTGTCTAGAATAGGGGGGCTTATGATGGCGTATTATATCGCCGAAACCGGTAGCCTATAAAATAAATTGGTGATGAACTTACAGCTGGTCGATTTTTTTATTTTTATTAAACATCACAGTGCGTTTACTCAGTATATGGTCAATCCTCTTTGAAATACCATTTGTGTGAGCCAATAAAGCTGTAGATTGTAATGCCTTATGCAATTCACGGTACGTCGATAGCACAACATGCGTCTGATCTGACTTTCACTGTAACCATTCTGGTTCAAAAATGGTTCAAATGGCTCTGAGCACTATGGGACTTAACATCTGAGGTCATCAGTCCCCTAGAAGTTAGAACTAATTAAACCTAACTAACCTAAGGAAATCACACAAATCCATGCCAGAGGCAGGATTCGAACCTGCGACCGTAGCGGTCACGCGGTTCCAGACTTTAGCGCCTAGAACCATTCTGGCAGAAGGTGGCTTCAAGGTGGGTTAACTCAGCTGACAATCTTTCAGGGTCCGAGATAACGGGGGCTCTATGAAACTAGGAAGTTGCTCGGTAACTGGGTCCTATGGATTTTATGTCACTCATCACTTCTTTCCCCTCTGGCAACGTTTGTTGATGTGAAAAATGCCTAGTTTCACCGTGGTTCGGAATCCATGTTAAATTGTAGATTCCCGTATAAATGCCTGTGTTAGTCAGTTCAGAGATCGGAGGAAGGCAACGGCATATCACCTCCAACAGGACAGGACCATGCCTAGTGAAGCACTGCGATCGATGTACTTTACTATGAACCTTCACGCTGAGCCAGATGGTGACAACTATCAGCCTGAACATACAAAGTAAGGTAAATTGGCTTCCTATAAATATGTTCCAACGTACCTTCATCTCCTTTCCTGACCAACGCGTCTATGAAGGGTAGGCAGCCATTCTTTTCCACTTCCACAGTGAAACGAATATTCGAGGGGGCTGAACTGAATTTTAGAAAGCTGGGCAAAGTTCTCAATGCCATGAGTGCAAATAACAAATGTGTTGTCTCATGTTTACAAAGCATGCTGATTTGCCCTAAATGTTTCACAAAAAGATTGACTACTGAAGAGACAACGTGTGTGCTCATAGACCTGGTCGTAGGAATAAAGAGTAATAGGAAGTCAGCACATGTCGAAACACCTTGAAATATAGACAGCTGTCGAGGCTCCATTCTCATAAGGAAACGATCAAGTTTCTCAAGACTACTTGGTCCAACGCAGTCAGTTCGGTACGAAACATTTACAGGGCTGTATTAAGAGTTGAAAGTCTGTAGTGAATTAAACGAAGGAAAAAGAGAGAAGGAAGGTTAGGGTTTAAGTCCTCGTCGACGACGAACTCATTAGAGCCGGAACACAATCTGTTTTCAAAGGAAGCACCTCTGAGTTTGCCGTATGCAATATAGGAAAACCACTTAAAGTGTACACCGAAGAGCCAAAAAACTGGTACACCTGCCTAATATCGTGCAGGTCCCCCACGAGCACTCAGAAGTGTTGCAACACCACGTGGCATGGACTCGACTAATGTCTGAAGTAGTGCTGGAGGGAACTGACACCATAAATCCTGCAGGGCCGTCCACAAATCCGTAAGAGTACGAAGGGGTGGAGATCTCTTCTGAACAACACGTTGCAGGGCATTCCAGATACGCTCAACAATGTTCGTGTCTGGGGAAAAATGGTTCCAATAGCTCTGAGCACTATGAGACTTAACTGCTGTGGTCATCAGTCCCCTAGAACTTAGAACTACTTAAACCTAACTAACCTAAGGACATCACACACATCCATGCCCGAGGCAGGATTCGAACCTGCGACCGTAGCGGTCACGCGGTTCCAGACTGTAGCGCCTAGAACCGCACGGCCACTCCGGCCGGCGTGTCTGGGGAGTTTGGTGGCCAGCGGAAGTGTTGAAACTCAGAAGAGTGTTCCTGGAGCCACTCTGCAGCAATTCTGGACATGTGGGGTGTCGTATTGTCCTGCTGGAATTCCTCAAGTCCGTCCGAGTGCAAAATGGACATGACTGGACGCAGGTGATCAGACAGGATGCTTACGTTCGTGTCACCTGACAGTCGTATCTAGAAGTATCGAAGATCCCTTATTACTTCACTGCATACGTCGCTCACCATTACAGAGCCTCCACTAGCTTGAACAGTCCCCTGCTGACATGCAGGGTCCATGGATTCATGGGGTTGTCTCCATACCCGTACATGTCTGTCCGCTCGATACTATCTGAAACGAGACTCGTCCGACCAGGCAACATGTTTTCAGTCATCAACAGCCCAATGTCGGTGTTGACGGGCCCAGACGAGGCGTAAAGCTTTGTGTCGTGCAGTCATCAAGGGTACACGAATGGGCCATCGGCTCCGAAAGGCCATATCGATGATGCTTCGTTTAATGGTACGCACATTGACACTTGTTGATGGCCCAGCACTGATATTTGCAGCAATTTGCGGAAGGATTGCATTTCTGTCACTCTGAACGGTTCTCTTCAGTAGTCGTTGGTCTCTTTCTTGCAGGATCTTCTTCCGTCCGCAGCGATGTCGGAGATTTGATGTTTTACTGGATTCCTGACATTCACGTTACACTCGTGAAATAGTTGTACGGGAATATCCCCACTTTAGCGATCTAACAACTGCGCCAGACACTTGTTGTCTTATATGGGCGTTGCCGACCGCCACGCCGTATTCTGCCTGTTTACATATCTCTGTATTTGAATACGCATGCCTACACCAGTTTCTTTGGCGCTTTAGTGTAAAACGGTGTGGTAGGGTTGCAGATTTGAACCGCCACCCTCCAGTATACAAGTCCAGTGTACTACCGCTGCGCCACCTCGCTCGATGGTAAGAAGTACGGGAATAATAAGCAGTTATATAGGGGTAAAAAAGGAGAAAAAACAGATGAGAATAAGCTCACATCAGTGTAGAGCTCTCTGAAGTGAATAAATCTTATCAGATAACCGTAGGTCGAAATTACGCCAATCTGGAGTTACGGTCACAAAACTGCAGCCAATCAGCGACGAGGGCGCGGAAAACAACTCCCGTGTAGAGCTGTTTACGAGAGTTTTGGAGGAGGCAACTGTGAATAGCCACGCGCCGCTGATTTTCGAAAGTCACTAAATTATCCGACAAGGTCAACTTCGCACTCATATTGGAGGCAGTAATCTCTGGAATTTGCTGCAAAAAATGGTACTTGAGAAAATAAGAGCGTTTAAATTTTAGTATCTGTTTTCTTTTTCTTCAATGTCTTGGTTTAAAGTCCTTCTTTTGGTAGGTCCAATTATGTCTATTATTAAATTATTTACTATGTCTGCTTCTATATTTTCTCCCTAATATCTTCAAGTCGTATTCTACCCTTACTTAATCTCCCTGTAACACTTCTTAAAAAATATCATTTCTACTCAGTTGCTTTTGAATCGGCACGCAAGCTTTGCTGCAATGAAGGAATGTAGTAAGCCGTTACTTTGTAAAATTTCATTTTCGTTCTTTCCTAACATTGTTTTTAACGGTTTTTTGGTTTCTTTCCTAACTTTGTTTCTATTTTAATTTCTTATTTTTGTAATTATCCCATATACGGCTTAGGATCAGCTAAAATCTTGTTCTCTGATCTAGTCATCATAAAAACATATCATAACCAAGATATTTAAAATTTGATACTTATTTTAAAATGTTGTTTTCCAGCACGATTTTTCATCTGACTGGATACTGTCCCGTAAAAACCACAATTTTCGTATAATTAACTGAGACTGTAAAATCACAAGCCTTACATAAGATATTTAAAAAATACAAAGATTTCTGCAACTGTGTCTCATTTACTTGAACCATTGTTTAATTGTCTGCATATAAAAGAGTGTTAGAGTAGACATTCTTTGGCAATTTAATTCCTGGACCTGCTAGCAATTTCAACTTCTCTAAAATGTCATCAAGGTATATATTAAAAAGAGTAGACGATGAACTACAGTCTTGTCTAAGTCCTGTATTTGCTAAAATCTGTTCATTTCTTATAATTCCAGTGTCTGTGATAAAACTAATATCTCTGTACAGAGTCCTTACTACCAAAATTATAAGTGATAGACAGCCTTCATTGTCTAGTTTTTGTCATGATTTTATTCTGTTTGCCCTGTATAACGTCTTAACAAAATCTATAAAAGCGAGTTGATTTTCCAAATTTGTTTTTCTTCTTTATTATTTGTATAATGGTGAAGACATTATCCACTCATGAGCTCCCTTTCCTAAATCCAGTTTGCTTCTCTCCTGACAGATGATCTGCCATAGCTTTTAATCCATTATTTACTATAAATTTTATATCCTGTTTTCGTGACTAATTGCTGCAAATTTTCATAGTTTTTGCGATATCTATTTTCGAGTATATTGTTAACTACAACTGATGGTCAGCAATTGCTGCGTAGATGTAAAGTTCTTAACTTGCATATTATACCATTAAGTTTAGTAAGTTCCATATTCAATTTATCTATCCTGATGCCTTCCTGTTTTTACAGATCTTAATACTGTATCTAATTCTTGTAATCTTATGCAGTCTTCTTCTGGAACATTATTTCCGCAGGAGCTGTATAGTTTAAGCCATTCTCTTCCTCATTACGCCATAATTGTCTGTAATGTCCACACCACGTGGACTCTGTTAAAGTTAAGCAAAAGCTATCTGTTCATGTAAATAAAGAACTGTGTTAATCCACGTGTGCGTTTCTGTTGTAGATAGAGGACACTGGCCACCCATAATAATATCCTCTTCCATGCTTCCTTGGTACAAGACTCTACACTTGAGCCACTTGATTGTGTTGGGCCAGGTTCGGTCATAGGAAACTATCTTCCTTGGGTGAAGGCTTCTATTTTTTAATTGTTTAACCCATTGTCATTGCATCTGATTGTTTTACAAGTTCTGAGTATTTACTTGCTTTCAAGGTATGTAAATGGTCTCTTAAAAAGTTATTATTTAATACTTATGGATTTCTCATGGATTTGTTTAGTTTGTTTAAATGATTAGTCTATAATCCAAAAAAGAGAATGGTACTGTTAACAAAGTGTCGCAAGTATTTAGAAGTTTTGCAGGGAGTCGTCGTGGTGTAAATGTATGGTTCTCTTGAATGTTTTTTAATTTAATGTCTTTAAATTCGACTGATTGGAAGTTGTGGTTGTTTGTTTTTAATTCGTCCGCTTGGGAGTACAAATTTAGGAAAGTATAATTAATGTTTAGTTGTAATAAATGTTTGAAAATTTTAGCCTCTCTTTTGATACCCAGTCCTGGCTTGCTCCACTGCCGCTTGATACACTAATCTGGTATTGTGAAAGAGGTGACTGGAGACTGGAATGGCGCTCTGTTGCCTTCAATGATGAAAGGGGGTTCTGTCTATAGGCGAATGATGGATTTAAACGTGTATACAGATCCCATTCCAGGAGTCTTCATGGTGTGTGTTGGTGGAGGGGGGGGGGGCACATCAGTTTCAACTCGCCGACGCATTTTGAGTTTCTGCAGGGTAAAGTAACCAGTGTCCGCTACAATGCACAGGCTGATATCCCCGTGCTATTGCTGTTTCTTCGACAGAAAGTCGATGTGCATTTTCAGCAGGACAATGCACGTTAATATACACCGCTGCGGCGCAACGGTCACTTCCTGGTATACAACCACTGCCCTACCCTGTTCACGAATCTCTTGCCAGTTGAACACATATGGGGAGTTACTCGTTCTCCATGGACTGCAGGAACCATTGCCGAATTGCCACAAAAAGTGGAAGATGCTAGGGATAGTCCGTAGCAGGATGCTATTCGACACCTTTATGATCATTCCATTGGAATGTGAGAATACCCTCCTGTGTTGTCGCCTGAGAGGATGGAGGGAGGCGGGGGGAGGGGGGGGGGAGAAGTTGTAGTTTTGCACAGGTTACTCCCAGCTTACCTGTGACACACCCGTGAAAGCTCATCAGGTACTTTTGGAGATTAACATGATCAGACAGTCTAGCAGACAGACACAACGGTTCTACAGTTTTATGATTACTATGGGCAGCATGGAGTCTCGAAGTACTCACGAAAACTGAATCACCTTAGTGGCTGTAATATGCATGTAGCAATTATGCTGGTGGCAGCTTATTTTGAGCAATGATTCCGCTGAAGCCAGAATGCATTTAACAGCTTGTGCTCAGATCAAATAATGATTTACGTAAACATATTACAGCGCATGGTAACAGACCAGAAATCGTAATTAAAAATTCCATAAATGACTATGGGATGAAAACGAATCGAAGGCATCTTAGAATAAATGCATGTTATATTCATTAATTCAATGAAAAGTAGCAGAAACAACATTACATATGTTCCCTAGCGCTCCTTGTGGAGTACAATTCCACAAAACACGAAAATCAGAACAAAAGGAAATCCCATGCATTTATAGTTCCCGTAGCAATGTTATACAAGTGAGAAGGTAGTAAATGCCATACCCTACTCCCACGGATGAGTAACTGGAAAATCGATATTGTTCCATGGACATGAAACAAAGGCTTTCTCTTTGAACAACAGCTATTAAGCTTGAATACAATGGAAGTACATCTATAACTGCCAAAGTGCTGCGAGCAAAATACTGTTGCACAGCTACGCCTCACCATAAATTCCATCGAGCGAGGTGGCGCAGTGGATAGCACACTGGACTCGCATTCGGACGACGGTTAAAGCCCGCGTGCGGCCATCCTGCTTTACGTTTTCCGTGATTTCCCTAAATCGCCTCAGGCAAATGCCCGGATAGTTCCTTTGAAAGGCCACGGCCGACTTGCTTCCCTAATTCGATGGGACCGATGACCTCGCTGTTTGGTTCCCTCCCCCCCAACCAACCATCAATTCCAGAATTTGCCATCGAAATATACTCTCGACTTGGTAAAGGAGGCGTCTCCATGATATAGTAGCCTCAAGGACTCCGAAAACAAGACAGCCCAGAACGACACTTACGACCAGCACAAACGGGAAACAGGAGTGTCTCTGTCTAACCGTTTACAGGAGCATATTGCCGCCGAAATCTGCTACACTAAAAAGTGGTTGGTTAGTCAGCTATTCCTCCAAACGTATCGAGTATACAGGGTGGTCAGGCACAGTCTGAAAAGCTTGTAATGGCCTTGCAGATTATATTGTGCTGAGAAATAAGCGTTAAGAAAATAGTTCGATACGTTGGTTGGGTTAATAAGCATTGAAGTCTGCCAATCAGGCTCCTGTGTGCACAAATTCAAGCGTCCAGTCACTTACAATTAGTGTCAGTTGTTCTCATAGCGCAGACGATAGCGCACAAGAAAGCTATGTCTTTGGCTCGGATTCGATCATTACTACCGACCATTGTGCAATTATCGCTCTCTTGTTCTGTTTTAGGAAACTAAACGAAAGACACGTTTGGCTACACCGTCTCGGGGAGGGGGGGGGGGGGGCGGCTAGAATATGCGCGCGCAACGGCCTGACTGGTTAGCTTAAACGCTAATAAATTCGGAAACGGAGCAATGTATCAACTATTTCCGTAACGATTATTTCTCAGCACAACCTATCCTTCAGCACCCTTACAAGCTTTTCATACTGTTTCTGACCACCCTGTATACGTACCATCATTAGGCAGCAAAAGATCAAAGGCCAAAGACGAAAGACGCTTAGCAGTTGAGAACACGCGTACACAGTGTACTACTTGGTAACTTGGGTAAAAATAAGTTATTTCTAATTCAAGTTTTAATTTTTGCTAATGTGCGAAGGAGATATACTTTTATTCTAACAAATACGTCAGTAAATTTACGTTCTCAAACTTTTTTCTAGTAGGAGAGGCATCTTACACATTACCTCAATTTCTCATTTGTATTCTGGGTTGCCCTTCCTCTAGTTTGCGGACATTATAATTTTTGAAATTAAAAAGTTTTGCATCACCTCGGTTCCCAGAGCTCCTGCAGATAGATGTTGGCTGTAGATATTGTATCACAGACACAGTCCCTTTGATTGTTCAGAGATGTCCTTAAACCCGCCCAAAGATGTAATCAACCATGCATTATCAGCGCCTATTAGACGGAGGGGGCCCGACAGCCGATCATTTCCACTCATTCCACCAGGAAGGAGGTACACGGCTCGTGCTGTTTGTTGTTCAACCATGCCTAGACGGTCAATACCGCAGTTCGACCGCGTCCGCATTGTTACTTTGTGCCAGGAAGGACTCTCAACAAGGGAAGTGTCCAGGCGTCTCGGAGGGAACCAAAGCGATGTTGTTCGGACATGGAGGAGATACGGAGAGACAGGAACTATCGATGACATGCCTCGCTCAGGTCGCCCAAAGGCTACTACTGCAGTGGATGACCGCTATCTACGGATTATGGCTCGTCACCATGTTGCATAATGCTTTTCGTGCAGCCACAGGGCATCGTGTTACACAGTAGGCTGCATGATGCGCATCTTCACTCCCGACGTCCATGGGGAGGTCCATCTTTGCAACCACGACACCATGCAGGGCGGTACAGATGGGCCCAACAACATGCCGAATGGACCGCTCAGGATTGGCATCACGTTCTCATCACCGATGAGTGCCGCATATGCCTTCAACTAGGCAATCGTCGGAGACGTATTTGGAGGCAACCCGGTCAGGGTGAATGCCTTAAACACAATGTCCAGCGAGTGCAGCAAGGTGGAGGTTTCCTGCTGTTTTGGTGAGGCATTATGTGGGGCCAACGTACGCCGCTGCTGGTCATGGAAAGCGCCGTAAGGGCTGTATGATACGTGAATGCCATCCTCCGACCGATAGCGCAACCATATCGGCAGCATATTGGCGAGACATTCGATTCGTGGACCACAATTCACACCCCATCGTGTACATCTTGTGAATGAGTTTCTTCAGGATAACGACATCGCTCGACTAGAGTGGCCAGAATGTTCTCCAGACATGAATCCTATGGAACATGCCTGCGATAGACTGAAAATGGCTGGTTATGGACGACCTGACCCACCAATCACTCTGAGGGATCTACGCCGAATCGCTGTTGAGTAGTGGGATAATCTGGACCAACAGTGCCTTGATGAACTTGTGGATACTATGCCACGACGATTACAGGCACGCATCAATTCAAGAGAACGTACTACTGGATATTAGAGGTGTGTACAGAAATCTGGACCACTACCTCTGAAGGTCTCGCTGTATAATGGTACAACATGCTATGTGTGGTTTTCATGAGCAATAAAAGGGGGAAATGTTGTTTATGTTGATCTCTATTCCAGTTTTCTGTGCAGATACCGGAACTCTCGGAACCGAGGTGATGCAAAACCTTTTTTGATGTGTGTTTTTTGTGAATGTATGTGGGTGCTTTATTTCAAAATTTGCTTAATTTTTATTAATATGTGTCTTTTAGTACAACATTTAATGTAAATTTGTTTTGTGTCAGGCAGTATGTTAGGCATTTAAAAGCTGACTGATCTGATCACTTTTCCGACCGATAAATTCTTAACTCAGCATACAGTCTCCTTTTTGTAGATTATTATTTGTGTTAGTAGTGTGCGTAATGTACCAGCTTAATGATGTAGTTGCTCTTAGCCTCCCATAATTAGCCCGAACGCCACATGGTCGTATTTTCTTGTAAGGAGAATTATCCAATTGATCTCATATAGTGGTTACAATTGTTGTGCAGAATTAGATGTTAATTTAGTTTCCCTTTTCGGATTCGTAATATTCAGTGGTGTCCTTCTTCTGGTTTCTTTTAATTTCTGCTCTCTGGGCTTTCTCAGTTCAAAATTGTAATAGTACCTCACAATGTGCGACAAAAAAATTTAATCACTACACCTGAAGTCTGCTGGGGAGTTTTTTTTTATCAGACAATGGGGATCCAACTTACCCTTGTCGTCAATTGTGGTAGCGATAAAAAAGATTAAATTCAGAACAGTCTAGCATCTAGTACCTGTAGGAGACCCTTTTCAGAACAATGACCGTCTAGCTCTACACCGTACATAACTATTCACACCGTATCTATGGAATCAGGCTACATGATATTATAACTTAAACTCGACAGTAGGTCTAAAACGTTGTGCAATAACTTAGAGATTAATCTTTACAAAGGGTGCTATATACTATCATTACCACAAAAGAAATATCCAGACGGAATAAGATGTCCAATTCTTCCAAAAAACATCCACTTCACTCTTCCTCATTATTTTGTTTTCCTCTCTGAAGAAGAATCTCCAACTCCAGATCAGCTCCTATTTAGTTCTGCTTGTTTATCGTTCAAATATTTTATGCTTTCCGTCGTTCTCTTAAGTGCTTGGAATTACATTGCCAGAAAAAATCGCAAAAACCCAATAATTTATGTAGAGTAATGAAATTTCGGGAATACGTTTGTCTAGGTAACATATTTAAGTGATTAACATTGCAAGACCACAGGATAATGCAAGTGCGAGGTATGCCATTGCAAATGTGAAATACTGGTAATTTAATAACCGGTGTACCTGCCAGAATGCTGAATGCAAACGTGCATGCATTGTGTTGTACGGGTGCCGGATGTCAGTTTTTGGGAAGGAGATCGATGCATGTTGCGCTTGGTCGGTCAATGCATCGACGGTTAAAGTTGGGTGCAGATGACGCTGGAGTTGTCGTCCGATGCTTTACAGTACGAGCTCGATTGGAGACAAATCTGTTGGTGGAGCAAGCCAACTGGACATGTCTATCACGCAGAAGGATTGGTTGCAGGCCCTCAACTGGCCTCCATCTAACCAACACACTTCCATCACTGGCGACGAGTCAGAACCAGCGTTCATCAGAAAACACAACAGACCTACCCTCCAGTGAGTTCTCAATAGAAACCAATGAAATCGTGAATGGCGGTGGCTTGGGATCAGTGGAATGTACACTGCGAGGTGTGGCGCTTGGAGCTGTCCTTGAAGTTACCAATTTGTAACAGTTGGTTGTGTCACTGTTGTGCCAACTGCTGCTGAAACTGCCGCTGCAGATGCTGTACTATGCGCTACAGCCATACGCCGAACACGATAGTCTTCCCTCTCGGTAGTGCCACATGGCCGTCCAGAGCCCGGTCTTCGCGAACGTACATTCTCGAGATCACCGCTGTCAGCAATCATGTAATCAGATACATTCCTGCCAAGTCTTTCTCCAATATAGCACAAGTAACATCCAGCTTCTGGTAGCCCTAGCCGGCCGAAGTGGCCGTGCGGTTCTAGGCGCTACAGTCTGGAGCCGAGCGACCGCTACGGTCGCAGGTTCGAATCCTGCCTCGGGCATGGATGTGTGTGATGTCCTTAGGTTAGTTAGGTTTAATTAGTTCTAAGTTCTAGGCGACTGATGACCTCAGAAGTTAAGTCGCATAGTGCTCAGAGCCATTTGAACCATTTTGGTAGCCCTATTAACGCGACTTCGTTCAAATTCAGTGTGGTGTTGCTGATGGCGTCTTTGTCACCTTAAAGGCGATCTCGACTAACATCAGCTGACCACGTCTAGTCTAAAAGGTAACTAATGCTCGTGATCGTTACAGTGTGTATTTAAAGCAAACCTTTTCTGCATCTTCATAGGGGCGCTACTACGGCCACTCTTATGCGACTGGCGCGAAATCTACACTACTAGCCATTACAATTGCTACACCAAGAAGAAATGCAGATCATAACTGGGTATTCACTGTACAAATATATTATGCTGACATGTGATTACATTTTTATGCAATTTGGGTGCAAAGATCCTGAGAAATCAATACCCAGAACAACCACCTCTGGCCGTAATAACGGTCTTGATACGCCTGGGCATTGAGTCAAACAGAGCTTGGATGGCTTGTACAGGTAGAGCTGCCCATGCAGCTTCAACACGATACCACAGTTCATCAAGAGTAGTGACTGGCGTATTGTGACGAGCCAGTTGCTCGGCCACCATTGACCAGACGTTTCCAGTTGGTGACAGATCTGGAGAATGTGCTGGCCAGGGCAGCAGTCGAACATTTTCTGTATCCAGAAAGGCCCGTAGAGGACCTGCAACATGCGGTCGTGCATTATCCTGCTGAAATGTAAGGTTTTGCAGGAATCGAATAATGGATAGAGCCACAGGTCGTATGACATCTGAAATGTAACGTCCACTGTTCAAAGTGCCGTCAATGCGAACAAGAGGTGACCGAGATGTGTAACCAATGGCACCCCGTACCATCACGCCAGGTGATACGCCAGTATGGCGATGACGAATACACGCTTCCAATGTGCGTTAACCGCGATGTCACCAAACATGGATGCGACCATCATGGTGCTGTAAACAGAACCTGGATTCATCCGACAAAATGACGTTATGCCATTCGTGCACCCAGGTTCGTCGTTGAATACACCATCACAGGCGCTCCAGTCTGTGATGCAGCGTCAAGGGCAACCGAAGCCATGGTCTCCGAGATGATAGTCCGTGCTGCTGCAAACGTCGTCGAACTGTTCGTGCGGATGGTTGTTGGTCTTGCAAACGTCCCCATCTGTTGACTCAGGGATCGAGACGTGGCTGGACGATCCGTTACAGCCATGCGGATAAGATGCCTGTCATCTCGACTGCTAGTGATACGAGGCCGTTGGGATCCAGCACGGCGTTCCATATTACCCTCCTAAACCTACCGATTCCATATTCTGCTAACAGTCATTGGATCTCTACCAACGCGAGGAGCAATGTCGCGATATGATAAACCGCAATCGCGATAGGCTACAATCCGACCTTTATCAAAGTCGGAAACGTGATGGTACGCGTTTCTCCTCCTTACACGAGGCATCACAACAACGTTTCACCAGGCAACACCGGTCAACTGCTGTTTGTGTATGAGAAATCGGTTGGAAACTTTCCTCATGTCAGCACGTTGTAGGTGTCGCCACCGACGCTAATCTTGTGTGAGTGCTCTGAAAAACTAATCATTTGCATATCACAACATCTTCTTCCTGTCGGTTAAATTTCGCGTCTATAACACGTCATCTTCGTAGTGTAGCAATTTTAATGGCCAGTAGTGTAAATAAACATCATTTTTCAGATGTAGAAACGCACCAACAAACTTATGTTTATGCCTCACGATTCCTTCTTGATGTTGCGATTTTTTTCCGTCAGTGTATAATATCACTTGGACGTAAACACTCAAGGTACATAGACTAGACGGTGCACTATTAGTGACGCTGTTGACATTTCGGTTATTTCTCAGATGATAAGTTGCGCACTCTTTTGTGTTAGGAGAGACGGAGAAGCGGACAGTTTTTCCAGTGACTATCAAACGGAGGAATCTTTCCACTACGTTACTCTGCGAGCGTACGCATACGCAGGCGCTCAGCTGCAGCGATGTGTGGCCGTCTCTGGGAGCAGGTTTTGATACGGGTTTTACGATCATATAAATTCCTTCCGGTATTTCGCAGAGCGCGTGTTATTTATGGGCTCGTTATAATTTTTAATGCCTGCATAAAACGTTATGCGTTTGCCGTGTATCTGCATTAATGGCAGGCTCGCAAATGCCCGTATCCATTTTGGACAATGTGCGAGCTTCTGCGGCCCAATCAGAATCGTTCAGAAGTATCTCTCTAGATGTGGATTCACTTTACTGCTGAATGCATTTATCTCTTTTTCTTTATCTTTTAAGCTCAATAGATACCGACTCTCAGCTCTGCTGCCTTTAATGTCCCTCATTTCATGTACTGTTATTTCGAAATACGCAATGAAAATTATTTCCTGTCCAGTCACTGAATCCTTATTCTTATGCTATAATCGAGATATCACCAGTATGTCTTAACATACCTCTTCTGTGCATTTCCTCTACTTTACTGCTGCGTATAATACTAGAGTGAAAGATTCGTTATGGTATTTTACTATTGTTTATGATCGACAGCAAACTAACAGCGACAACAATAGTTCAGGTGCACATGCCGACGTCGCAAGTAGAGGATTAAGAGAGAGAGAGAGAGAGAGAGAGAGAGAGAGAGAGTATACGAGCGTATTGAACGGGCAATTCAGTACCTGATGGAAGATGAAAATCTAATAGTCATAGGGGAGAAAGCAGAAGAAAGTGTGACTGGAGAATATGGGATTGGTAGCTGGAACAAGAGAGGAAAAATAATAATTGAATTCTGCAATAAATTTCAGTTAGTAATAGTGAATAATTCGTTGAACAATCACGTGACGAGGTATGCCTGGAAATGGCCGGGAGATACGGGAAAACTTCAGTTAGATTACATCATGGTCAGGCAGAGATCAGATATTGGATTGTAAGGCGTACCCAGGGGCAGATATACACTCAGATCACAATTTAGTAATGATGAAGAGTAGGCTGAAGTTTGGATCAGTGCGTAAATAAGTAGGATAAGGAACTACTAAGGAATGAAGAGACGTGCTCGTAGTTCTGTGAGGCTATAGATACAGCAATACGGAATAGCTCAGTGGGCAGTACAGTTGAAGAGGGGTGGACACCTCTAAAAAGGGCAATCATAAAAGTTGGAAAGAAAACCGCAGGTACAGGGAAGGTAACTGCAGAGAAACTATGTATAGCAGGTGAAATACTTCACTTGATCGACGAAGGAAGGAAGTACAAAAATGTTCAGAGAAATTCAGAAATACGGAAATACAGGTCACTTAGGAATGAAAGAAACAGGAATTGCAGGGAAGCTAAGGCAAAATGACCACAAGAAGGATGTGAAGCACTCGAGAAAGAATTGATTGTCGCAAGGGCGGACTCTGCACACAGGAAAGTCAAAACAAACTTCGGTGAAATTAAAGCAAGAGCGGTAACCTTAAAAGTGTAATGCGAATTCAACTGTTAAGTGCTGAGAAGAGAGCGGGCAGGTAGAAAGAATACACCGAAGGCCTCTGAGAGAGGGAAGATTTGTTTGATGACGTAATAGAACACGAAACAGAAATCGACAGGGAAGAGACAGGGGATCCAGGATGAGAATCAGAATTTAAAAGAGCTTTGGAAAACTTAGATTCAATAAGGCGGAAGGGATGGATACCTTTCCAGTGGAGTTTCTAAAATCATTGGGGGAAATGGGAGTAAAACGAAAAATCACGTTGGTGTGTAGAATGTTTGAGACTGGTGGAGAAGCGTCATCTACACAATTCCGAAGGAACCAAAAGCCGACAAGTGCGACAATTATCGCTCAATCAGCTTAAAAATTCATTCATCCAACTTGCTGACAACATTAATATACAGAAGAATGGAAAAGAAAGGATCTGTTTGGTGACAATTAGTTTTGCGTTAGGAAAGGAAAAGGCATGAGAGAGGCAGTTCTGACGTTGCGGTTGATAATCGAAGCAAAACTGAAGAAAAACGAGACACATTGAGAGGATCTGTCGACCTGGAAAAAGCATTCGACATTGTAAAACGGTGCAAGATGTTCGAGATTCTGAAAAAAATAGGGGTAAGCTACAGGGAACGACGTCATGTACAAAATGAACAAGGGGCAAGAGGCAACAGTAAGAGCAGAAGACTAAGAACGAAATGCTCGGTTTAAAAAGGTTTTACGACAGCCAGGGATAAGTATTTCACCCCTACTGTTAAGTCCATACATCAAAGAACCAATGATGGAAATGAAAGATTCAAGAGTGAGATTAAAATTAAGTCATGAATAACGGTGATAGGAAGAAGGAACAGGATGGTAGGATATCTGTTAAGACATTAGGGAATGACTTTCATGGTACTAGAGGGAGCCGTAGAGGAATAATCCACTAAATTACAGGCCCATATCGTTAACATCGATATGCAGCAGGATTTTAGAACATATATTGTGTTCGAACATTATGAATTACCAGGAAACGGTCTATTGACACAGAGTCAACATGGGTTTAGAAAACATCGTTCCTGTGAAACACAACTAGCTCTTTATTCACATGAAGTGCTGAGTGCTATTAACAAGGGATTTCAGATCGATTCCGTATTCCTGGATTTACGGGAGGATTTTGACACTGTACCATACAAGCGGCTCGTAGTGAAATTGCGTGCTTATGGAATATCGTCTCAGTTATGGGACTGGATTTTCGATTTTCTGTCAGAAAATTCATCGGAAATTCATCGAGTAAAACAGAAGTTATTTCTGGCGTTCCCCAAGGTAGTGTTGTCGGCCCTTTGCTGTTCCTTATCTGTATAAACGACTTGGGAGACAATCTGAGCAGCCATCTTCGGTTGTTTGCAGATGACGCTGTCGTTTATCGACTAATAAAGTCATCAGAAGATCAAAACAAACTGCAAAACAATTTAGAAAAAATATCTGAACGGTGCGAAAAGTGGCAGTTGACCCTAAATAATGAAAAGTGTGAAGTCATCCACATGAGTGCTAAAAGGAACTCGTTAAACTTCGGTTGCACGATAAATCAGTCTAATCTAAACGCCGTAAATTCAACTAAATACCTAGGTATTACAATTACGAACAACTTAAATTGGAAAGAACACATAGAAAATGTTGTGGGGAAGGCTAACCAAAGGCTGCGTTTTATTGGCAGGACACTTAGAAAATGTAACAGACCTACTAAGGAGACTGCCTACACTACGCTTGTCCGTCCTCTTTTAGAATACTGCTGCGCGGTGTGGGATCCTTACCAGATAGGATTGACAGAGTACATCGAAAAAGTTCAAAGAGAGGCAGCACGTTTTGTATTATCGCGAAATATGGGAGAGAGTGTCACAGAAATGATACAGGATTTGGGCTGGAAATCGCTAAAAGAAAGGCGTTTTTCGTTGCGACGGAATCTTCTCACGAAATTCCAATCACCAACTTTCTTCTCCGAATGCGAAAATACCGGGTGATCAAAAAGTTAGTATAAATTTGAAAACTGAATAAATCACGGAATGATGTAGATATAAAGGTACAAATTGACCCACATACTTGGAATGACATGGGGTTTTATTAGAACCAAAAAAGTACAAAAGTTCAAAAAATGTCCGACAGATTGCCCTTCATATGATCAGGATAGTAATAATTAGCATAACAAAGTAAGACAAAGCAAAGATGATGTTCTTTACAGGAAATGCTCAATATGTCCACCATCATTCCTCAACAATAGCTGTAGTCGAGGAATAATGTTGTGAACAGCACTGTAAAGCATGTCCGGAGTTATGGTGAGGCACTGGCGTCGGATATTGTTCTTCAGCATCCCCAGAGATGTCGGTCGATCACGATACACTTGCGACTTCAGGTAACCTCAAAGCCAATAATCGCACGGACTGAGGTCTGGGGACCTAGGAGGCCAAGCATGACGAAAGTGGCGGCTGAGCACACGATCATCACCAAACGACGCACGCAAGAGATCTTTCACGCGTCTAGCAATATGGGGTAGAACGCCATCCTGCATAAACATCGTACGTTCCAGCAGGTGTTTATCAGCCAGGCTGGGGATGATGCGATTCTGTAACATATCGGCGTACCTCTCACGCGTCACGGTAGCAGTCACTGACGTTTTGCTGTGCAGCGCCATCTGTCGGACATTTTGTGAACTTCGTTTTATTTTGGTTCTAATAAAACCCCATGTCATTCCAAGCATGTGTGTCAATTTTTACCTCTCTATCTACATTATGCCGTGGTTTATTAAGTTTTCAAATTTATACTGGCTTTTTGATCACTCGGTATTTTGTTGACACCGACCTACATAGGGAGGAACGATTACTACGATAAAATACGGGAAATCAGAGCTCGTACGGAAAGATATAGGTGATCATTCTTACCGCGCGCTATACGAGATTGGAATAATAGAGAATTGTGAAGGTGGCTCGATGTACCCTCTGCCAGGCACTTAAATGTGATTTGCAGAGTATCCATGTAGATGTAGATGTCGATGTAGACAGACAGAGAATGACAGAGCTTGGAATACGTCCGGCAAATAACTGAGGACGTAGGTTGCAAGTGCTACTCTAAGATGCAGAGGCTGACACAGGAGAGGAATTTATGGCAGGCCGCATCAAACCAGTCAGAAGACTGAAAACTCAAAAAAAAAAAAAAAAAAAAAAAAAAAAAAAAAAAAAAAAAAAAAAAGAGAAGTAGCAACTGCGACCAACGTCCTCAATTATATGCTGGATATTTTCCTTCTCTCTACACTTTTTACCCTCTACAGCTCCCTCTAGTACCACGGAAATTATTCCCTGATGTATTATCGGATGTCCTACCATCCTGTCCCTTCTTCTTGTTAGTGTTTTTCACGCATACCTTTCCTCGTCGACCTGCGGAGAACCTCCTCATTCCTTACCTTGCCAGTCCACCTAATTTTCAACATTCATCTGTAACACCGCATCTCAGATCCTCCGATTCTCTTCTGTTTCGGTTTCCCCGCAGTAGATGTTTCACTCCTATACAATGCTGTGCTAGAAACGTACATTCTCAGAAATTTCTTCCCCAAAGTAAGACCTTTGTTTGATACTAGTAGACTTATCTTGGCCGGTAATGTCCTTTTTGTCAGTGTTAGTCTGCTTTTGATACTCTCTCTCTGTCTGGCGTGGGTTATTTTCCTGCCGAGGTAGCAGAATTCCTTAACTTCATCTACTTCGTGACCACCAATCGTGATGTTAAGTTTCTCGCTCTTCTGATTTCTGCTACTTCTCATTACTTTCGTCTTCCTTCTATTGACTCTCAATCCATATTTTATACTCACTAGACTGTCCATTCCATTCAACAGATCCTCTAACTCTCCTTCAGTTTTACTGAGGATATCAATGTAATCAGCGAATCTTGTGATTGATATCCTGTCACCTTGAATTTTAATCCAACTCTTGAACCTTTCTCTTATTTCCGTCATTGCTTCTTTGATGTATAGACTGAACAGTAAGGGCGAAAGACTACATCTCCGTCTTACGCCCTTTCTAATCCGAGCACTTCGTTCTTTGTCTTCTACTCTTATTTTTCCCTCTTGTCTCTTGTCCTATATTTCTCAGAATTTCGAATATTTTGCGCTATTTTGCAGTGTAGAACACTTTTTCCAGATCGACAAATGCGATGAAATGCTACTGTGAGATGAAAAGCCTGGCACAGGAGAGAAATTCGTGGCGGTCCACATCAGACGAGTAAGAAGATGATATCTTCTGATGATGCTGTTTAGGAATAACGAGAAAGCAGACAATATTTACGACCATGTAGTCGATTTGTAGACGGTTTTGCAGTGGTCCCTACCAAAAGTGGATCCTGAGCTGGAGCCCACTTAAGGAGTGTCGAAGAGGTTGCCTGTTCTCAGGCGCTAGGCACCACTCAGCTGAATGAGTGTCGAAATCTCTGACAGATACATTTTTAAGGTGCTCAGAAATGGTGCGTGGGTGGCAGCATGGGTGTTGCCGAATTGCGGGGATCTTATAGGGACCCTTTGCCATTTTATTCAAGTACATGTAGTGTCGCACCTCTCTGTGGTCATGCTACAGGAGGACATTTAACATGATCACCCTTTGCTGCTGCGGGTCATGTTTAAATTTCGTCCACTGGTTTTGGACGATCGCTAGTTGTCCATCATGTACATCACAGCCAAAATTGCTTTCGCACTTCACTCCAGCTCCACGGTATTCTCGCAATAGGGTTGAATCGACTGAGGGGTGTCAGCAGTGTCGAACGTTGTCAAGAACGTCACCCTGTTGCCCAGTGCACTGCGAACTGTCGTATCTGACAGCGAAACGACCCAAGGAGGGGTGGTTTCATTGACGCCATTTATACCACCTCCTGAGGGTTTTTCGTGTCGACTCTCAGCAACCGTGAGCCTGGAACGCTTTCCTCGTCCACCCACAAGAAAACCGCTTGATTTCAATGCCGGGTGTCGCGGTTCTGACCTCCCTCTCATAGGCTTCAAAAGTCAGGGCGAAATGTGGGCAAGAGGTGATGCGGCGACCTTCCCATCTTCTGCCAGTCCAAGTTAGGCACTATGGGCTGTTCTGGCCTCACCATCTCTTCCTCGGCCTTCCTACACTCCTTCTTCCAATAGGATTGTATTCCAATGCCGCTTTCGTTGGATTACTTTTTCGGTTAATTTCTCTACCCCTATTTCTTTTCGTATTTATTCATTTCTTATTCTATCGTCTCGTTTGCAGCCTTTCACGGAGCTAAGGAGTTTCATTTCTGATGTCTCAAGTTGTCTTAGGTCTTTTGATCTTAATGCCAACTTTGTGCTCCATACAGTACTGTGGGTAGCGTTATCTCTTCATAAAATTTCGTTTGGGTTTCTACTATCGTTTTTCCATTTAAAGTTCTTCTTAATGTGACACATACATGTTCGTAGATGTTGATTTTATTATTTGTGCCTCTTCTTCTTCAAAAGTTATGTTGCATCCTAGATAATGGAAATTGCACACTTATTCTATTATGCTGTTAATGATTATCTTAATCCTTACGGGGTATTCTCCCACAAAGGCCATTGTTTTTGTTCTTTCTGTTGATATCTTTAGGTTATAATTTAGGCTTATATTGTTAAATATATGTACCGCTGTTTGTAATTTGTCTTGTCATTCTGTGTGATTACCTGGTCATCGGTAGAACGCATCATATTTAAAAACTTGCCTAGTCCAATTGTTATAAATTAAGGTATCCTATCCTTTGTCCATTCAATGACCAGGTCGTCGATGTAGATGTGGAACAGTGTTGGTGACGTACTACAGCATTGCCTTACTCCTTGCTTTATCTTTGTCAGTATCTATTCTTAGTTTGGCGTTTTTATATAAACATTATCAAGTGTCTGGGGAAACCTTTTCTCTCAGTTATTGACCAGAGCTTTTTTCTGTTGACGCTGTCAAATGCCTTCTCAAAGTCGATACATGCTAGATGTGACTCCAAATTGAGTTCTTGTCTTTTTTGTATAATTTTTTTCGGAGTGAAAACATCGTCGGCTTGCTATTCTAATAAAAATGAATCGGAGGCGTTTCGAAGCGTTTCATTAATTAATTTGCTGTAGATTTTATACGAACCATTCAGAAGACTGATTACCCTGTAATTAGAGGTGATACTTCTGTCTCTATATTTAAACAATGAAATAAATTTAGCGCGTGTCCATTCTTCTGCAGGCCAACAAACGTTTTATAGATGGAGAATTCTGAATTCTAGAAATGCTCCACCATATAGTATCAGTTCTGAGTTAATTTCATCTAATCCAGGTGGTTTTATATTTTTTGTTTCCTTGAACGCCTGTTTCAATTCTGTAAAATCTACTGGGTCTGTCCCTTCCTCTGCTTTCTCTTCCGCTGGCTCTTCGGCATCCGGATTATACCATAATTTCATATAGTGATTTATCCAGTCTTGTCAAGGAATGATGTTTTTATTTGCAGCATCTTCGTCTGTTCGTTTTAGCCGTCTGATCAGCTTATGTGCTACTTCCTGTCTAACGTGTACGTCATACTCAAAAATGTATCCCATGAAGACATAGATGTGCTTGCCTCAATATTTTCTGATTTCATTTCTCATTGCATTATATTTTTCTTTAGCTTTCTCAATCTGTTTCCATGAGAAGCCCATATATGCTTGATTCTTATTTTGTCGTCTTTATTCTTATTTTGTTCATTCTAAATCTTAAGGGGGAAGGACATGAGAATAGTTGAAAAATACGATTTTTCAGTTTTGAGTATATGTTAAACAGAATTCTTTCCTGAATCGAATGTTGTAATTTGTTATTTTTTCTACCTATAGAAGTGACTGATGTAGACTTTGCACTGTAACCACGCCCCATTCAGATATCAACAAACCTTGAGAAAGACTAACTTTTATGTTTCTCGTTTGTCCAAATTTCCATTTTGGCAGCAATACATAGTAGCTTAGTGTTGGTACTTAGGGAAAGAGCCTTCAGCTGTCTATTCAGTGACTATCTTTGCTCTGTTGTGCTTGGTTGTTTATTTCTGTCCAGTTGCAGTGTAGCTGCAGTTCGGAAGCGGTTTATAATGTTCCCTGTGTGTTTTATTTATTTATTTATTTTTTTATCAAGCAGTCTACCAAAGATACGCTTGTTCAATCGCAAGGAACGCTATTCGCAAAAGATATACCGAACAATGTTCAGCAATGTAACCAGATCGGCAGACTGATCAATCTGTTTCCCCCAATATTTTGCAAGTATCATCTGTCCTGAGTGCATCGAAGAGAAAAATTGAATTTCGTGATATAAATAGTTCTGATATGGATAATGCGTGTGTTTTTGTGAATTTAAATTTACTAAAGAATTTTGGTAGTAGAATAGCTAAGCTGAGTTTGAAGTGAAGACTCTGCCAAGAGAGTAACTCTTGTATGATTTCAAAATTCATTCCGGGGAAGAAGGTTTTTGAAGTATGATTTCAAAATTCATTCCGGGGAAGAAGGTTTTTGAAGTCAATCTCAGGTGAACATATGCTACGCGGTGTATAGGAAAGGATCATAGAGGACCTAGAACATTTGCTGCTTGGATGAATTTGCCAGCGCCACCTACAAAGTCACGTAGATTGGTTGATTGGTTGATATGGGAGAGGGGACCGAACAGCGATATCATCGGTCCCATCAGATACGGGGAGGAAATCGGTCTTGTCCTTTCAAAGGAACCATCCTGGCATTTGCCTGAAGCGATGTAGGCCAATCACGGAAAAGCTACACTAGGATGGCCGGATGCAGGTTTGAAACGTTGTCCTCCCGAATGCGAGTCCAGTGTAATAACCACTGCGCAACGTCGCTCAGTGTTATGTAGATGTAACAGTATAATCCTAGAGGCTGTGAAAGTTGCATCTGAAGGTTCGGAGGAGTGCTTTTCTGCTAATGATAGGTCTAAAGACATTGTTAATGCTTTGGTGAAATGTGACAGAGGAGAGGCCATCCGTAGTATCTGCACTATCCCTTGATATGGTGATAGATGTTGATATTCATATAAAATATGGCCATGGTTGTGTGAATAGAAGCCCATCTCATAAGTGTACTATAAACTACGATAGCACTAGTGGAGGCATGGAAGTGAGGGGAGTAGTGAACATATTTATGCGGTCGGAACAGTCACGTTGGCTTTGGTAAGCAAAATATCTAGTCGATGGTGATACAAAATTTTTGAAGCAAGACCGTTTGGCGACGGTGTAAATATTGGAGAACTTGAATGTGTAGGTCAGGTACGAAAAGGGCAGGGAACTAGACTGCGAAAATTGCGACAAGAGCTATCAGGAAAGAAACTGTTAGATGGGAAAACCATCAAAGGAGATAGTGAAATAGATAAGCTTCAGACATATTACGGCATGGCTATAAGAGATAATGCTGGAGATCTAAAAAAATGAGGGAGGCATTTTGGGCCACTTACTTTCATAAGTTGTCCACAGAGGAGGACGCAATACATACATTGTGTTCAAAAGGTTTATATTCTTGGTGTGGATACCAGAGACAGATTTCTGCAGGAGATAAGTATCAGCACAAACGTTCCTTACCAGCAGCTGTGATGGAAGTAATCTTGCAAGTGAAACATTACTCCCTAAGCGTGTACTTGGTTATACATAGAACTTGAATGAAAGCTTCAACCAAAGTTTTTGGGAAAGTCTCCCAAAACAGTGTTCGTGAGTGGAACACCTTAAAAATTGATATGCTTTAACCTGTTATTGGCTTCAGTGATTGAGCTCAAGCCAGGAAATTTGTTTTGGTTAGAATGGAATGGGCATAAAAGTAGGAAACAATTGCTCTTCTGCGTCGCTACCTTTTGACCGAGAACATGTCATGAAATCTGAAAGGGACGGTCTCCAAGTACCTAAACTAGCAAGAATGTCAAAAAGAGCAAATAAGAAGAGTAAGCAGGACGAGGAATCCGAAGATGGAAAGACTTATGAATCAGCAGCGTTTTAGCTATATGTGTACATTGCGTTTAACTTTAAAGTGATTCTTCCGAAAACTAATTCTTAGATTTTTGGTACACATAAAAAGTGAAAGCAATCCTATAAGACTGGAATTTTCGACAGTTGTTATATTTGATCAGGCTAACCTGGAAAATATGAAATCATGTTTTTATCTGTTTTCTCCTAGAGGTTGGCGTGCTTACCCCTTAAGTCCCCTATTTCGATTCATTTTGCCTTTTTTACCTATTGCTTCTTTAGCGACCAATATTACGTTTTTAATGTTTCTCGATTATTCAGTTAGACCTTCGGATAAAGGCATTTACTGAAGTAAATTAGTTAGCCTGAATTGATACAAATTGCTTAAACTCTCTTCTTGAAGCAAATGCGCCTTAAAAGCTTTAATGAGGTTTCTTTCATTTTTCCACTTGTTCTGTTCTATCTTTCCGACAACTGGATCACTAATTTAACAATATAGTGGAACGTACTCACGTTCCTCCCACTGTGTACTTGAGTGTGTCTCGATCTTGAACCTACATTTTTATTTACTATTACGTAATAAGAGGGGCAGCAGCCTTTTCAGTAGTTGAAGGGGCAACAGTCTCGAAAAATGGTTCAAATGGCTCTGAGCACTATGGGACTCAACTGCTGTGGTCATAAGTCCCCTAGAACTTAGAACTACTTAAACCTAACTAACCTAAGGACAGCACACAACACCAAGCCATCACGAGGCAGAGAAAATCCCTGACCCCGCCGGGAATCGAACCCGGGAACCCGGGCGTGGGAAGCGAGAACGCTACCGCACGACCACGAGGTGCGGGCAGCAACAGTCTGTATGATTGACTGATCTGGCCTTGTAACATTAACCAAAACAGCCTTGCTGTGCTGGTACTGCGAACGGCTGAAAGCAAGGGGAAACTACGGCCGTAATTTTTCCCGAGGGCATGCAGCTTTACTGTATGATTAAATGGTGATGGCGTCCTCTTGGGTAAAATATTCCGGAGGTAAAATAGTCCCCCATTCGGATCTCCGGTCGGGGACTACTCAAGAGGACGTCGTTATTAGGAGAAAGAATACTGGCGTTCTACTGATCGGAGCGTGGAATGTCAGATCCCTTAATCGGGCAGGTAGGTTAGAAAATTTAAAAAGGGAAATGGATAGGTTAAAGGTAGATATAGTGGGAATTAGTGAAGTTCGGTGGCAGCAGGAACAAGACTTCTGGTCAGGTGAATACAGGGTTATAAATACAAAATCAAATAGGGGTAATGCAGGAGTCGGTTTAATAATGAATAAAAAAATAGGAGTGCAGGTAAGCTACTACAAACAGCATAGTGAACGCATTATTGTGGCCAAGATAGACACGAAGCCCACGCCTACTACAGTAGTACAAGTTTCTATGCCAACTAGCTCTGCAGATGACGAAGAAATTGAAGAAATGTATGATGAAATAAAAGAAATTATTCAGATAGTGAAGGGAGACGAAAATTTAATAGTCATGGGTGACTAGAATTCGGTATTGGGAAAAGGGAGAGAAGGAAAAGTAGTAGGTGAATATGGATTGGGGCTAAGAAATGAAAGAGGAAGCCGCCTGATAGAATTTTGCACACGGTACAACCTAATCATAGCTAACACTTGGTTCAAGAATCATAAAAGAAGGTTGTATACACGGAAGAAGCCTGGAGATACTGACAGGTTTCAGATAGATTACATAATTGTAAGACAGGGATTTAGGAACCAGGTTTTAAATTGTAAGACATTTCCAGTGGCAGATGTGGACTCTGATCACAATCTATTGGTTATGAACTGTATATTAAAACTGAAGAAACTGCAAAAAGGTGGGAATTTAAGGAGATGGGATCTGGATAAACTGAAAGAACCAGAGGTTGTACAGAGTTTCTGGGAGAGCATAAGGGAACAATTGACAGGAGTGGGGGAAAGAAATACAGTAGAAGAAGAATGGGTAGCTTTGAGAGATGAAGTAGTGAAGGCAGCAGAGGATCAGGTAGGTAAAAAGACGAGGGCTAGCAGAAATCCTTGAATAACAGAAGAAATACTGAATTTAAATGATGAAAGGAGAAAATATAAAAATGCAGTAAATGAAGCAGGCAAAATGGAATACAAACATCTCAAAAACAAGATCGACAGGAAGTGCAAAATAGCTAAGCAGGGATGGCTAGAGGACAAACATAAGGATGAAGAGGGTTATCTCACTAGGGGTAAGATAGATACTGCCTACAGGAAAATTAAAGAGACCTTTGGAGATAAGAGAACCACTTGTATGAATATCAAGAACTCAGATGGAAACCCAGTTCTAAGCAAAGAAGGGAAAGTAGAAAGGTGGAGAGGAGTATATAGAGGGCCTATACAAGGGCAATGTACTTGAGGACAATATTATGGAAATGGAAGAGGATATAGATGAAGATGAAATGGGAGATACGATACTGCGTGAAGAGTTTGACAGAGCACCGAAAGACCTAAGTCGAAACAAGGCCCCTGGAGTAGACAACATTCCATTAGAACTACTAACGGCCTTGGGAGAGCCAGTCCTGACAAAACTCTACCATCTCTTGAGCAAGTTGTATGAGACAGGCGAAATACCCTCAGACTTCAAGAAGAATATAATAATTCCAATCCCAAAGAAACCAGGTGATGACAGATGTGAAAATTACCGAACAGTCAGTCTAATAAGTCACGGATGCAAAATACTAACTCGTATTCTCTACAGACGAATGGAAAAACTGGTAGAAGCTGACCTTGGGGATGATCAGTTTGGATTCCGTAGAAATGTTGGAACACGCGAGGCAATACTGACCCTACGACTTACCTTAGAAACTGGATTAAGGAAAGGCAAACCTACGTTTCTAGCATTTGTAGACTTAGAGAAAGCTTTTGACAATGTTGGCTGGAATACTTCTTTCAAATTCTGAAGGTGGCAGGGGTAAAATACAGGGAGCGAAAGGCTATTTACAATTTGTACAGAAACCAGATGGTAGTTATAAGAGTCGAGGGACATGAAAGGGTTGTAGCCTATCCCTGATGTTATTCAATCTGTATATTGAGCAAGCAGTGAAGGAAACAAAATAAAAATCCGGAATGGGTATTAAAATTCATGGAGAAGAAATAAAAACTTTGAGGTTCACCGATGACATTGTAATTCTGTCAGAGACAGCAAAGGACTTGGAAGAGCAATTGAACGGAATGGACAGTGTCTTGAAAGGAGGGTATAACATGAACATCAACAAAAGCAAAACGAGGATAATGGAATGTAGTCGAATTAAGTCGGGTGATGCTGTGGGAATTAGATTAGGAAACGAGACACTTAAAGTAGTAAAGGAGTTTTGCTATTTGGGGAGCAAAATAAGTGATGATGGTCGAAGTAGAGATGATATCAAATGTAGACTGGCAATGGCAAGGAAAGCGCTTCTGAAGAAGAGAAATTCGTTAATATCGAGTATTGATTTAGGTGTCAGGAAGTCGTTTCTGAAAGTATTTGTATGGAGCGTAGCCATGTATGGAAGTGAGACATGGACGAAAACTAGTTTGGACAAGAAGAGAATAGAAGCTTTCGAAATATGGTGCTACAGAAGAATGCTGAAGATTAGATGGGTAGATCATATAACTAATGAGGAGGTATTGAATAGGATTGGGGAGAACAGAAGTTTGTGGCACAACTTAACTAGAAGAAGGGATCGGTTGGTAGGACATGTTTTGAGGCATCAAGGGATCACCAATTTAGTATTGGAGGGCAGCGTGGAGGGTAAAAATCGTAGAGGGAGACCAAGAGATGAATACACTAAAGAGATTCAGAAGGATGTAGGTTGCAGTAGGTACTGGGACATGAAGAAGCTTGCACAGGATAGAGTAGCATGGAGAGCTGCATCAAACCAGTCTCAGGACTGAAGACCACAACAACAACAACGTAATAATTAAGGCATCTCCAGCTTCGTGAAGGCCATGTGTATTTATCTGTATCTTTCTTTTCAAACATGTTTACGTTACTTAAGTTCATTAAAAGGGCAAGCTCTCTCAGTATTATGCCATTGTTATTAATGGCATCTTCTCCATTGTTGCCGACCAGCTGGTGGATGGTCTTTTACTTATTCTTGAGTTTTAGGTCCCACGCCAAGATGACACGGTCAGTATTGTTTATGTTATTCAGGTGTTTCTGTAGGTCTTCTGAGTACAAATCTGTTTCTTCCTTCTTTACTTCCTCTGGTATGTAGATTCTTATAACTGTTAGATGTCCTCTACCAAATTTTAGCCTCATTGTGATGATCCTCAGTTTACTAATTCATAATGCCGTATGTTGTTTCCCTATTTTCTCTCTGTCAGTACTAATCCCCCCCCCCCCCCCCGTGCCACTGCAAGCTGTATAACATTAGGTAATTTTTTGTGCCATTGACTATATTTTTGGTTTCTGTAATAACGGCTACACTGATGTCATAATCTTCGAGTATTTTGTTAAGCTCGGTCTCGTGTGTCCTCAGACCCTGTGCATTCCAAGTGGCAACACTGGGTACGTCTTATATTCCATAATTCTTAAACTTTCCCTTGTCTACTAGACGTCCATTATTTCCCGTTTTTATCCGAGACTTATTTTGAGACTTGCGAGGATGAAGATTTTTAAATGGATATGTTACCAGCCTTATCGCATAACCCCCATTTTGGAGTACCAGGCTTTGTATTATGAGACCGCTCCCCTAGGAAAGCTGGCATCATCACGGATGCGGAGACCTTCCTTCCCCGTGGAAGATAAGATTAGCGAATAAAAATGAAAGACACCTTCGAGCCTCGCAACCCTCCGGGCGTTGTTACTTCAGTAGTGCAGAATATCTAGGGAATCCACATGAGTTCACAGAGTGGTCAAGGCTCAGAACGTGCATTTAGGAGGAGATGGGTTGAAGTCCACCGAAATGAGTCCAGCTCCCAGCGGACGGCACTGATGTAAAGAAGCAGATCTGGTCTGAATAAGTAACTCATATTAAAGTGAGTTAAATGCTAGACTGTGGATGACTCGTGAGCGATAACAAGTGTCCGATTCGTAAAAAAGTGGATGAAATTTGTTACTTGAATTAAACTTGTGTTCTTTCTGCTACAACGTGCGCCTGGAAAGTTCGGTGAATGGTCTCAGAAAATAAAGTAAACAAAAGTTACAAACGAGATACTTTTAGGCCCTTCAAAATTACCACTATTAGTTATAAAACCTCTTTGACGTCGGTTATGAAGATGTTGAAAACTGTTAGCAAATCCTTTTTGTGGAATCGCTTCAATCACCGTATCGGGTATCTGCATCAACACAGAAGGTGAGAGAAATTCAATGTTGCGGCACCCAGTATGAAGAATGGCCTCAAATATCACTGTAAAGAAAAGTATTATGCACAAGATGTCACTTGAGCGTGCAGTTTAATTCAATCTGATATTACATTCAGATAAAGTTTTGCTTACTTTATGTAAATATCTTTGAGGAATAAGACTAGTGGTACTGAATAAGAAGGGTGTTATCAAGGCATTAATAGTCAGGATACTGGAAGCAAAACTTCAGTAGCAGAATGTGGTGTTTTTGTAGATGTTAATTTGATTTAATTTATGCAGGGGTAAAAAATAACAGCGGTCTTAGCTCACTGATGTCCGCACCGAAACTGAGTTTATTGTGCGGTTTCACTCCCTGGGATTCTAGTAACGCCAACCGATAACCTAAAGAAGTAGTAGGAGACGCTTTACTAGTTCCTTATTAGAACGATTTCTTCAGTCTCTACTGAGCTCCAGAGCTTCGCATTGGAAGATTAGACGTGGTGCGGTTTCATCCTCCACACCACATAGTCTACAATATCTTTGTTGATCCATTATGGGCTATGGGACAACGGCTGGCATGCATTTCTTGATGCAATAATTTATCAACAGCTGAATGTATTGTGGAAATTTATTTTATGAACTTATTTTGTGCTACCAGTTTCGGCATTACATTGATGCCATCTTCAGTCCCCACACGTCATAGTCCTAAAATCGCTATACACAGAGGGAGCCATATAACTGGATCCGTGAACCAAATCGCTATGCAACAGCAGACTGTGTCGCCTGGCCACCAAAAGCTGTTGCATAGCGATTTGATTCACGGATCCAGCTATATGGCTCCCTCTGTGTATAGCGATTTTACGACTATGACGTGTGGGGACTGAAGATGGCATTAATGTAATGCCGAAACTGGTAGCACATAAGAAGTTCATAAAATAAATTTCTACAATACATACGGCTGTTGGTATATTATTGCATCAAGAAAAACGTAGTCTACAATAGGCTATATTTCTGCGCTAAAAATATAGTTCGGACTCTTGTTGTTCTGGATGATTATAATATTGAGATAGCGTTTACTTTCAGTATTCGTACAAAACATCTGTTATTTTCAGGTAATTAAAGCTTCAAAACCATTGAATATCAACATTTCGTCACGCGATCGAAAGCGCTCTGTTATTTGCTGAAACTCTGGTGATGTCACAGACTAGGTGCGAGACGAAGCGATAATTTGCGTGTGTTATAGGAAATGTTGACCGAGCTTACTGGGCTTTTTCTGCAAATAATTTAGCTGTTTAGTGGTGGGAAACGCATTTACAACTCTTAAGTAACAATAGAAAGGAATTTTGTGAACACTGTTAGTAGAAACCTTCCGAAAGTTTATATGTTTACTTTTCACCAATTTACAGTGGCGATATGTGTACTTTTCCCTTCAACATCATTAAACTCGCTCAAAACTAAGGACTCGCAGAACTTTTGCAAATTGGTCCGTATTTTATACCTAGATTGTCGACTATCAATCATGAAACTACTCAAAACATAATAAAATTATTCTTGGCAAATATTATCTCTAATTTCCTTATACAAGGCAATCTGCGGATATCTAATGTAATAGTGCGCTCTATAGCGTATGCAGTGCGGAGTAAGAAATCACAGGTTCGAATCCTACGAAAATACCATTAGCAAGAATTCATTGTAGCCATTCTTTCTATGGCAGGATAGTTACAAATTAATCTTTGTCTCTGAGAAATGTACAACTGAGCATAAACGCATTTACTTTGCGTGCAAACAATTCCCTTTTTCTGGAAAGCATTCCTTTTAGTGAAGATATCAGCATCCACCCAAAGTACAACGAGTTGTAGGACGATGAGGTTTTGCGTGGGGAGAAATACAAAGCAAGTACAACATGCAGGTAATACATGCGTAAAGGCTGTGCTCTTTGTGAGTCAGTCTTAAGCAGACTTACTTCATCTTTATACAAGACCAGGAAACTTCAAAAGTTTAAACAATAAAGATTCTAACTGGACAGTAAAAAGTTTATGATCACATTAACTAGAAAATATCTTCAAAATATCCACGGGTAAGCTGCCGGTCTATAGTGTCCAACGGGCACAATATTTCGGCGATCATACATGTCGCCATCATCAGGTGAACTGACGGACTGAGCTCCTGTGAACGTGCCGGCACGGAGATCCGTACGCTATGGCTGCTCAGAGGGAACTGGGTTCGGTCGCGGCGGCGGACGATTTAAATACCCTCCGCCGTCCGCGCCCCGCGCCCCGCGCCATGGTCGCGCGGTGGAACAGATTGCGACGGGGTCTGAGATGACGTTGGTGTGATGGCTCTGTCCGCCGTGGCCGTCACAACTATACGTTTGCTTGATTTACTCTTGATTAACCCGATCGCTGGTTCCCAAGCCTTGCTAAGATTATAGCCACAGTCACGGTTTATGAGGTCGTCATTGGTGCGAATTTCGATGGCCTCTCTAACAACGCTAGAAAATATCTTTTTGAACGTAACGTTTACGAACAGCGACAGGAAATGGAAGCGCATGTAAACGGCAAGGAAAACAAAATAATATTCCGTTTCTGATCCGTGTGGTGAAGTTTTGTAATTGTGATTTGCTCTTCATATGAGAGGACTGTCGAGTCGTTTTACAGATAACTTAAAATATTCTTTCGGGCTGGACTCGAACCAACAGTCTATGGACATCATGTTGTCAAATTGAACAGGTTACCACTTAATCAACTGAACTGCCAAACAATGCGAGGGAAACTGGTTGTAACGACAATTTTCAGTAACAGTTTAATTTCTTTGAAAGACGCTATTCTTCTGTGTTATAGTGGGAAAGCATATCCACATTCTGTTTGTAAACCATTTTCCGAAACGTAAATTCCAAAACGAGACATTACTGTGAATTACCTTCATGACAGCAGGAGCAGCGAGCTAGCCAGTGACGTCACAGGCGTTACATGACTCTAAAGAAGCGTTTTAGCGGGCTTTCAAATTATTTAAATTTCATTTCCGATTTTATAAAAGAATACCGAAATTCAAGAGGCACAAGAGAATGTTATGAGCATAAAATGACGTAATTAACCATTTAATCCAGAAAACAGTCAAATACCCTGCGATTGCAGGCTTTCTCGGCGTATTCCACTGATGAATTCTTCTCGGGTTATCAGCCGAGTGGTGGCGTCGTCTTGCCGCAACGTTTCGACAAGTTTCGTCCCCTTCATCTTCTGGCGAAATTCATCAGTCAAATACCCTATTCAGGGCTTCTTACATGTTAGTAAAAATGTTAATAATATCCTTTCAGAATCAATGGAGAAAATGTAATCAGTACAACTTAACCGTTGTTTCTCTGTGACACAGAAATTGGTAAGGCGCGCGCTTGTCTTATTACCATTACAGTTCTTTATTCATTTTCCATTTGGGCTCACTGCTGCTAAACAAACTAAATTGCGGAACTCCTTGGCTTCAAGCCTAAAAGCCTCATTGATACTTTACCAAGTGAGACCACTGCCTTTATTCTCTAACACAGAGTACATAGCTTATTCCTAATATAATTCACAACAGTTTTCTCTTTCGACAGTTTCTAACCTCGTCCTATCTTAAGACTGTTGCAGTATCTGTACGGTATTTATCTAACACCTTAAAGCGTAAACACTTATTTTGTAGAAAGACCGGACGTGATTGATAAAATCTGATGTCGTATCTCTCAACCGAATAACAAGCATTTCACTCGTATTTTAGAGCAATCGTCTGAAAACCAAGTGCATTCTGACAAACTGGTATCTTGTCTTGTCCTGTGGAAGCGATGCACTAAATGATACACAGTGAAGCGAAAACGGGGAATTCGCCGAAGCAAATTTAATTCTGGTGCTTGTAATAACACACAGAGAGAGAACTGTAAATGTAATGTTTGAAACTTCGTTTGTTACGCTTTCACGTGGATGACTGTCAAAACGATAACCATTGCAGTAATAACGGACATTTCACAGAAATTATTGTAAGTGTAGTACTGAATAGGTAATTACGAATCGCTCAGACTTTAAAATCACTGTTCGGATTCTGCAGTGAGTGTTACTTAAACTTCGCATATTGCGTAAAAGAAGAAACCCGGCTTTACTTGATACGTCACGTTAGCAGATAGTGATTTTTTTTGTCGTTACTCACTTTACCCTACTACGAAAGTCGGATAAACAGTAACAACGCAAAAGACTTAACTGAAGTAGCGCTACGTGAGAAAAAGATATAAATCATTTGTTGTTACAGAGTCGTAAGCCATACTAATGTTCTGAGAGCCAAAAAAGCTTTATATTCTGCTTCTCTGTCTCGCAATATCGATCTGTGACCGATAATCTGTCGCCACAGTTTCAAACCTCAACAGGCAGAGGTAGGGGCGTGCTCCTAGTCTAACAATAATTCATACACTGGCGGAAAAAAATCGCAACACCAATTAATAATTAAGAGAGAGTAATGAAATTTCGGTAGTATATTTGTCAAAGAAAAGTATTTAAGTAATAACATTGCAAGATCATAGGTTAATGTACGAGGGTAATTCGGAAAGTAAGGAACGATCGGTCGTGAAATGGAAACCACAGTGAAAAACTGTTTCATTTGCAACAGTTAGCTACAACTTCCAGCTACTTATCTCCCTAGTCGCCGATCCGACTTAGATGCGTTGTACCAACTTTCCTATACCCTCGTTATAGAAGGCAACTGCCAGTGCTTTCCGCCAATTCTCTACGCTGGCCTACAGCTTGTTGTCTGTGTCAAAATGTTGTCTTCATAGCCAGCAGTTCATATGAGCAGAGATGAAACTCAGGGGGAGACAATTACGGGCTGTATTGTGGGTAATCAAACGTTTCCAATTGAAAACGATGCAGGAGCATCTTCATTGCCCCTGCAGAATGCGGCTGAGAATTGTCTTGAAGAACAAAACGCATGACAGTTATGTAATGTTGGCTGCATAGCTCCAGGCGATATTTCTCACCAGGCCCTCGTACTTGGCGGGAGACACTATTGTTCTAGGTATCTTTATGTGCTCCTTGTGTGCTCAGAACTATAAAGAACGTCGTAACGCGATCGACGGGCACAGTAGAGACACTGCCCAACACACTCGTGCAAAACTTCATCGGATTATCACTGTGGTTTCCATTTCGCGACCGATCGTTCCTTACCTTCCGAATAACCCATGTAAGCATGAGATAAGTCACTGCAAATGTGAAATGCTGTGCATTAATAGCCAGTGTAGCGGTCAGAATGTTATATACATGTATCAAAACTGCATGCATTGTGTTGGACAGGTGCCAAATGTCTGTTGCACTTGGCTCGCCAATACAGGGACTATTAATGCTGTCTGTGGATGATGCTGGAGATGTCGTCCAATGGGGACAGATCTGGTAACTGAGCAGGCCAAGGCAACATGTCGACGCTCTGTAAAGCGTGTTGGGTTACAACAGCGGCATGTGGACCAGCGTTATCCTGCTGGAAAACATCGCCTGGAATATCTGGGATGCTGTTCATGAATGGCAGCACAAGAGGTCGAATCACCGGACTGACTTGCAAATTTGCAGTCAGGGTGCATGGGATAACCACGAGAGTGCTCCTGGTGTCATACGAAATTGCATCCCAGACCATAAATGTAGGCATAGGTCTAGTGTGTTTGTACGCAGAAAGGTTGGTTGCATGACCTCAACTGGTGTCCTTGTAATTGTAATGTAATAAAATTATAATTATTTGTGACACTTTTTCTTTGCTATCTGTGTAATTGAATACAATGAATATGAGCCGTGACTTATGTAAAAAAAGAAACATACATTAATGCAATGGCTCAGCATAAAAGAGCAATAACTAATGTAGGAATATTATTAACAGTGTAATAATTGTTGTTTAAATTAGCCCGACATGTATAAGCACTCAGAAAATTAGCTCAGTTCTTAGGGTAGTTACGTAATCATCGATAATAAATTGTCCTTTTCTTATTTACCCAACACTACAGATATTAGTATTGCCGCGCGGGGTTAGCCGGGCGGTCTAGGGCGCTGCAGTCATGGACTGTGTGGCTGGTCCCGGCGGAGGTTCGAGTCCTCCCTCGGGCATGGGTGAGTGTGTGTTTGTCCTTAGAATAATTTAGGTTAAGTAGTGTGTAAGCTTAGAGACTGATGACCTTAGCAGTTAAGTCCCATAAGATTTCACACACATTTGAACATATATTATTCCAGGCTTGTGAGAAGTCGTGTACTCATTGCTTGTGTCAACGTCTACCTGGCATCCAGAATACCCATCTTAGCTATCATGTTACTGATGCCAAAGACGATAGCACAAAGGTTAATGGCAGTCTTTGACTATTTCTTGACTGTGGGTCTGATACTAGAAGTTCGATAAAATACAGTCACCCTATTCATCAGATGGCGGCCTAGGTCTTATCAACATCCAAGTATGAGTGGTGGATCCTTATAACAATGTGATGCTAAAGTTGTGGAACAAACATCGGCACAGCTTAACAGGCAACCTGATCGACGAGCTGGCTCCACCCATTGCAGTGGCGTATAAATCCTCATAACTTTCCTGCATCACAGTTTTTTTCGTTGACTTCCACAAATCTCGTCCACCAGGGCCCCTGCAACAGTTGATGTTTACCGTCATGCGAGGACATACATGGAATGTGATGGAACATCGTCAACCTATGAGAGCTTAGCCCGTAATCTGGCGTTCCCCCCACCACCCCATTTTGGAGCCGACTGCCCGTACGACCTGGTATCTCCTGGTCAACCAAAACCACATGACACAGCAACGACTCCACGCCATTAACCCTTTCGATGCTGCAGGTGGGCTATTTGAATTCTGTGCTGAAGCTTATAACACTCTACTGGCGTCTGTTTACAGATAATTAACAAAAATGGTTTATTACACACAGTATATATCAACCTCTGAAAGGATTTTTAGTAATTTGACCGAGATTACCTAACGGATAATTTGGAATCGAACCTTAATTCCGTAAGAATAAGTGTAGGTAAATAACAGAAAGCATTAATTTTGCAATGGGTGACAGTAAATGATTACCGTTTACTGGAATAGTTATACAGTCGCTAGCCTCGTTAGGCATAATAATGCAAAAGCATTATTCATAAAGAATCTATTTTTATTATTGCAAAAAATGAACTTTCATTAAACACTGTTCTATGAAGTGCAATAACCACACACGAATGGACAAATTACACAGGAGGAAGCAGCATTTGTTACCTTAGCACTTAGGCGTACACAAGACTTTCAAATAAGCCCTTTCTCTTGTTTATCTCAATCATTATTTTAGTCTATAATTAATATGGCTCAAACCTGCTCTTCAATAACTACACAAGGACAGACAGTACATGATGTCAGGTACAATAATCACACACATTCACTATACAAAGCAATAAAGAACACACAGTATACAAACCTTTTATCTTTGTCACTCATTGATTACTTCAAGATCCATTAGCTAGAAACCTACTAATCAGATTTATCTTTTTTGTAATGTTGGAATAGAAATGTGGTCCCACAAATTATATCTTTCTTTGTAGTAGCAACCAAACTGTTTCTTCTCAACAGTAAATATTTTTGTCATGCATACATTATGTCATTACCAGTTGTTGTGAAATATACTACTAAACTTGAACTGGACATGGGCTTGCCCTATTTCAATAGTTGCCTCTCAAGTAGTACAGGTATAATCAAAAGTCACTTGCAATTGGGTTTTTACACTCTCTATAAAGCCAAAGTGTTTTGTTTTCATAAATCAAAGCAATTATAGTAACTTTTTATAAACAAAGGGTTAAGTGAGTACCTTAAACTGGCTTTCCAATTTCTACTGCACGAAGTACACAAAACTCTAGTATTTCATCAGAATGTAATTAATAAATACATTATCTAAGTATAATTTCTCATTTTAACAGCACAAAAGTATGAACTCTTAAAATGTCCATTACCATGAAGCTAACTGAACACTCTTTTCTGTGACAAACTGTGCACTAATTTTGCTCACGTTACATGGATTTTAAAACAGTTAATTTCAGTAACCTTTTATAATATAATTTTAATGTATCAAGACAAAAGGTTCATAGTATCACTTGTGAAATAAGTAGGTTTTGAAAGCAATTTTGAATCAGTAAACTTTAGCATTCTCTTTTCCTAAACTGATTTTTAGTTCATTTTCCAGCTAAGTTTTAAAACTTTCAAACCAAGATAGTAACTGTTATAAGTATGAGAAATGAACAATTCTTGACCAGCACATTAAGTGTACTGGCAGAAAACGTTACCACACATCATAAAATTTGCACTGTATTTTTGTTAATACTTTTATGTAAGAATCACTCTCGGAATTTATTAATCAATGGTGAGGATCCTACTTGGATAAGTGCATAGGATACACACATGGGTGGAACACAATTCTTTTAGCTTTAAGATTATATTTTCACTGAGCCAAATACAACATAACTGGTTCAGATACGCTTACGCATCTGACCTTTTATGAGTGTGACGAAGTGGTTGCGTAATCGAGGTGGCGATTATGTGGCAGCTAGGTGGTCTTTCCATTGGCACAAATAAGCTCAATAAGCTCTATATATTTCTTTTTGGCGTTGATAATAATAATTTCAGAGCTTTTTCCAAAACGAGAGCACCATTTTAGAGCCATATATTATATCCGAGGTCGTTCCATTCCACTGGTAACACAATAGGCCTCATTAGGCACCTGCGCTGTTTACTCGTCAATGTCTCACTGCCGACTGGCTAACGTGCTCTCTCGTTTGGCGCCCAGACGAACGTCACATCCACCTTTTCGTTCGCGCTAACCACATTTTGGCGTGCGCTAACTCACTTCCGTTGTAGAGGGGGAGTGCATTTACTTTTCAGTTTATACAGTGCAAAGTCCCTATGTACACTACTGGCCATTAAAATTGCTACACCAAGAAGAAATGCAGATGATAAATGGGTATTCATTGACCAAATATATTATACTAGAACTGACATGTGATTACATTTTCACGCAATTTGGGTGCATAGATCCTGAGAATCAGTACCCAGAACAACCACCTCTGGCCGTAATAACGGCCTTGATACGCCAGGGCATTGAGTCAAACAGAGCTTGGATGGCGTGTACAGGTACAGCTGCCCATGCAGCTTCAACACGATACCACAGTTCATCGAGAGTAGTTACTGGCTTATTGTGACGAGCCAGTTGCTCGGCCACCATTGACCAGACGTTTTCGATTGGTGAGAGATCTGGAGAATGTGATGGCCAGGGCAGCAGTCGAACATTTTCTGTGTCCAGAAAGGCCCGTACAGGACCTGCAACATGCGGTCGTGCATTATCCTGCTGAAATGTAGGGTTTCGCAGGGATCGAATGAAGGGTAGAGCCACGGGTCGTAACACATCCGAAATGTAACGTCCATTGTTCAAAGTGCCGACAATGCGAACAAGAGGTGACCGAGACGTGTAACCAATGGCAACCCATACCATCACGCCGGGTGATACGCCAGTATGGCGATGACGAGTACACGCTTCCAATGTGCGTTCACCACGATGTCGCTAAACACGGATGTGACCATCATGATGCTGTAAACAGAACCTGGATTCATCTGAAAAAATGACGTTTTGCCATTCGTGCACCCAGGTTCGTCGTTGAGTACACCATCGCAGGCGCTCCTGGCTGTGATGCAGCGTCAAGGGCAACCGCAGCCATGGTCTCCGAGCTGATAATCCATGCTGCTGCAAACGTCGTCGAACTGTTCGTGGAGATGGTTGTTGTCTTGCAAACGTCCCAATCTGTTGACTCAGGGATCGAGACGTGATTGCACGATCCGTTACAGCCATGCGGATAAGATGCCTGTCATCTCGACTGCTAGTGATACGAGGCCGTTGGGATCCAGCACGGCGTTCCATATTACCCTCCTGAACCCACCGATTCCATGTTCTGCTAACAGTCATTGGATCTCGACCAACGCGAGCAGCAATGTCGCGATACGATAACCCGCAATCACGATAGGATACAATACGACCTTTATCAAAGTCGGAAACGTGTTGGTATGGATTTCTCCTCCTTACACGAGGCATCACAACAACGTTTCACCAGGCAACGCCCGTCAACTGCTGTTTGTGTATAAGGAATCGGTTGGAAACTTTCTTCATGTCAGCACGTTGTAGGTGTCGCCACCAGCTCCAACCTTGTGTGAATGCTCTGAAAAGCTAATCATTTGCATATCACTGCGTCTTCTTACTGTCGGTTAAATTTCGCGTCTGTAGCACGTCATCTTCGTGGTGTAGCAATTTTAATGGCCAGTAGTGTATGAACCAGTTTCAACATAATTACCAACGGACATACTTTAAAAAACTTTATCACTTAAGCATATTAAGAAAGCAATACAATATTTATCTCATTGAAAGGAAATCTCCTCCAAATCATACGAAGAACTTAACACACAAAGAGCAACCATATTACAAATGTTATCGTTTCTCCACAGTAAAGATATTACATGGGAAAGAATATACACCGTACATTATTCAGGATAAATCTGTACAACTTATTTACAATATTAAACAATAGTGTTACAGGCTGGTTTCGTTATGGCTGAACTGCTCGCCACGTGCTGGTGCTTGTGCCGAAAGACAGCGTTCCAGCCGACATGAAATACCGATCATCCAATTTTTCGAAAACTATTATGTAAAAAAAATGATTTTTGCGAATCTCACAGCCTGATATCTTCACCCAATAAAGAACAGATTTTCGTTTCGTTATCCATCAAATAAAGCGAAGCATGCACGAAATTTTAAAGAGTTCGCAGAGGTAAAAGCACCTTGTGTAAACTTTGCATACGGTTGACTTTAGCTCATAAGTTGCAGCGAATGAAATGTATACAACATATCCAAATTTTATTTAAAATTGATAGCAAAATCATAACTCATTCCGTTCAGAGTTACTAGGTTTTGTATCCAACGTACGGTCGGGCGCGACCTGCCCAGTTCAGTCCATGAGGACTTGCCCACTGTTATGAAATACTTATCAGCCGTTTTCAAGAAAACTATGACGTGAAAAAAAAAATTGACTTTTGCACATCTTACATTATGATATCTTCGCTTAGTAGACTGAATTTCTTTTTTCATATGCCGTAGCTACTGTGTTGCATATGATTAAGTAAAACACTGCTCGAAATGTCGTGACGTAGCGTCAAAGGAGTGTCTGTATCAGGCCTGGCCAATATTTGTACTCCCGAAGCGCGCTCGCTCTCCACGAGGGCAGTCGAGTTTACTGGGCGCTCCTGCTTCCCCCACCACTGCGCTCTTCTGGGAGCTGTGAGTGAGATGGCTGCATGCCGAAGGGTACAGACATGGGAAACTTAGGAAGACGTGTTTGCAAAACAGTGCAGTTAACTCTAAGAGACGAATATTGCAGCATAGCTTTATAACCAGGTGTTTACAACATATGTCTATTATCTGCTTTTCATTTTGCTGCTAAGCCAATTACTTTTATTACTCGATTAAATAAATACATTATACAGTGCTAATACGCTGAGCAGGACTACAAAAAGTATTACATATAGGCATTTAACGTAACGATGTGATGTATACAGGGTGGTCCATTGTAGTGACCGGGCCAAATATCTCACGAAATAAGCATCTAGCGAAAAAACTATAAAGATCGAAACTCATCTAGATTGAAGGGGGAAACCAGATGGCATTGTGGTGTGTTTCCAGGCCGCTGGATTGGAAGGGTAGGTCCTATTCCATGGCCTGCCTGTACACCCGACCTGAATCCTCTTCACTATTTCCTATGGGGATATCTAAAGTCACTTGTGTATGAGACCACAGTGGATACAGAGATGGAATTGGTTGCCAGAACTGTAGCTGTCTGTGATGTGTTTCTAACCGCACCAGGGATATTTGTCAGGGTGCATCAGAATCTTGTTCGACAATGTCATGCTTGCATTGAGGCCGTCAGTTTCCGCACATTTTGTAAGATAAAGTACAAATGGTACGTTCATTGTTCAGTGATGGTATTTGTAGTCAACTGTAACTAATGTAAGTAAAAAAGTACACAGTAATGTAATTTTATTCCTCGTATCTCCTTAAGCTGGCTTCTCCGATCCCAGGCTCTCTGCCTCAAATTGTTCAGTGGACCATTGTCTGCGTCCTGTTAAGTTTTTGCACGCTCTTACGGAAACATCCTGTATTTTTTGTGGCTTGTCTCAGCTGCCTCAATAATTATAGCGGGCTTAAACGGGCTGACTCGCGTACTGTAACTTCACTCAGTTGGTTTCCAAGATGCTACTCCAGACGGGTGTTAAATGAATGTGCGCAACGGAAAATAATACACGCTACATGAAGATCTGGCCCTGTCTGACTACCCCCTGAAGCAGATCTTAGGATCTCTTCATGCTCTTTAACACATAAATTCCAGCCTAAACAGAAATGAATGATTAAAGGAACTGATTATACTGAAATGATAAACGTTGTTGCTGCTTATACATTTATTGTTTATTAAAAACAATCTTTATTATAAATGTTTACATTTCCTAACTAAAATTACTGATCCATTGAACAACTCTGCCCTTTTTTATGACTGCGCGATCTAATATAAATAACGCGAAATGACTGACATCATCTATGTACCAAAGACAAGAAGACACTACTTTTAAAGATTATCTACAATGGAGTGCAACGTCAGTGGAAATAAATCCTATGTGATCACAGCTGTTTAGCTTTATAGCGCCTAATAAGCCAAAGCAGTTAGCAATATCACCGTATATACTGCGTCCAGTGTGTCGGAGTGATGGTTCTCGTGCACGTCTGCGACGATGGAAGAACTCCAGCCACAAAATAAACTCTTTCAAAGAGTAGGACGGCTGAAGGCGGTCCTCTGACTAGTATACTCTAATCCTGTCTTCTCCTCTCTTTGTTCTACAGACGAGAAACGCAAACTCCCAACCACAAGGACGGAGTACAGATAACGTCTCAACGTAAGTATAGGCAGAAGAAGTGCTCTCAATCACTGAATGCTGCGTACTCAACGACTTCCAGCCCGGAGGCGAAGCCCAGAATCGTATAAGTTCACAACAATACAGTGCCTAACCGTTCTAACTATAAAATTTCTTGAGAGCAAAGACCAACAAGAAGCTGATACTGAGCGACCGTCACACACGGGAGCTCAAAACGGAAGACTGCCTCTCTCCAGCGCTGGCTTCCCACCAAGGCTTGGCTCACCACCCTCGTAATTCCGAAAGCGAATCATATTCCCGAAACCACGGAATGTTCTCCCTCTCTACAGATTCTTCCGAACGCCGACCAACCATATTTTAGTCTTTTGTCGTCCAGCGCGGAAAGTTTGCGAGGAAAAACCTGTACTCGTACAATGGTATGCCTCTGAGTAAAAATCCTTGGAAATAACCCAGCCTGCGTGGTTTCCGAGGTGCCGCTTCTTCGTTCCTCTCACCTGCGTGCATGATTTTCAGCGTTTCCGCAGTATACTCCTTCCGGTTCGGCTACAGAACTGGCAGGTCGCGACTCTATTGTGCTCCAGCGCTTAGGTGATACACGTCCGTCTTGCTATTTCCTGTGTGGGCCTTCCACCCCGGGCTTCAGTTCCACCAACCGTTTCATTTCCACTGGCGTTCCAGCCTCTACTAGTATAGGCAATCACTCATTACGCCGTTTTTATAAAAAAGACACTCTGTCATCTTTCATGCAATAAGCGTTAACAATTATTAACAAGACGTACGTGACAATGTCAGTCTCCTTTATATATTCGTATATATGATGTACAACGTAGCACATGATACCTAATTGTGTTTGTAGATCACAGCAAAGTATGTGGATGAGTGCTTGTAAGGTGCGAATTTATAGCCACCTTACAGGTTCACTCGGAAGATGCTCGGAAAGTATGTGGTCGAAACATCAGTTGCACAGAGTTTCTACGGCTGCACGTTCGTAATCTAATGTATCAACGAGCCCGGAAAACATCAGGAACCACAAATTAAGCCTGTTCTGTCCCGAGCCCTCTTCTCGTTTTCAGAAGGAATTAGGTCACACCGGAGAAAAGTGAGTGCAATGAGAACTGTCAGCCCTCGTGGCTGCGGGACATCCCTTATGTTTATGCGCGTCTGGTTCGCCACTGACGTGAAATAATTTCGTCTGCACCGCTGTTTACTCACCGCGCGGTACATTAACTCTGATTAAAATTCTTTGTGTGTTACACATTGCGCATGCAAATTTGAGCCCTCCTCTTCGTTGCATAACTGATGCTCCCTATGGGAGTTAATGTACTGAATAAACATGAAATTCTGCTGAAGAGAGACACTGCCAAGAGAAAAGAACTGCTTAATTCTGTACTCTGCGGATGTCACTCGCTGCGAAAGAAACTCGGGAAAAACTGAGGATGCATTAAGAGACGTATTCTAATGTTCGGAATACGCTTGATACTGTTTTCCTAATACTTTTCTCAGTATTTTTATTTACAAACATAACTAATGCTTTTTTATTCGCGATGAACTGACGATCCTTCCATATAATTCTACGCTACGCATTTTTTTTAATCTCTGGAGATCAGTGCCGGCCACGAAAATCGCTTCCCCGTTTTGGGCAGACGACAGACCTGGCTGGACAGTACTAATGTCAACGTTGGCTTCAATCGTCTCGTTCAAGCACAATGGCCGGGTTTTCTCTGTGTATATACCGACGGCTCCAAAATTCCGCAAGAAGAGTGTACAGGATGCGCTTTTTTCTGCCCTCAGATCCAGATCCGCAAAACCTTCAAACTGCCTACGAGCACTTCTATTTTTACGGCGGAGACAGTGGCAGTTTTGGAAGCATTTAAGTTTGTCTCTAGCACTTCCTTCCCCAAGAAATCGATAGTATCTGACTCACAAAGCGTTCTTAAAAACATTCAGTACAGTCGATGGAACAAAACAACCAACAGTTATATCTTGAATGTGATATCTGAATATATTCGCAGCACACGCACGGGCCGGACGATCCATTTGTTGTGGGTACCTTCCCACTTTGGTATCCTCTATAATGATGAAATTGATGCAATAGCCAAACAAGCGGCAACCTTAGGCACCGTCCTGGATCTGCACCTTCCTTATACAGACTACTTACGTGAAGTCAAGGATCACGCAAGACAACAATGGCAGGAAATGTGGAACGTTTCTCAGCAGACAAAAGGCGGTTATTACGCAGTGCTACAAACTCGGATTCCTTCACAGCCGTGGTTCATGAGGACACATCTGGACCGATCCACGATTTCTACCATCATAAGACTCCGCTTCAATCATGCCTCTTTCCCACAACATCTACATCGGATCAACGTTTACAGTTCACCAGCATGTGAGTGTGATCCTGTGTCGGAAGCTGATGTCAACCACATCTTATTTATGTGCCCCAAATTTGACCGTGAACGGTTGGTCTTTCTGAAGACATTGCTGAGTATGGGCTGCCATCTTCCTCAATCAGCTTCTTCTCTTTTGTGTACTAAAGACGTCCGTCTATATAAAGTGATAGTTAACTTCATCAAGAGTACTGGTTACAATCTGTAGGTTTCAATGGTGTACGTAAATTATAAATATGTCTCGCATTTTGGCCGTGCGGTTAAAGGCGCTTCAGTCTGGAACCGCGTGATCGTTGCGGTCGCAGGTTCGAATCCTGCCTCGGGCATGGATGTGTGTGATGTCCTTAGGTTAGTTAGGTTTAATTAGTTCTAAGTTCTAGGCGACTGATGACCTCAGAAGTTAAGTCGCATAGTGCTCAGAGCCATTTGAACCATTTTGTCTTGCATTTCTGTATTTGTTTATTCAATTATGTGTACATTGTCACTATGTGTTGCCGATGGCTAAATTGAGTACACACTCAAAGGCCAAATAAAAAAAATAGCTGTATACAAGCGGAACACTGTTGATAGGTCTGCTGGCTGATTACTCCACAACTAATCCGAGCTGATGAAAATTTCCGCACAGTTTTGCTTTAAAGACAGATTACTTCCTGTCTCTGTGTTTCATACGAGTGCCCGTTTCCTGCTGTCGTCGAAAGTATCCTCTTTTTTTACTTGCCACTGTGGTCCTACCCGTCTTCTAACTGGTTATAAGCGGTCCACCACCGCTTGTGGCAACGTCCTGATATCAGAGTACCACTTGCAACCTACATCCATAACTACACTACTGGCCATTAAAATTGCTACACCACGAAGATGACGTGCTACAGACGCGAAATTTAAGATGCTGTGATATGCAAATGATAAGCTTTTCAGAGCATTCACAAAGGTTGGCGCCGGTGGCGACACCTACAACTCATACACAAACAGCAGTTGACCGGCGTTGCCTGGTGAAACGTTGTTGTGATACCTCGTGTAAGGAGGAGAAATGAGTACCATCACGTTTCCGTCTTTCATAAAGGTCGGAATGTAGCCTATCGCCATTGCGGTTTATCGTATCGCGACATTGCTGCTCGCGTTGGTCGAGATCCAGTGACTGTTAACACAATATGGAATCGGTGGGTTCAGGAGGGTAATACGGAACGCCGTGCTGCATCCCAACGACCTCGTATTACTAGCAGTCGAGATAACAGGCATCTTATTCGCATGGCTGTAACGGATCGTGCAGCCACCTCTCGATCCCTGAGTCAACAGATGGGGACGAACAGTTCGACGACGTTTGCAGCAGCACGGACTATCAGCTCGGAGACCATGGCTTCGGTTGCCCTTGACGCTGCATCACAGACAGGAGCGCCTGCGATGGTGTAGTCAACGACGAACCTGGGTGCACGAATGGCAAAACGTCATTTTTTCGGATGAATCCAGGTTCTATTTACAGCATCATAATGCTCGCATCCGTGTTTGGCGACATCTCGGTGAACGCACATTGGAAGCGTGTATTCGTCATCGCCATATTGGCGTATCACCCGGCGTGATGGTATGGGATGCCATTGGTTACACGTATCGGTCACCTCTTGTTCGCATTGACGGCACTTTGAACAATGGACGTTACAATTCAGATGTGTTACGACCCGAGGCTCTACCCCTTATTCGATCCCTGCGAAACCCTACATTGCAGCAGGATAATGCAGGACCGTATGTTGCAGGTCCTGTACGGGCCTTTCTGGATACAGAAAATGTTCGACTGCTGCCCTGGCCAGCACATTCTCCAAATCTCTCACCAATTGAAAACGTCTGGTCAATGGTGGCCGAGCAACTGGCTCGTCACAATACGCGTCACTAATCTTGATGAACTGTGGTATCGTGTTGAAGCTGTATGGGCAGCTGTACCTGTACACGCCATCCAAGCTCTGTTTGACTCAATGCTGAGGCGTAACAAGGCTGTTATTACGGCCAGAGGTGGTTGTTCTGGGTACTGATTTCTCAGGATCTATGCGCTCATATTGGGTGAAAATGTAATCACATGTCAGTTGTAGTATAATATATTTGTCCAATGAATACCCTTTTATCATCTGCATTTCTTCTTGGTGTAACAATTTTAATGGCCAGTAGTGCATTTGTTGGATATATTTCAATCTCGGCCTTCTTCTACAGTTTTTACCGCCTAATGCTGCCTATAGTACAATGGCAGTTATTCACTGATGCATGAACACATGACCTATTGTCTTAATAGCTTTGCCACGTGATCGTTTATTCGCCAATACTGTGGAAGACCTTCTCAATTTCTTTATCGGTCCGTACATTTTTAACATCCTTCTATAGAACTCTATATTAAATGATTCGATTCTCTCCTTGTCTGGTTTTCTCAAAGTCCATGGCTCACTGCCACTGGATGCTGTGCTCCAAACCTTCATTCTCAGAAATTTCTTCCTGTAATGATGGCCTATATATGATACTAGCAGAATTTTCTTGGCCATAATTGGCCTCTGTGCCTGCGTTAATCTGCCTTGCTGCGTCCTTTCTTCTGCTGTTTTGCTTTCAAGGCAGCAGAATTCCTTAACTTTGCCTACTTCGAGGTCTCCAATTTTGATGTTAAGTTTGTAGCTAATCACACTTCTGATACTTCTCATTACTTTGGTCTTTCTTCGTTTTACTCTCTGTCCATATTCTGTACTCATTAGGCAGGTCACTCCATTCAGTAGTTCTTGAATTAGCCTTAATTTTCATTGAGGTTAGCAATGTATCAGCCAATTTTATTGCTGATAATCTTCCACTCTGAATTTTGAATTCCTCAGTTGATTCTTCCTATTATTTCCTTCAGTGCTTCTCCGATGTACAGATTAAACAGTAGGGACGAAGTGCTCTAAGCACTATGGGACTTAACACCTGAGGTCATCAGGCCCCTAGACTTAGAACTACTTAAACCTAACTAACCTAAAGACATCACACACATCCATGCCAGAGGCAGGATTCGAACCTGTGACCGTAGCAGCAGCGCGGTTCCGAACTGAAGTGCCTGGAACCACTCGGCCACAGCGGGAACGAAAGAATTCATCCCTGTCTTATACCCTTTTTAATCAGTGCACTTCGTTCTTGGTCTTTCATTCTTATTTTTTTCCACTTGTTTCTTGCACATATTATATATTAGCCGTCTTTCTATAGAGCTTTCATTTTTTTTCTGAATTTTGAACATCTTGCACAATGTTACATTATTGATTCTTAAGTCTTGCTTCCATTATCAGACTGCCCCCCTTGGTGTCTATACCTTTCCTAAACCAAACTGATCGTAATCTAACAGATTCTCAATTTTCTTTTCCATTCTTCTGTGCATCATTCTCGTCAGGAGCTTGGATCCATGGCCTGTTAAGCTGTTGGTATCTGTGGAATTGTGTGGATGATATTTTTCCTAAAGTCTAATGGTATTTCTCGAGACACAATCACTTTCTGTATTCATTAGACTGTTAATTCCTGTAATTCTTCTGCACTTTCACCAATGTTAACAGAAAGAAGAAGCCATGAAATTTAGAGATATGTGGACGGGATCAGCAAATTTTATCCCTGGCAGACGACGGTCGACAATCAGGTTTTATTTCTGACAAGAATTATCTCTACCGAACAAGTGTAACGATAACGCCCCTTTCCCACAGTGATGATGATAAGGTCCCATACTCGGTGTCTTGGGGTTTTCTACCGTGGGGTTTCCTACGAGCAGTGGCGCGCTAAACCTGTCAGAGGCCCGGGCCGGCAAAACAAATTGAGGCTCCCCTTGCTGCCCCCTCCCACCCTCCTCACCACACAGGAGTCTCCGAGAGTTTCAAACGCAAACGGAAGGAAGTCCCACATTGCTTATCATCTTCATTTTGTGTCGTGATAATTTACAAGGTATAACGTTATTTTGCGTAACACTGGAAGTGACTGCTCTCGTAATCTCGTTGCTATTATTTAATAGCTATGTTGCCCCTTATACGACGGAAATCATTTCATGCTTTCTGTTGTTCTAATCTATTATTTATGTTTCGCAACTAAGTCGGCATAGAGGGAGCGGCGTGTATAAAAATGAATCCATATTTCCCAAACCAAGAGGAAGGTCACTGTCTACATAAAACTTCGTTCAGTGCATGGTGGAGGGTACTTTACTTACGGATTTCAACAAAAACCACAGTGTTGCTCCAATATTGATGAAATTTTGTACATTTGATCTTCAAAACAAGGGGAACCCCACCGTCTACGTGAAATTTCATGCGGTGTATGGCGGAGGGTACCTTACAACAGAATTACACACCATTTGACTGATTAGTTGGGAGTTGGCTCATGTATGTGTGTTTTCGTGGTGAAGGCATTTGTACAAGCCAACGTATGCTGGATGGCGGAGGGTTGGCCTACCTTTAAATAAATTCAACATCGTTTCGTCGATCAGCATGAAAGTTGGCAGATATACGGAGAAAGAGGAGATGGCATGACAGAGGCGGAGGAGGAGGTATACGGAGAGAGGAGAACATGATGGGGGCGGGGAGGGGGGAGGAGGTGTATCCAGAGAAGTGAGAGAAGCAGATTAAAAGACTGAGGGAGCAGCAGGTAAACAGAGAAAGGGGGAAGGTGGTGAATGACTAATGGAACACTGACATAAATACATAAATTACGGGTGTTATTGTGAATTTGATGTACTGTTAGAAAAAGCGGCGGAGGAGGTGGGCAGAGACGGGAAGATGGATGGAGAAGGATAGGAGGATGGAGAGGAGGAGAAAGTGTTGTGAGAGAGGGGGGGCAGATGGAGGAGATGGAAAGAGAGACGGATGGGCGGAAGGAGGAGGTGGATAGAGAGACGAGATAGGACTAAATGGACAAGAGAGATGAGGGAAGAGGGGATGAACTGGCATAAAACTGGGAAGAATAAATATCTGGGCAACGCCGGGTTTATTGTTAGTAATTAGATAAAAATTTACGCGACGATGAGCGTGTTCATTTGAAAGAAATTACAGAACATTTTCCTGTGTTTAGATGCGGCGTAAAACTCTAGATAACTAGAATGTTGTTCTTGATGTCTACAGATGATAAAATTCGTTGCTTAATATAGATGACTCCACCAAAGTTCATCTATTTGGAATTTCATCTTTATAAAATGGACTGCATAATAATCAGCTGAAAAATGCTCCTGTTGGGGCACAATTGAGGCAAATATGATCGTTCTTAAAAGACTGATAGAGAAGTGGGCAACCAACTGCCCGAGTCCTCATTCCGCCTTCTTCACCAAAATTCTGGAAGCTTCACAGGAGGAGTAACCATGTTATGTAAGAAATTTACCAAGTAAAATTTCACTTTTCTTGAGTTAAATATTCAGTAAATAGCAGATTTTGTATTAGAACTTTAGAAATACCATTAAAAGCGTACTTTTGTGAATGAGATTCACCAAATACAAATAATTAGTTTCGTATGACATAAATGACGAATCTCCAGAATCGGCAAGTTAACTTTGCGAAATTATTGATGCTGGTAAAATGTGTGCTGTATTTACACATACCGTTTTGAAACAACAATACTTCTACATCTACATCCATACTCCGCAACCCGCATGACGGTGTGTGGCGGAGGGTACCTTGAGTACCTGTATCGGTTCTCCCTAATATTCCAGTCTCGTATTATTCGTGGAAAGAAGGATTGTCGGTATGCCTCTGTGTGGGCTCTAATCTCTCTGATTTTATCCTCATGGTCTCTTCGCGAGATATACGTAGGAGGGAGCAATATACCGCTTGACTCTTCGGTGAAGGTATGTTCTCGAAACTTTGACAAAAGCCCGTACCGAGCTACTGAGCGTCTCTCCTGCAGAGTCTTCCACTGGAGTTTATCTATCATCTCCGTAACGCTTTCGCGATTACTAAATGATCCTATAACGAAGCGCGCTGCTCTCCGTTGGATCTTCTCTATATCTTCTATCAACCCTATCTGGTACGGATCCCACACTGCTGAGCAGTTTCAAGCAGTGGGCGAACAAGCGTACTGTAACCTACTTCCTTTGTTTTCGGATTGCATTTCCTTAGGATTCTTCCAATGAATCTCAGTCTGGCATCTGCTTTACCGACGATCAACATTATATGATCATTCCATTTTAAATCACTCCTAATGCGTACTCCCAGATAATTTATGGTATTAACTGCTTCCAGTTGCTGACCTGCTATTTTGTAGCTAAATGATAAAGGATCTATCTTTCTGTGTATTCGCAGCACATTACACTTGTCTACATTGAGATTCAATTGCCATTCCCTGCACCATGCGTCAATTCGCTGCAGATCCTCCTGCATTTCAGTACAATTTTCCATTGTTACAACCTCTCGATACACCACAGCATCATCTGCAAAAAGCCTCAGTGAACTTCCGATGTCATCCACAAGGTCATTTATGTGTATTGTGAATAGCAACGGTCCTATGACACTCCCCTGCGGCACACCTGAAATCACTCTTACTTCGGAAGACTTCTCTCCATTGAGAATGACATGCTGCGTCCTGTTATCTAGGAACTCCTCAATCCAATCACACAATTGGTCTGATAGTCCACATGCTCTTACTTTGTTCATTAAACGACTGTGGGGAACTGTATCGAACGCCTTGCGGAAGTCAAGAAACACGGCATCTACCTGTGAACCCGTGTCTATGGCCCTCTGAGTCTCGTGGACGAATAGCGCGAGCTGCGTTTCACATGACCGTCTTTTTCGAAACCCATGCTGATTCCTACAGAGTAGATTTCTAGTCTCCAGAAAAGTCATTATACTCGAACGCAATCCGTGTTCCACAATTCTACAACTAATCGACGTTAGAGATATAGGTCTATAGTTCTGCACATCTGCTGGACATCCCTTCTTGAAAACGGGGATGACCTGTGCCCTTTTCCAATCGTTTGGAACGCTACGCTCTTCTAGAGACCTACGGTACACCGCTGCAAGAAGGGGGGCAAGTTCCTTCGCGTACTCTGTGTAAATTGAACTGGTATCCCATCAGGTCCAGAGGCCTTTCCTCTTTTGAGCGATTTTAATTGTTTCTCTATCCCCCTGTCGTCTATTTCGATATCTACCATTTTGTCATCTGTGCGACAATCTAGAGAAGGAACTACAGTGCAGTCTTCCTCTGTGAAACAACTTTGGAAAAAGACATTTAGTATTTCGGCCTTTAGTCTGTCATCCTCTGTTTCAGTACCATTTTGGTCACAGAGTGTCTGGACATTTTGTTTTGATCCACCTACCGCTTTGACATAAGACCAAAATTTCTTAGGATTTTCTGCCAAGTCAGTACATTGAACTTTACTTTCGAATTCATTGAACGCCTCTCGCATAGCCCTCCACACACTACATTTCGCTTCGCGTAATTTTTGTTCGTCTGCAAGGCTTTGGCTATGTTTATGTTTGCTGTGAAGTTCCCTTTGCTCCGCTGGGCATTTGTTCCATTATTAAAATCCACGCCTCATCCACAGTGTTAAGTGGAAGTTAAGTGGAGGACGTGCCACTGCAGCACACATGCGACAGCACAATCGCACTTCCTCCCTATCCCTGTAGTCTTCCGTTAATCCCGTATCTTCTTCCGCAGACACTGGTTAAAGAGAAAATTACAACCGGAAAGTTGTGTTTCAGGGAACACTGAATTCATTGCTTTAATTGTAGCTCTTTCAAAATCTAGCACTGCAGTGTTTGGTGACAACCCAGGCATCTTAGATATCAATCCATAAAAAAGTCTTTCATATGAATGTTGACTTTTGCCTGGCAGCAAAGCAAATAATACAGGAAATATCTTAGTTGCCTCTTCTGTACTTACGATGTCGACATGGATTGTGTACAATTGTCAATTGTTTGAACTTTTTCGAACAGCTGTCAAATGTCCCATCCATAAGCACAGTTCCACTGTCACAAAGGATTTTATCTGCTTCTTCACAAGCAAATACTAGAAGTCTCTTGCCTGGAACAGAGCCATCATCAATCTTCAAAAAACTATTACCTTCCGTTTATTTCAAAAGGTCTTCGCCAAGGTGAATTTCCGAACTAGAGCCAGGGTCCTGGGTTGTCCCAATAGCTCCTCTTCTCGCCTTACACAATTGAGTCTTGGAGCCGTCGTAATTCGGAATATATGCCACAAATTCTAATCCTTTATCTTTCAAATCTTGAAATTCCTGCTTAAAATTTGGGCTACAGGCACTGTCTTTTCTTCACGAACTCTTTTTCTGAAATTATGTAGTCTTTTCTTTATCTCCACATCTGTTTTGTCAGGTGGACAAGAATGTTGCTGTTGACCAACGATTTCACCACTTGCAATTTTTAAACGGCCTTTGCGCCTACTCCGTTCATAATTGACGCACATCCAGTTCGTATATTCTTCCTGTAAATACGGTAGCGATGACCATAGTTGATAAGACACGGCCTCCATTTCGTCGTTGTTATCACTTCCATCGTGTACACTGCATAGAACAGAAGTCGTATAAGAAAACGCACGGAACGAAAGCTATCGACGACGACACTGTCTGAGAAACGGTGACAACACCTGCACTGAGGGTGAGCGACTAGGGTAGACAAGCAGTGGGGGAGGTTCAGTTAGCAAACACCCCGTTAGGGAACAGGTTGCTCGGGACAGCTTCGCTACCTGCTGCACCCTTGCAGGAAACCCCACGTAGCCCCATACTCCAAGGAGCATAGGGGACGATGCGGGAGACCTGTACGGCCGACTAGGCAAGGTCCTAGCGCAGGTGGTTTATGATTGCCTTCCTCCGACCGTAATGGGGATGACTGATGATGATGAAGACGACACAAAACCTAGTCATCTCGAGGCAGGGAAAATCCCTGACCCACCGGGAATCGAACTTGGGACCTTGTGCTCGGGAAGCGAGAACGCTACCGTGAGACCACGAGCTACGGACTTTCACATAGTACTTACCTCTTTCTCCGGCGTCCGACTTGTCAAGGCAAGACTCAGCGGAACCAGGACCAACTCCGAGGATGTCCAGCGCAGTTCTGGTCGAAACGCCAGGAACGAAAATGTTTCATGGACCATAGTCATACAACCAAGAAGATCCGACCATGAAAGCCTTCACTGTATCATTACGTCGCTACTTTAGCATTTCTAAACTGTTTTCAGTGATACAGTTTCGTGTTATTGCTTATTCACTAATTTCACCTTCATCAGTCAATTAATTTATTGCATTTTTGTGAAGTGAATTGAATTCGTGTAATAGCAGGAATAAAAATGACTTCAGCTTATTCAAATTACTCTGAAACTTGATTCTGGCTCAAAACGGGCCGGTTACACAGCAATTAAAAAAGTTTTTGATTGTCTCTCTAGTGAATAATGCATGCGTAGGTGTACTCGTACGTTCATTTTTGAGGCCCAACTAACCAGCTGAAACGTGTGTTACTTGTTATGTAAAGATAAAACTAGCAACAAGAGATATCAGAAATTTGTAAAGAGGTAGAAATTTACATTAGGCAAGAATAAACATCAGAAAATAAGGGGTATGCCAAGGTATAAACAGTGGAAGATTGTCTGAAGAAAAACGAGTAAAAGTAATGACTTGCTTAATACTGTTGAAGTAAACGAGGACAATAACTTGTACATTAACCATGAGAAGTATTCAAAAATGGCTCTGAGCACCATGGGACTTAACTTCTGAGGTCATCAGTCCCCTAGAACTTAGAGCTAACTAACCTAAGGACATCACACACACCCATGCCCGAGGCAGGACTCGAACCTGCGACCGTAGCGGTCGCGCGGTTCCAGACCGTAGCGCCTAGAACCGCTCAGCCACCCCGGCCGGCGACAAGTATTCCTTAGATGGCAGTAGCTAAGACAAAATAGCGTATATAATTAAAATTATTAATCTAAATGTTCCTCTGCCTATGTAGCTGAGCAATCAGTACTTCTATCCGCCACACGGAGGACCCAAATGCTATTTATAGCTCTGCCAAAGCTTTCTCGGTCTTGGAAGGAATGAAAAGGTACAGGTATGCACTTAGGTTCTTGATGACAACTGAAGCTATGAGTAAATGACCAGCTTCGGTCTGAAAGAAGTTGAAATTAAAGGGGACATGAACGGTTTGAAGCCTCTTCATAATGCATCTGGTGGAACGGTTTTGATGCCGCTTCCCAAGATGACCCAGCCGTTGACAGGGATTCTCTCGCCTTCCTACCTTGGCTGCCGAATCATACTACATCATAACGAGATGACACATACACGGTGAGGCGCCAACTAATTTTAGACTGATGTAGGAAAAAGCTTTTAGGGAATTTTGAAATTATGCAGCTTCTCTGGCATCTTAATTATTGGGAAAAGGTTTGAAAAGTGAAATGCATTGTACACAGACCGATTACTTTTTCAGAATAATGAAATCATTATTACACTTTTGACGGCAAAGGTGATAGTGCAATGCTCAGTCCTGTAAATAATATGCCTACTGAAGAGCTAGAATAATTTGACCATTCCTCTTCCACAATAATAAACTCGTCTACATCAAGCTGGTGTTGAAAAAGGGGGTGGAGGGGGGGATGATGCAGATAAATATTTCAGTCAATTTATTGTATGGGAAATGAGAAAACATGATGTTTTAAGTGGTGTGTAAATGCACAATGCTCAACGAACGTCCAAGAATTTGTGAACTAGATGACTCAGCCGTGTCTCGAAATTTAACAGTACACGAAGAAAAAGGTTCTAAGAGATCTACTCAGCGTAATGTTGACCATGGATTAATATGATAACTTGATGTGGAAATAGGTGATGGTGTAAATTCTGATTTAGCTCCATGGAACCTGTTTCACTACTGAATTTAATGTAAGAATCCATGTCAGAATTTGGTGACGAATCAGAAAAGAATACCACTCTCAAAAAAATCTCATAGCGAATTTGGTAAGTAATGATGAAAAGGGATGTAATTTTGTTGAGCTGCAGCTGTGAAAGCCAAATAATCTCGCACTTGGTTATGTGCATGCAATAACATGACGTTGTACTCAATGTAAACACAGTTCGCATAGTTGGACAGGTATCAAATTTAAAATTTCCACCGACAGCGTGCTTTTCACCAATAGCGAACGAGCAGCCTTTCTATGATTGGTTGGCGTTCAGAACCAAATGGCGGTCGCCAGAACTTACGCGGTTTGCTGCATATTACGAGTACAGCAGAACTCGTAAATGTGGCTAATAGAAACACTGCATACATAAGAAGTAACACTTCCTCCAAAAAATATATAAAACACTTGCAATAACAACCAAAATAAATTATAAGAGAAAGAAAGATGTAGTAAATGGTAATAACCACTGTTAATGGTAGAATCAACAACGCCAACGCTGATTATGAACACGCTTCACTAAAAGCACAGTTATTTTAAGAAAAGCAAACATTAGGAAACATCAGCAATCAAAGAAATTAAAATGGGGACTGTTTGAAACGTTTTCAGTCTTTATAAGGGGAGAGCGTTCTGCATTTGCAGCTTATCTCTGCGTGGGCGATGCGCTGGCGGCGTGCTTGAAGCAGCTTCGTCAGTTGTCAAATTGCAGCAGATATGTCCCGTAACTTCCTATAGGTTTCTTCAGGCAGTAATATTATCCTCAGATCCAAGTTAGCATGTCTACGACTATAACGTTTCTCTCACACACGATTTCGCTATCAACATCCCGTATACAGTTTTAAAACGATGTGACATTCGCTTTAACTCGCCGATCGCGGAGCGCTACAGTTCATCCGCTTTTAGCACGCTTATGACAATCGCGTATACACAGTTCTGGCGAAACAGTTTCACAAATAGTAAACAGTTTAAAAGTATTCACAGCAACGGTTAATGTTTTAACGCGCGTGGCAATTCACTAAATTGCGAATAAAGTACATACGTTTATGCAACTCAGTTAAAAGCAAAACAATTTCGTGTTAACGACGACGATTACTGACTACTCGCGTATGCATTTTGTCATTGTTCTTCGTAATACTCCGCGAAGCTCGCAGTATTCAAACAGTATAACTCTTTCTTTTATAATGTTCACGTCAGAATTCAAACTGAGTCCAAATCATAAAAGCTTGGCCGTAAAATAGCGTGTGTTTACTTCCGACGCGCTACTAACACGATTAACAACATACGCGTGTACACACCACACCAGACCACCCACACCACTACACACCCACTGACTACCCCTATTCGACTATAGGTCTCGATATTGTTCTTGCAACACAGTTTGTACAACAGTTCTGCATATTACATTTAGTCTCTGGCAGTGAATTTAACAAAAGAATTACAAAGTAGGTGAAACATAAAATGAAATCTTGGATATTCAGTTAATAAGAGATTCGTGTAGCATATAAACAAAGTAAAATATTGTCACGTTTCATAGTATAAGAGCAAAAAAAAAAAAAAAAAAAAAAAAAAAAAAAAAATTCTAGGCCATCAATGATATATGTGTAGGTAAAAGGAAGCAAAAGAAAAGATAGAAGGAAAATTTACCTCTACATCTAAATCTACATCTACATTTATACTCCGCAAGCCACCCAACGGTGTGTGGCGGAGGGCACTTGACGTGCCACTGTCATTACCTCCCTTTCTTGTTCCAGTAGCGTATGGTTCGCGGGAAGAACGACTGCCGGAAAGCCTCCGTGCGCCCTCGAATCTCTCTAATTTTACATTCGTGATCTCCTCGGGAAGTATAAGTAGGGGGAAGCAGTATATTCGATACCTCATCCAGAAACACACTCTCTCGAAACCTGGACAGCAAGCTACACCGCGATGCAGAGTGCCTCTCTTGCAGAGTCTGCCACTTGAGTTTGCTAAACATCTCCGTAACGCTGTCACGCTTACCAAATAACCCTGTGACGAAACGCGCCGCTCTTCTTTGGATCTTCTCTATCTCCTCTGTCAACCCGACCTGGTACGGATCTCACACTGATGAGCAATACTCAAGTATAGGTCGAACGAATGTTTTGTAGGTAATTTAGCAATAACTTCACAAAATTATGTCGTAGAGATCTTCCAAATTGAATGAGAGACAGAGAAATCTCAAGGCTAAACATGAAAAGTGCAAACTGGAAACCTTCTCTCTCTTATGAAAGACAGACTGAGATAGATAGATAGAAAGAGAGATATATAAACAGAGAGAGAGAGAACCAAGGTTGGTTAGTTTGTTGTGTACGTAGCCAGGTAGTATACAGCCATACCACGAATGGACACCACCATACAGGCACACTACACCCCCAGTTCTGACCTGTAAGATCTTAAAATCTAGAGAGCATGAAAGTATTGTTCAGCTGCAACGGTGACGGTCCTGCCAGCAGCTTGAGCGGCACCGGATGATTCCGAACCTAGCGGCGGTTAGCTAGTTGACACAAAGAACTGGTCAGTGTAGGTACAAGGCGGTCAGACCTATTCTAGTTGAGGGACCAGAGGCGGAGAGGACGCTTGGTCAGCGCTAAGAACTGAGACTTCTGTTACATTCAAAAGTGAAGGAATATCCAAATATTAAAAACTCAATAGTAATTCAACAACACTTCATATAACAAATCTGAGTACATCAAAATCACAAAGCAATAGTAAAGCTACTATTGAAATATCTGTGCTATCTGTAATAATATGGAAGTCAGCTTTCGAATGCAAGCAGATCAGTTGAGAACTACAGACATCAGTCGTGAACATTACACAGTCAGAATTAATTTAATATTAAATTAGAACATAGATTTAGTTCATACCAGGGTAAGATTTCATGTCTTCCACATGAACACCGTCAGTGAATCCAGCACGCTCCTTTCATAGTCAATCATCCATGCATTCTAATTGTTAATTATTAGCCGGCCAGGGTTGCCGAGCGGTTCTAGGCGCTACACTCTGGAACCGCGCGACCGCTGCGGTCGCATGTTCGAATCCTGCCTCGGGCATGGATGTGTGTGATGTCCTTAGGTTAGTTAGGTTTAAGTAGTTCTAAGTTCTAGGGGACTGATGACCTCAGAAGTTAAGTCCCATAGTGCTCAGAGCCATTTGAACCATTTCGTTAATTATTTCTTTAATACTATGCTGTGTGGAAGTACATTATCAGTTTTTTGTTTGCAATTATTGAATGTAATGTATGTTGTTTGGTACCACCCAAACCAAAAAGAACTGAACTTTATATAATGTACAAATTTTTATTGCAATAGTATAAGGTAAACCATGGTGGTCCATTTGATTAAGCATTCCACTTTATTGAGCATTAGAGTTATGAAAGACAGTAAGTTGAGAAAAATCCATTGGCATGGACCTATATGCAGTCACGTGTCTTATTGGCGCTGAGTGGCTTTGGTGTGATGTCCAGAGACCAGCTGGAAGCCAGGAGACGGCGTTAAAAGTTACTTCATGTTATGTGAGAGAAGTAGCAGTTACATTCAGAGAGTCATAAGTACAGTTTTCAAGTGGTGGTTTAACTTGGGGAGTATATGGTCGCTCTAAATACAGAGTGTACATAAAGTGCGCGAACACTTTCAATCATTTATTGCACAAGAACCAAACAATGTACAGATATCATACATATTGCATTTGAAAGAGATACTCTGTTTTTTTAATTTTTTTACACAAACATTCGACAAGCGAACCATGAGTGACCCTGCAGACGTCAATACGGTAATCGAATTCCTGCCATACCCGTCCCAGCATGGCATCGTCGACTGTGGCAGTCGCTTCCTGTATTCTCTCCCGGAGCTCTGCTACATCACGTGTTAGGGGTGGTACATTCACCAGATCTTTAATGTGTCCCTATAGAAAAAAGTCACACGGACTGAGATCTGGTGATCGGGGAGGCCATTTCGTGTAACAGCTGTCCCCTTCTGTAGCACGGCCGACACATCGATGCGGCTGCTCCGTGTTCAGGTACCCACGAAATTCACGATGAAAATGGGGTGGAGCCCCATCCTGCCGAAAGATGAAACGGAGAGTCCGATTGCATTTGAGGCATCAGCCATTTCTGCAACATGTGCAAGTAGGAATGTCCAGTAACAGTGCTCTCGGCGAAGAAGAATGGCCCTTACAGTTTTCTACGTGACAAGGCACAAAAAACATTTACCTTTGGGGAATCACGCTCAAATTCAATGCATTCGTTTGGATGCTTTGTACCCCGATTCGACAATTGTGCCTTTTCACTTTCGGATTAGTGGGAAAAGTGGCTTCGTCGCTAAAAATTGAGCAGTCAACAATGCCACGTTTGCGACTAGCGCTGACTATCAGCAAATTACCAAACTACGCTGTGGCGGTAGACATGAAAAAAAAAACTTTCAGGATTTCTTTTCAAAATGACATATGTATGATATCTGTACAATGTTTGGTCCTTTTGCAATAAATAATTGAAAGTGTTCGTGGACTTAATGTACACCCAGTACTTTAACAATTACGAGTATCGTATTCGCATTTTCGAATATGGATAAACTTTGGCTACACTATGCTTTGACGATAATGTAAATTTGTTCTCAACCAGGATTCGAATCTAGATCTTCTATTTGACACGTGCAGTCACCTCGATCACCTTGGCGACCTGAACACGCTATCCAGACCAACCAAAACTTCCATATGTCACCGCTTTCGTCTACATCCTATACTTACACGGATACTGCGAGTCCTATACAGGAAGAGACATATGATTAAATAGCATGCACGTCTGAAGGACATAGCAAAACATATTAGAATAACACGGTAGTACTTTAACAACTATCTGGACTCTGAAAGTATTTGTGTGTGTGTGGGACTTAGTCATAATACGACAGTTGAGATTTGTTGTCGAGTTGAGCTTTATGAACAGTAAGTGTTGGGGAAATCTGATAATTTTTATATTAATGCACTACAGTAAGCTTCACTGTGTAATTTTTTTTATTAGATGATAATTATTATTCCAGAAAGGTAGGAGACGAGGTACTGGCAGAAGTGAAGTTGTGAGGACGGGGTGTGAGTCGTGCTTGCCGGCCGAAGTGGCCGTGCGGTTAAAGGCGCTGCAGTCTGGAACCGCAAGACCGCTACGGTCGCAGGTTCGAATCCTGCTTCGGGCATGGATAGTTGTGATGTCCTTAGGTTAGTTAGGTTTAACTAGTTCTAAGTTCTAGGGGACTAATGACCTCAGCAGTTGAGTCCCATAGTGCTCAGAGCCATTTGAACCATTTTTTTGAGTCGTGCTTGGGTAGCTCAGATGGTGCCTGCACGGTAGCTCAGCTTGTTCGGTCAGAGGGTTAGCTGCCCTCTGTAATAGAAAAACTGAGTGAATGGATCAACGATGCACTTCAATGGGTGTCACTGAATATCCACCCCGAATATAAGCAAAGAGCAATACCGAACAAAATAAGATATATATAGTAGAGCACTCGCCCGCGAAAAGCAAAGGTCCAAAGATCGAGTCTCGGTCCAGCACACAGTTAGTGAGTTACTGTGCTGGTAAACCCCTTATGTTATTTGATTTTCAAACAGCTGAGCAAAACTGAACATACTCACACATTTCTCTCTTTACTTATTCTGATCATCACTAAACTGACACACAATATTTATAGCGCAACGCAATCTGACTTTCAATAATCCCTACAAAAGAATGGCCCTGACTAACAATAACCTATACCTTACATGAATCACTTACCTCACAAAAATCTTCGTTACTCGAACTACTGCAATACAGCGAGCGCCAATACTGCCAGCTAAATAAAGGATTCTAACTACTGAAGGCACTAACTTCTGATAGGCATAGTTAGCAAATGAGAGATTTTGATGGAGAACAAACAATGTATTTACCTTAATAGTGTTCAACATCCAGTCTTACAAATTTACTCTCTCTGATGGACCCACGTCCAGATCATCCGCTCTCAAACTCCGCCATCTCTCTCCCCACATCCACCACTGCTGGCGGCTCACCTCCAACTGCGTAACGCTACGCGCTGTTAACAGTCAACTGCCCAACACTACAATAGCGCATTCCAACAATGCAAACCAGCCACAGACTGCACACAGCACAGTCAGTGATTTTCATACAGAGCGCCATGTGACGTTACCAACATAAAAACCTAAACAGCCTACTTACAGAAGATATTAGCTCTTCGCTGTTGTCTACAGCGTTTACTGAAATCATTCATTTTATTTTATGCAGCCAGTGCACTTTCTGTTAGTTATTATTCGCAATGACTAGTCGATGTCTGGTAAATTAGGCTGTTGTAGCAATTGGTGTATATTAGCAGTCAAGTTACTGCAGGGCGTTAAAGCTGGCGTTTGTGTCTCAACTTCTGTGACAACAGTGAGCCAATATCCAATCTGAGCCACACATTGCCCAGTACCGATCATCATCATAGTCTTTTGCAGTAAGTCGCAAATGGTTTGTCTCATCCTGAGCCGTGCTGCCGCTCCCGTTGGTGCTGTTTGTAGGTTTCCGCCCTCTGTTGGAGGCCATACCGTATCCTTTAGTTGGCATGGTTGCGGTTGTTTGTCTTCTTCTCGTCTTGACTGGCGCCACTCGTTTCCCAAGCGTTGCCTGTCCGCTAGTGGCAGCAGCGGCGGTTATCGATATATAGGAACTGTTGCTCTATCTTTGGGGCAACGTCGTTGTTTTTTCCGTGTCGTGCGAGGGTGGAAGTTCGGTTGGGGACTCTGGAGGAGCCACGTCCGCACAGTGCGAGAACATAATGGGACCGCTGGCGGCGCGCATGGACTGCCGGATGGAAGGGCTGTGGTCACGAGGGGGTACGATCCTGCAGGCCTTAAGATGAGTGCACTTCAATGCAAGTACAGAAACCTCCATCATTGTGACGTCTCGCTATTCTTCAGTGACTTGGGTTCAAGTTGCTGCTAGTAGTGTCGCTGAGGCGAAGAGCAGCGAGCCGAGTGTTTGGGAAAAGCGGATCTGATAAGCTTTCCTCGACGTCTTATTGCTATTTACTGCGTTCAGCTTGTTACAATTTGTTAAGTTCAACCAGTGGTATTTTTCCTGCCTGGTCCCCGCTAACATCCCAGTTACCTGCCCTGGGGGTAAGTGTATGTAACGGCAGTGTACGTTTCCTCGCCTTGCCGCTTCTGTTCGGTAAGCTTTCTTGATTGTAGGCCGTTTGTGATTCTTCTACTCTGGTGGTAGTGATTCCTTTCTCGTTCCAGGCGCTCTAAGCACAGTATTCTGGGTGTGTGGTGCAGCCTGCTTCTTCTGGCTTTGGCGTGTTGTTCCATTCTTGCATTTGGTTTATTGGACGTCAGGTAGCTTCAGCAATATTTTCATTAGTCATTCGTTAGACTGCGACTAGTCTGAGTAACCATCTTGTGAAGTTAATAAAACTCTTGGCTGCCTACCTCATCGCTCGCGAAGGTGTTTGTTGTCAGACCTTCTCAGAGGTCGATTCCTGGAGCACCGTCTGTCACTGGTCCTTGTGTTTTATTATTGTATTATTTATTACCATACCTTGTAATGCCTACATTAAAGGTTACGTGTGCGTAGTTAATAGATCCAGTTACCTTCTGGAATAAATGTAGCAGTGTAAGGGTTGTGTTACAAGATTACTATAATCTTATTTCACCCGTTTGGTGGTCCGTTGCTTGTTTCTTTTAATTAAGCTTTGCTTGTATTTGCTGTTTTACAGCAGGTTTCTAAATTTTTTATATAATTGCCGTTCCTGGTGTGTAAGGGATTCAGCCGTGATTGTGGTCATTTGCATTCGATATTTGTATTTTAGCAGTAAGCCTTAAAACCTTATTTACTACCGTTCCTGGCGTCTCATACCTTCTGCTGTGTTTGTGGCCACTTACCTATTAATATTTCAATACCTGTAAGTTGTAATTGCAGCGAGTTCTTAAACATTCTTAATTTATTGCCATTCTTGGCGTGTAAGGCCTTCAGCCGTGATCACAGTGGCTGTATAGTAAGGAGATGAGATCCTGGCAGAAGTGAAGCTGTGAGGACGGGGTGTGAGCCGTGCTTGGGTAGCTCAGATGGTAGAGCACTTGCCCGCGAAAGGCAAAGGTCCCGAGTTCGAATCTCGGTCCGGGACACAGTTTTAATCTGCCAGGAAGTTTCATATCAGTGCACTCTCCGATGCAGAGTGAAAATCTCATTCTGGAATATTATCTGTACCTGTATTTTATGGTGATTTGCTAAATTGTAACGCACTGAAAACACTATTATTTACACGGTTGTTTATTCCATCATTAATAACGTGTGGTATTTTTTAAATTTATTGTTGACTCTGGAATTACTGTTTTTAAAATAAATGTGTGGAACTGTAAAAGGCAACCAATAGTAACTGATTACGGCCCCGTCCACAATCGTAACCGAATCCTGCCTTCCCTTGACTACCTGGTTTCACATGTGGGATAATCAAATGTCATCATGAGTGTGGTGAAATTATTAATGATCCGTTGTTCATGGTGTGATATGATCTATCGATACCGGTGTATGTGTGTTAGATTCGGTAACGGAACTGTAAGTTTGCGTCGGATACCGACACTGGTTATGTGGGATCCAGCGGACCCAATGGAGCGCACCAGCTGTGCCACGTTACGGCGGCACTGTACCACGAGCGCCTTCTGCTACGACAGCCCGCTCACGCTTGGAGCCACTTCACTATGTGTCTCTATGCAGACGCCGCCTGCTCGCGGCTCCGACACCATCATTCGTGCTTTAGTTCAGAGAGCTTCTTCCTAGTTGACACTGAGAGTTAGACTCTATATCTTACTGCAATACCTTTAATCAGTCTTCGTGCGCTTGGAGAAATACAAGTTACATAAATCTTCTGTTAACTGTGTTAACTTGTTCACTAAGCATTTCTGCTCCTGTCCAGCTTTCCTACGACGAGAGTTGCCACATCACTCTGTAGCCCACCTCTCCTTACTACTGTGTACGTTGTTGTACAGAATAGAGAGCCGGCCGCGGTGGCCGAGCGGTTCTAGGCGCTTCGGTCCGGAACCGCGCGACTGCTACGGTCGCAGGTTCGAATCCTGCCTCGGGTATGGATGTGTGTGATGTCCTTAGGTTAGTTAGGTTTAAGTACTTCTAAGTTCTAGGGGACTGATGACCCAAGAAGTCCCATAGTGCTCAGAGCCGTTTGAACCATTTTAACAGAACAGAGGGTGAGGTTTTCACAGAGCACTTAGCGTTTTCATCACGGTTTTCTAACTGTTTTTTTCATTAACCAGTTTATGAAAACGATAGTTAATAGATGACTGGAAAACCTTTTACAGAGCAAGAATTCTTCAAGCTTTCATCGAACTTTCGGAGTCTAGATATTCCTGAAAAATCTCATTAAAGTATTATGTTATTTATTTAAATCTGCAGTTACTGTCATAGAGAGCAGTGTTCTCTAGAGGTCATCTGTGGTAACCATTTTACTTAGTAAAGCGACTGCGCCGAAAAAAGTTTAGCGAATCCACAAGATAGTAACGTTGTGTGGAGTGCATGCAAATCAGGGCGAAAGCGATTCAGATCCTTCGGATACTTTTGAGCGTGATAGTACGTAAGAGCATAGTAAGCAAATTGTGAAAGAGGAAATCAAAAGGAGGACAGCAAAAATGGGGAACAAAACCGAGCCAGCGAACCTTTATTTTAAATTGTTTTCTTTCTTTGTTTCTGTCGACTGCACAACCTCAGTCAAACAGTTTGATTTCTTCAGCGATCTCATCGTGGTCTCCAGTCTGTCTCCGATTGACTATGTTAGTACTTCCTTTCGCGCTATTATGTAGCTGTACCTAGAGGAAGATGGACAGGGTCTGGGTTTGTTGCGTGGAGACGTTGTCCGAAAACATGAAGGAATTTTAGGTTTTAGCGTTCTGTCTAGTACCTTATAAGAGAAGGAGCTGTGACTGGATAAGGATAAGAACTGAAACAGGTCTAACACGAATAATTCTAAGGAAATATTCTCTAAATTATTTCCATACCAGCGATTCTATCGAATACGTGACAGGAATAGAAGTACAGCTGTGAGTACCGGGCGTGAGTCGTGCTTCGGTAGCTCAGATGGTAGAGCACTTGCCCGCGAAAGGCAAAGGTCCCGAGTTCGAGTCTCAGTCGGGCACACAGTTTTAATCTGCCAGGAAGTTTCATATCAGCGCACACTCCGCTGCAGAGTGAAAATCTCATTCTGGAATAGAAGTACAGTTTAAACATACTAAAAAATAAAAAAAATAAACACTGTACACAGGTCTGTTTCGATCAGTGCAAAATTGAGACGTTACCAGACAGTGATCTGCTTTGAAGCCTTCTACGCGGTACGAACTGTAAATTAGTAAGAGACTAGAAGTAGAGGAAGTAAAGATTCTCGGTAGGACATTGGGACCTCTAAGAACAGAAGATGGTCAGTTTAGAAGACGAGCGAACCAAGAACTATATACCGAGACAGAGAGAAACTCGGGTGTCATCAGGAAAAGAAGCAACGTGTTCTTCTGCCACATTTTTGGAATGGACCACGGGAGGTTAATACAGCAAATAACACAGTTCCTGGTGAACATAAGAAAGAAACTACGTTGGGTCCAAGTGGTACAAAGGGATTTGGAAGAAATAGGAACACAGGAACCAGAGAAATACGACAGGTTGAAGTTTAAATAAAAATAATTCAGGCTAACACAAGTTTTGAAAACAGAGGAAGACGCAGAACAAAATCATCATCGACAGAAGAGCGAATAATGTTGCAAAATATGAGAATGAAAGAAAATTGAACAAGGAGAAAAACCAGAAGAAGCGATACTGACGCGTGTCAATGTGGTTCTCAATGGCCAAAACGAAAAGAAGCAGAAGAGAGATCTGGCTGCTAAAATATTGTAAACAACTTTTCTCTTGTTTGCAAACCCTAATACAATAAATGAGTTTAGACATATGAGTTTTTGTTTTTTCGTTTCACCCCGTAACGCCTAAAAGAGGTGCACCGTTCGGTGAAATAGGATTTTACTAGGATTCGTAATTCAATAGGGTAAGAGGAAAATATGATTCCTTGACCAAAAATTTTCACCATAAACGTTGATAATTAGGAGGGCGGGTAAGGAAGACTGTCTTCATACAATGATCTACCACATCAAGTGGTATTTTATTTCGTGTCTAGCAATAAGACAGGGTACTTCCTTTACTAGAGGGAACTATATTCAATTAGTATTTCGTACGTACAATCGTCTTAACGGATCTTGCAATGTGACGCCATGATCTCCATGTTTAATTTAGCTAAACGGTAGCACAACGATAACGCGAGATCCGTGACCACCGTACGAAAACCAAATGTTATTTTTTTAAACATATTTGTTCTCCCTAAGGAGGCCATTACAGGTTCTTTGCAATTTCATGCATTTCGCTTTCGTTCTTTGGGGTTGTATATCATTAAAAGAACGAAATTTTGACATTAGTTTATTACAGAAAATTTCAGTGTTGATTACAAACGTGACATGGTTAGCTTACCACAATTTAACATTATATCTGTATGAACATTTATTTAAGCAGTCAAGTCTCTCGATGAGGAACGGAGTGGGAAAAAGGCAAGAATGACGGAGCCTGATCGCTACTACGAGGAAATCACGTCAGTGCATATAAAGAAATGGGGAAGATTAACATGCAACTGCCATTGACGTTAGATAAACCGGGAAATAACTCACTACAGGGAAGGAGGAATAATAATACCTTCCGCATCTTAGCTAAATCACTGGAGCATTCATCACTCCATCTGTAACTTACTACAGTGCGCACGATGGGTTCCTCAGCCACGTGTAATTTTATTATTTTTCTATACTGAAACCAAACACTCGCCACGTCGTCTTAAAATCAGTAACAAAGCAACAGTACCGTTTCTCGAGAAATACTGAATCATACAACTCGCTGAAGGCGAAACAAATTTTCAGCATTTGTGTAAGGTTGTTGCTTTATTTTGCTATGAAAGCAGTACTGATAGACAATAAAAGCGGGTTAAAAGCTGTGAGCTGTCTGGGGAAGTTAACCGTGCATTACTGCGCAACTGTTTCACCAGGTATCTAGTCTAGGTTTACCAAATTCCCAAACAGACTAACATTAATTATAATCTTTTAATAGTCATACAACAACCGGTAATATATATATAAAAAGAGAATTTTCAATAAAAAGAAAGAAATCAGTTTATATTTGGAAATTTATTTTAAGATTGATCATTGAAATTTCAGCATATTAAACTCGATTCATAACTAAGCTGGTGCCTTATTTAGGATTGTGAAAATGTGAGATTGTAATCTTACGGAACACATAAAATATGGAGCCAAGATTGGGAGACTGCATACAACAATGCATTCATAAAATAACACACGAAGAACGTTGAAACATATGCAAGAGGAAATTAACCACAACCAACCGATTCAATTTTCACCCAAAGAAATTACGTTCGTAGCACAATCCTGTCCGTCATGTAATTACTACACACTAGTATACTAAATTCATACTAACTCTCTGTGAAATCTTCCCAAAAAGAATAGCTGAGGGCTACTTTGATGATTACACCACATGCTTCACGTAGTCAACTTGGTTTACACAAAGCGTATAACTCCACAATAATTTTGATAATTAAAATAAATTAGATCGAAAAGCAATTTACAAAAGAAAAACCTCGAACTGGTTACTAATGTCTTACTATTAACCTGATGGGTCAAACAGTTATAGAAGCACGTTGTACTGGTCTCGCAAAGTATACCCCACGTGGGTTGAACATAAAGAAAAGTTGCTATATTGAAAAATATTGTCAAGACGAGACGTTATAATCACACAAGCATTCGCATTTAAGATTGATCTTAGTTAGAGTTACTGATCAACACGTGGTTCCACTTTACTCACAAAGTAATGACAAAGCAACTACCGGAAAATAATCTGAACTTCACACGAGAATTACACTGCGCTGCAATTTAAGATAACATTAGATATTTTTAGAGCTAAACCTGAAATAAAGGTGATTAAATTTTCAGTTAGGCTGAACTTAAGAAATCCATTGTCCTACGGACTTAGCAGACACGCGCTTAGCCGGAGATCTTACCACTTCAGACGCTCACCACGGACAGACTGACTGGTCCCTTCCTGAGGGGTGGCTCACAAATACAAACGGAAGTGGCCAGAGGGGCAGCTTCCTATACCAACATGACAACAGACGGACAGGACCATGCTAAGGATAGAAACCTCTTTGCTTTTAGAAAGCGTAGCTACCTGTTCTGACGTTGGTCCTACTGTTCTCTAGCAGACAGCCTTGTCTGCTACCCTCAAGCATGCAACTAGAAATACATTTGCTCATTCATCCTCTCACACAGAAGGGAAGGGGGATGACAGTATCTTATCATATACAGTATATAAAAGAAAGCGGATGTAGGTTCCGTATGAGACTGTGTGACATGAATTACATATAAACTGTGTTTTAAAGTGTAGTAGTGTGACAGATCGTTCTTGTTTATGTGTAAAAGGAACACGTTCCACTACTCAGTCTCCTCCCAGATAGTCAGAAACGCCACAGTAAATTTAGAAGAGGAATTTATGCCGTAAATGACAACAGATTTGAGAAATCAAACATGAAAGGAATACAACAGAGACCTTTCTTTTGTCTGTAGCGCCACACTTCAAATGCTTTGATACTCTTCTGTTCTGGTTTTGCCACAGTCCATGTGTCACTACCAGACAATGCTGTGCTATAAAAGTACATTAACAGAAATTTATTTCTCAAATTAAGACCTATATTTGAGACTAGCAGACTTCTCTTGACCAGGAATGCCCTTTTTGCCAGTGCTAGTCTGTGTTTTTATGTCCACCTTGCTCCGACCGTCATGGCTTATTTTTCTGCTGCCTAGGTAACAAAATTCGTTAACTTTTTATACTCTGTAATTAAAGAGGATGTTAAGTTTTTCACTGTTCTCGTTTCTGCTACTTTCCATTACTTTCATCTTGCTTTGATTCCATCCATATTCTGTACTTAATCCATATTTTGTACTCATTAGACAGTTCATTTCTTTCAGCACATCCTGGAATGCTTCTTCACTTTCACTGCCCTCAGTGAGTCTTAACATTGATATCCTTTCACCTTGAATTTTAATCCCGCTCTTGAAACTTTCGTTTTTTTTCGTCACTGCTTCTTCGACGTACAGATTGAACAGCAGGGGCGAAAGACTACATTCGTGTCTCACACCCTTTTTGAACCATGCACTTCGTTCTTGTATTCTAGCCTTGATGTTCCCTCTTGGAAATTGTACATTACCCATCTTTCCCTACAGCTTTCCCCCCCCCCCCCCCCCTTAGCATTTCAAACATCTTGCACCATTTTACATTATCGAATACTTTTTCCAAGACGATAAATCCTACAGGGTAAGGCAAATAAAAGTAGCCCGGACGAGTGGATACGACTTTGATATCATTTGTGGCAGCATTAACGGAGGAGAAAAAGACCTATATTTACTCCCAACAGGATGGAGCAACTGCCCATACAGCCGGTCGAACTTTGGAGAACATTTACGCAATCTTCAAGTCTCACAGAATTGTTAGCAGAGGTCAGTCTGGTCGCGGCCATAGCTGGTCACGCAGGTATGCGATTACTTTGTGCGGGGAGCCCTCAAGTCAAAGGTGTATATCAACAACCGTGAAAGTGTTCAAAAACTGCAGCAGACCATTTCGGATGTGACTACAACAATTCCAGTAGTCCAGCTTCGGTCCACCGAAATGCAGGAAGATCTGCAGCGGATAGGCACTTGGTGCAGTGAGTGGCAACTGACCCTTAACATAGACAAATGTAATGTATTGCGAATACATAGAGAGAAGGATCGTTTATTGTATGATTATATGATAGCGGAACAAACACTGGTAGCAGTTACTTCTGTAAAATATCTGGGAGTATGCGTACGGAACGATTTGAAGTAAAATGACCATATAAAATTAATTGTTGGTAAGGCGGGTGCCAGGCTGAGATTCATCGGGAGAGTCCTCAGAAAATGTAGTCCATCAACAAAGGAGGTGGCTTATATAACACTCGTTCGACCTATACTTGAGTATTGCTCATCAGTGTGGGATCCGTACCAGGTCGGGTTGACAGGAAACAGAGAAGATCCAAAGAAGAGCGGCGCGTTTCGCTACAGTCACAGGGTTATTTAGTAAGCGTGATAGCGTTACGGAGATGTTTAGCAAACTCAAGTGGCAGAGTCTGCAAGAGAGGCACTCTGCATCGCGACATAGCTTGCTGTCTAGGTTTCGAGAGAATGCTTTTCTGGATGAGGTTTCGGATATATTGCTTCCCCCTACTTATAACTCCCGAGGAGATCACGAATGTAAAATTGGAGAGATTCGAGCGCGCACGGAGGCTTTCCGGCAGTCGTTCTTCCCGCGAACCATACGCGACTGGAACAGGAAAGGGAGGTAATGACAGTGGCACGTAAAGTGCCCTCCGCCACACACGGTTGGGTGGCTTGCGGAGTATAAATGTAGATTTAGATGTAGAAAGTGTCAAGAGATGAATGGTGGTCAGTTTCAACACCTGTTATAGCCATGTTAGTACTGTGTTTCCTTTCCTCTGCTGTGTTTCTTTGTACTCTGGAACTCTGTCCTCCGGACCACTTTTTTTTGCCACGTCCTGTGTGATACCACTGCAGGACTGACTATTATAAAAAAATAGGAAAGGACTGAGGAAAACACACGTCTTTCACACCCTGTATACATCAGTGAACAGATTATCAAGAGAGGCTGAAGAGTACAAGAAGCAAGGTTAGTAATGCGTACGTGATCGGTTCTCCGCCGGCTGAGGGTCAAGAAAAAGGGAGAAAATGGCGGAGGCTATAAAAATCTGAACTTTCCATGTGTGCAATGAGATTTGCTTTAGGGTGAAGTCGTCGATGCACCAACAAAACTGTTGGTGCCTGAACACAAGCTTTTACTATTCAGTGAGTCATTTCCATGCGAAGAACGTTCCAAGGGTTATTTCTGTTCGTCTTGAAGAAAATTCACAGGCGACTGCTGCTGACGGAAGCACCTGCAGGATTTAATTTTAACGGGCGGTGAACGTCTTTTCATTAGCATCGATCGCGGGGAGTGGCTCGCGGGATTGAATCAGTCGGCTGGCGTCATCTCACGCCCAGTGGGTCCGGGACCCGCTCCCTGAATGAGACTGCTGGCTGCGAAGCTCCAAAGCGGGAACCCGCGGCCCGCTAAATAAGTTTCGCGGGTCTCCATGCGAGAAATAGCCGGCGGGAGCGGCGGGGAAGTTTTCGCGAGGGGGAACATTTCGCCAAGCGAACTGGGTAGAAAGTCAATGTAGTCGACATTTGTGATATACGCAAGTCGGGTAGTAAGCGGAAGCACAAAGTGCTTGATTTCAGCATACGTGTTGCACAAGCAAAATTTAGAACTTTCCATTTTATCTGCAGGTGTTGTCACGCTTCTGAAATATTAGTTGATACCATTGATGACCGTGCAGCTTCTCTAGAAATAACTGATAATTAATTGAAACCCTCAGCTGCGGACAGGTGTTGTTGATATATCTCAATGGGGACAGCGAAAAGGTGTGCTCTGAGCGGGACTCGAACCGGGGACCTTGTGCTTACATGGCAGACGCTCCATCCATCTGAGCCACCGAGGACACCGTTGAACAGCGCGACTGCAGGTACTTATCCCTTGCACGCTTTCCGTGAGAGACACATTCCCAACTGTCCACAATCTACATAATTGATGTTCCTGATAGATATTTGCCCATCCACTCATTACTCGCGCACACTAGGGTGACGATTCCCATAAGAGGTTGGGCAACCTGTGCGCATCCGCACGAACATTACATATGTAGATTGTGGACAGTTGGGAATGTGGGTCTCACGGAAACCGTACAAGGGATGAGTCCCTGCAGTCGCATTATTCATCTGAGTCCTCGGTGGCCCAGATGGATAGAGCGTCTGTCATATAAGCAGGAGATCTCGGGTTCGAGTCCCGGTCGGAGCCCACATTTTCAGCTGCCCCATTGAGGTATATCAACAACACCTGTCGGCAGCTGAGGGTTTCAATTAATTAACCTTTACATTAGTAGAATATTATGTACAGTCATCAGCCAGAACATTATGACCACCGACCTGCTATCGATATAAACCCGTCCAGGCGATAGCAGAGTCACCTGGCGAGGAATGACAGACGCATGGTGCATGCAATGTCAGTGAGCGTGCAGTCCGTGTGTAGAATGCGGAAAGCGCTCGATCTGAGTTCGACTGAGAGCAGACTGATGGTCCGGAGGCTCGGCACGAGCATTTCGCAGTCTCTACGACTCGTCGGGTGTTCGAGAAAGTGGTCTCGTGAGTGTCTTAAACATGTAGCGAAACCAAGCTGAAACGACGTCCGGACGTCGTAGGGTTGGGTGGCCATCACTCATTTCTGATCTCCGGTCAAATGGTTCAAATGGCTCTGAGCACTATGGGACTAACATCCATGGTCATCAGTGCCCTAGAACTTAGAACTACTTAAACCTAACTAACCTAAGGACATCACACACATCCATGGCCGAGGCAGGATTCGAACCTGCGACCATAGCGGTCACGCGGTTCCAGACTGAAGCGCCTAGAACCACACGGCCGCAACGGCCGGCACTGATGTCGGACGTCGTAGGCTGGGCAGACTGGTAAAACAGGCCAAGCGGCGAACTATGGCGGAACTAACATCAGAATTTAATGCTGTGCAAAGTGTGTCAGAACACACAGTGCACCGAACACACCTGCCGATGGACCTCCACAGCCTATGACCCATGCATGTGCCAATGTTAACATCACGACATCGGGAACTATGACTGAAATGGGCACGTGACCATCGGCACTGGACGTTGGTGCATTGGTAGAGCACTGCATGGTCTGTTGAATCCCGATACTTTCATACCAATTCAATACTATAATGTTTCCCGAAGACATGCGGCGGGGCGAGGTTCGCGGGTCTCGTTTTCCGATTTATTTAATGTCCACCTACCTCAGTATAGTGTCCATTCACCACCCGTTGCTCTGCATTCGCAGGTACTATGAAAATATGAGAAAAGCAGCGTTGAAGAAAACCACCGTCCATACTTACGATTCCAAAGTTCACGTAACTCCAGTAACACGATAAACCTGTAAATCTATATTAATAACGCGCAAAGTGGGTGCTTCCTCCCTTCATTGAAAATATTTGTTTGTAGATTAATTACGGTCCTTTTCATTTATTGTGTCACCAAGCCCACATTTCCGTTGGTAGTACATCTATTACTAGTTTGTGCAGCTTATATCACACGTAAGAGAGCCAGGAATGTGCTAAGTCCAGCCCGAAATCTTACGAGATTCACGCAGGCAACACACTGTTACAAAACGAGTTCACATTCGGTCCTTTTCAGTGGATTCTTCGAAATAAGATGCTCTCCAAAGTGTTCTGTACATGCATACGGAACACGCCACGCAGAATATTCACAAAGGCCGATAGTTTCACAAGCGGTTTATTCTGCAACCAACATTCCAAAACCTCTCAAAACTTCACCGAAATGTCCGTAACTGCATCTGCTAGCACGGCGATATGAACCGAGCACGATTTAACCGTCATTTCTTCATCTTACAGATAATTTTTCCGACATATTTAACATGACCTTCTCGCCCGACAGCGAGTCCACGACTGACTCAATGCCGTCGCTCACAGGGCATATAACTCATTCAATAACGCGGGAAACACGTTTCTCTCATTGGTTGATCAAAATGATCATCCAATCAGATTAACCTTTCATGATCAATTTCGCGCAAACCGCTTTACTCCAATCAGCATTCGCAGATGCATCTACGTCATTTCATATTGCAAAATTTCACAGAATGTTCCACAAAATCAAACGAAACGAAAATCAAAAGAAACCTATGAATATACTTTAGAACTAAGTATCCTCCTACTATCTTTCTGGCTGCCTTATTACAAAAGCAAACGCTCCTGGACATATGTCATCCACCAGTTAGGGGGATTCACCGTTTTCAGGACATCTTGGTTACGTAACACTTGCTAGTTACGGATATAGAATTAAAATTTGACGTATGTCCCCACGTACACACTCACATTCACTCTCATCTAGTCCCACCCTAACACAAAATATAAATATCAACTTTTAAACTATTATTTTCCTTACGAAAGCAAAATTGTTAAAAGTTTGGAATTAAAATTCTTTAAAAATAACTCGTGCGCACGGAGAGTGCTGTTAGTATATTCAAATGACAAAGAAACTTAAACTGTCATGATTCCTATCTGAATTTACTTTACTAACAAGGGGAGGCCGCCAATTGTGAAGTTCAGATTCAATTCATACTGCGCATGATAAAAGCTCATGGCCAGAGGTGTAATGTGGCAAAGCACCAAGATGCACTTCTCAGCCGTTGTCGAGAAAATCGACAGTTAAAATAAACCGTTGCGGTGAAATACTCTCAACGATTAATGATTATCGATAGCGTCGTGGCGCAGCGGTAAGCGCTCGGGTTCGTAATCCGAAGGTCGCCGGATCGAATTTCGCGCCATGCAATTTTTTTTTAGTATTTGTTTTTTGTTATTCAAATGTGTCGATAGACACACACACACACACACACACACACACACACATATATATATATATATATATATATATATATATATATATATATATATAAAATTCCCGGCAATCAGTTGCAACAATTATGCATATAATAAGTTGTTGAAGGTCGTTTGTCGTGGAAAAACTGGCGACTTCGAACATCATTATGTTTTCCGCAAACAAAGTTGTATTTCACAAATGTTATTAATTGTCTTCGTAATGTTAACCACGTATAGTTAACGGAAGACGTAGAAACGATATTCCGAAACGAATACGTATAGCGTAAGTCAAACGTTCAAATTAGAATAGAAACCCCACGAACACAAATTTGCTGTGGCAGGTATGAAATATAAGCTCCGTTACTCGCTCGTTACACTTGAAGGACAGATGTTGAATGGGCCGAAACGAGCAGCCGCATAAAAGCGTAGTTGCCTGCTAGCTTCGAAAGAAGGTAGATGCGGTCCCTAGCGCAACTTATAACATCGTCGAAAATCAGTGCGGACATGAGAGCTTTGGTACACCCTGTTAAACAAACTGAAAAATGGAGGCGGTACAATTGGAGAGCGATCCGCCCTCACCAATATGCATAAGCAATTCATTAATAGTTTATATATATATACTCCTGAAAATTGAAATACGAACACCGTGAATTCATTGTCCCAGGAAGGGGAAACTTTATTGACACATTCCTGGGGTCAGATACATCACATGATCACACTGACAGAACCACAGGCACATAGACACAGGCAACAGAGCATGCACAATGTCGGCACTAGTACAGTGTATATCCACCTTTCGCAGCAATGCAGGCTGCTATTCTCCCATGGAAACGATCGTAGAGATGCTGGATGTAGTCCTGTGGAACGGCTTGCCATGCCATTTCCACCTGGCGCCTCAGTTGGACCAGCGTTCGTGCTGGACGTGCAGACCGCGTGAGACGACGCTTCATCCAGTCCCAAACATGCTCAATGGGGGATAGATCCGGAGATCTTGCTGGCCAGGGTAGTTGACTTACACCTTCTAGAGCACGTTGGGTGGCACGGGATACATGCGGACGTGCATTGTACTGTTGGAACAGCAAGTTCCCTTGCCGGTCTAGGAATGGTAGAACGATGGGTTCGATGACGGTTTGGATGTACCGTGCACTATTCAGTGTCCCCTCGACGATCACCAGTGGTGTACGGCCAGTGTAGGAGATGGCTCCCCACACCATGATGCCGGGTGTTGGCCCTGTGTGCCTCGGTCGTATGCAGTCCTGATTGTGGCGCTCACCTGCACGGCGCCAAACACGCATACGACCATCATTGGCACCAAGGCAGAAGCGACTCTCATCGCTGAAGACGACACGTCTCCATTCGTCCCTCCATTCACGCCTGTCGCGACACCACTGGAGGCGGGCTGCACGATGTTGGGGCGTGAGCGGAAGACGGCCTAACGGTGTGCGGGACCGTAGCCCAGCTTCATGGAGACGGTTGCGAATGGTCCTCGCCGATACCCCAGGAGCAACAGTGTCCCTAATTTGCTGGGAAGAGGCGGTGCGGTCCCCTGCGGCACTGCGTAGGATCCTACGGTCTTGGGGTGCATCCGTGCGTCGCTGCGGTCCGGTCCCAGGTCGACGGGCACGTGCACCTTCCGCCGACCACTGGCGACAACATCGATGTACTGTGGAGACCTCACGCCCCACGTGTTGAGCAATTCGGCGGTACGTCCAAATGGTTCAAATGGCTCTGAGCACTATGGGACTCAACTGCTGAGGTCATTAGTCCCCTAGAACTTAGAACTAGTTAAACCTAACTAACCTAAGGATATCACAAACATCCATGCCCGAGGTAGGATTCGAACCTGCGACCGTAGCGGTCTCGCGGTTCCAGACTGCAGCGCCTTTAACCGCACGGCCACTTCGGCCGGCGGCGGTACGTCCACCCGGCCTCCCGCATGCCCACTATACGCCCTCGCTCAAAGTCCGTCAACTGCACATACGGTTCACGTCCACGCTGTCGCGGCATGCTACCAGTGTTAAAGACTGCGATGGAGCTCCGTATGCCACGGCAAACTGGCTGACACTGACGGCGGCGGTGCACAAATGCTGCGCAGCTAGCGCCATTCGACGGCCAACACCGCGGTTCCTGGTGTGTCCGCTGTTTCGTGCGTGTGATCATTGCTTGTACAGCCCTCTCGCAGTGTCCGGAGCAAGTATGGTGGGTCTGACACACCGGTGTCAATGTGTTCTTTTTTCCATTTCCAGGAGTATATATATATATATATATATATATATATATATATATATATATATATATATATATATTTGAATTACAAAAAACTAATAATAAAAAAATGTTCCATGGCGCGAGATTCGATCCGGCGACCTACCTTCCGATTACAAACCCGAGCGTTTACCGCTGCGCCACGACGGTATATAAAACTATTAACCGTAGAGAGCATTTCACCGCAACGGTTTCTTTTAGCTGTCGATTTTCTCGACAACGGCTGAGAAGTGAATCTTGGTGCTTTGCCACATTACACCTCTGGCCATGATCTTTTATCATGTACTTACAGGTTGCGTGAACGATTTCCTACATATTACGCTCCTGTTGCATTTTTGGTGTTGTTCTTCTTCTTATAAATCCCAATTTGCAGTTTTTCCGCACATTTCACAGCACTATGAACTGAACACTTGTTTCGATGCAATGTTTTGGTTTCTGTTGCCGACTGTCAGATGCTTTTGCCAAAGATCGAATGTTATTGCCAAACTTTCGAGTGTAATTATTGAAGTATCTGTGATCTGTTCGTGTATGCATTTGTGTGTACGTGTGAGTGTGCGTGCGTGTGTGTGTGTGTGTGTGTGTGTGTGTGTGTGTGTGTGTGTGTGGTTGCTTATTCTCATTATTTTCATTTCTTGTTCCATGTTTGTAGGATGGTGGTTATGGTGTTTTAAATGTTCTGCAAATGTGGCATGATTTGTTTCGTACTTCCAACACTTGATATATTCTTTGTATCGTGTTTTAAAATTCCTGCTTGTCATGCCTATGTATACTGCATCACAACTCTGACATTCAAATTTATATATTCCTGATTGTTGAAATTTGTCCCTCTTGGTAGCTGGTTGGCTTAGGTGTGATTGGTGGGCTTGCCCAGACTTATATGCTACTTTGGAAGTCCTGTCTCTTTAGGATGTTTGCAACTCTGTGTGTTAGTTTATGTGTGTAGGTCATGGTGTACCATCTGGTTATTTTCTGTGTGGTGTTGTCATTGTGTGTGTTTGTTAAGTGTGTTTGTAAATTTTCAGCTTGTGAGTTCTCTTGGATTCAGGAAATGTTGTGTTTGTTTTGTATTAGTGTTTTTATTTTTTGATTGAGCCTGTATACTACATGTGTGTCATACCCATATACTTCAATAATTACACTCGAAAGTTTGGCAATAACATTCGATCTTTGGCAAAAACATCTGACAGTCGGAAACAGAAAACAAAACATTGCATCGAAACAAGTGTTCAGTTCATAGTGTCCGCAGCTCGTGGTCTTGCGGTAGCGTTCTTGTTTCCCGCGCACGGGGTCCTGGGTTCGATTCCCGGGATTTTTCTCTGCCTCAAGATGACTAGGTGTTGTGTGTCGCTCATTATCATTGACTCGCAAGTCGCCGAAGTGGCGTCAGCTAAAAAGGACTTGCAATTTCTGCGGCCGACCACCCCGCATAGGGTCTCCCGGCCAACAATTCCCTAAGATCATTTTTTTTTTTAGTTGATAGTGCTGTGAAATGTGGGAAAAAACCGCAGTTGGCATTTATAAGAAGAAGAACAACACCAAAAATTCAACAGGAGCGTAATATGTAGGAAATCGTTCATGCAACCTGTAAGTACAGTTCAAAACATTACTACTTAATAGGAAACACCAACCACCAGAACTGTTTATAACCTATAGGTACAGTGACCAAAATAGAAATTAAATAGGAAACATATGTACATATTCCAGGCCACTGATGATGCCTTGCAGAAATTAAAAGCGAAATGCGTATGGCACTAAAATTGTGTTTTATTCAGTTGCTGTCAGACTGCCCATAAGTAAAAATTATCAGTATACTGTAATATTACACGCAACTGAGGAAGACAGGACTACAAAAGGTGAGTGTTCTGTTTGTTCTAACGTTTTAGCTCCCCACGCAAGAAGGCAGTGATGTTGTCCATGACGGCGGCACTCTCACTCATCGTTATTAGGATGCATCCGCTTCACTGCTGTTGCTGATTCATTTTGGTGTTGAAGAGCAGTGCAGCACTGGGAAACAATAGCCCTCTACACGAACCAGGAACAGAGCAACGTGGCCTTTACACAGGGACAGGCCTCTACTTCTTCTTCTACCTGTTCGAGGTTACCCTCCACCACTATTAGTTATTTCCTTTCTTATTCCGCCCGCAAATCGAACGAGGGAGAAACGACTGTTTACATGCTTCCATACGAGCCTTTATTTCTCTTATATCTTCGTGGTCCTTATGCGAAATGTGCGTTGCGAGAATAGTTCTTCAGTCAGCTGCAAATTCCTGTTTACTGAACTTTCTCAACAGTGCTCCTCAAAAAGAACGTCGCCTTCCCTCCAGGAACTACCATTCAAGTTTATGAAGCATCTCTGTAAGAATCGCTTGTCGATCGAACCCACTGGTAACAAATCTAGCTGCACGCTACAGAACTGTTTCGATGTCTTTCTTTAATTCTACCTGGTGGGAATCCCAAATGCTCCAGTAGTATTCAACAATCTTGTAGATGAGCAACACCTCCTTAAAATCTTCAAATAAACCAAGGTCAGCCATTCACCTTACCTACTACCATACTTACGTGCTTGTTCCATTTAATATTGGCTTACAACGTTAAGACTAGATTTTTAATCGACTGTGTCAAGTAGCATCTGTACGATATCCGAATATTACAGGATTATTTCTCTTATGCGTCTGCATTAACTTACATTTTTGTACATCTAGAGCAAGCTACCAATCATCTAAACGACTAGAAATGTTGTCTAAGCCATCTTGCATCCTCCTACAGTTACTCAACGACGACACGTTCCCATACACCGCAGCATCATCACCAAACAGCTGGAGATTGCATTTCACCGTGTCCGTGTACCGATACTGTACTCATAGGATGCTACTCTTTTTTCTTTTTACGAAGCGCACGTTTCTAAAGGTTCAATGACAATCTCTGGCCTTTGCAGAGTTTAATGTTCTTGTCTTGCTAGATGCAATGAAGACAACCAGAGTTTGGTTGTGAATGGAAGGATAAACTGTATCTGAGATATTTTGCAACATACGACAGACGTCTAATATTTTCGTGGATATATTATGCATGAACGTATAACACCCCCCCCCCCCCCCTTCCTTCCCGGGATTTGCGAAATTACAAGTTAACAATGACCGTGAATTACGAATTTTGACCCGTGTCGGGATAAGGCATCCCAATCCGAAGTAAATAATGATTATTCCACGGGAAACAGGAGACGTTATAACTTGATCGTTATTGAATGAGTAATCTCATTCAATAACGATCGGTAAATGAAATAATGGAAATAATTTGTAAATAAATTTTGTCAGTGGAAATTTTACCGAAAGAAATAATTATGTTGTAAAAGCAATTAAAAAATCGGTCGCCAGCTCAATTGATGAGCGATAGTTTGGTTCAAATGGCTCTGAGCACTATGTGACTTAACTTCTGAGGTCATCAGTCGCCTAGAACTTAGAACTAATTAAACCTAACTAACCTAAGGACATAACACACATCCATGCCCGAGGCAGGATTCGAAGCTGCGACCGTAGCGGTCGCTCGGTTCCAGAGGTGAGCGATACGTTAAGTAAGTGAATAATTGTGTCAAAAATAAAGTTTACCTGTTTGTAGCGCAGCAGGTGGAACGGGAACTTTTACATAAGTGCTGTGTCAAGCTCAGTAGTCATATAAAATAATGTCATAACATTCTAACTACGCTTAAACATTAATGGTTAACTTTCAAGAAGTATTTTGATAATTATTATGTTCATAATTCGTCAGCTAAGTGCAATTCTGACAACACAGATTATCTATCGAAATTTTGAATAATGGACTGTCATTCTGTTTTTAAAATTACGTACTCTGCGCAGTTTAATCTACTGATAATGAAATATATTGCCAATAATTGATTAACCATGTTTTGAATGATAATAATTCATTTATTGGGCGATTGTCAGGTGGAATAAGCTTTATAGTTTCACGAAATATCCTTGAACTAACTTCAGCTGAATATGCATTGAAATAAATCTTAATAATCAAATTTATTACTTCAGTTTATTATTAAGTTACTATGGTTGGCGTAAGCTTATTAAGTGCAACAATTAACTACGATAACCAATCGTTCAAAACTGTCTGAAATTTACTCTTCACCGTCTATGCAAATAATTTGATAATTAACATATTTTCTCTTGATAACGGCGTGACACACTCGGTTCAATAAGATAAGGATCGGAAGGAACATACTTGGTGTTATTGTCGGGTGGTATGTAACTGCAACAATTCGATTATAAAGTGCTTGTTATTAATTGTTCAATTTCAGAGAAAAGCACAGTCACTGGCAAGCCTTCTACAATTTTATCCTACGAAAATTACGTAGATCTTACTACGCACGTTGTCGGTGGATCGACGGAAATCCACGGCGGCGACACAATGTGGCAGCGGGCTTTTACTGTTGCGACTTGGGCCCACAGTGCGCTTCACATTTAAGCCCTCGTTTCTTCAGCACTATGCCCATGCACGATAAAACAATCTCTCTGACGTCAACGCTAACTAACTATGCCCTGGCTTGCCAGTGTTAAATATTACATAATTTAAACATAGTATTTACAATACATATTTACACTAGACAATACATCGTATACAAACAGTTTCATGTGTTAAGTAAGCGGGAAAATTCATAGCAAGGTCTGCGTTGTAGCGTCACAATCGAAACTCAGAATTCACTTACTCACTGACCCTGTATTTGAAGATAATTGAGACAACACTGTCTTGCCAAGAAATCAGGGAACATCATATTCTATGCCAGTGCGCCCACTGTACGTGTAAAATGTTCACTGCAGACTACGATGGTCAGTGACCGTCAGATTGCAGTGTTGTCTGCCAAAATACGTAAGACGACGGAAATGAAAGTAATAGAACATGAAATTGACATCGTAGACACATCTTGGAAATGATAGGATTCCCGAACGTCAAGGATCCATCTGATGGAGTGTTTGTGCTTAAAAAAAAATTCCTAGGTTCTAGGCGCTTCAGTCCGCAAGCGAGCTGCTGCTACGGTCGCAGGTTCGAATCCTGTCTCGGGCATGGATGTGTGTGACGTCCTTAGGTTAATTATGTTTAAGTAGTTGTAAGTCTAGGGGACTGATGACCTCAAATGTTAAGTCCCATAGTGCTTAGAGCCATTTGAACCATTTGAAAAAATTTCCTTGCTGTCAATTCAAAACAGACAGCGAAGAAGTAAATCACTTTCAGGCGATGTTATTTCAGAGCCAGACGAGAGCAACTAACGACAGCACTAAATTCGGTTAGCAAAGGTCTTCAAGGATGATCGGAAAAAAAGCCTTGTCACTAACACTCGACTTCAAAATAAACCACGCAGTAACGTTTGAGACATTTCCCATTCCGTCCATTACGAAATAATCTAATGACTTATCTGTCAACGACGACTATTCGTGAAGTGCCTGTCTCAGTACCTACCCAATGTCTTCATTACTTTTCTTTTCTGTTCTTTGTCTGCTTTCGCTCTCAGTATAAATGTTAATGTTGTTTTATAGTTATTACAAGAAAGCTAGTTTATATATTGACAGGGGTTGGACAGAAATATGGAAACACAGTGGGAAAAGCATGCAGGTTGGAAAATTTCATTTGCCCCTTAACGGCACCCGTGCTATGTCCTCAATACGTGGCAAGTGTCAGCCGTGGCCAGAACGGTGTTCTGTGTTGTTGTGAGTGCATCATATCGTAGCTCAGTGTATTGGAACGTGTGCAAACTGTTCGTTCTTGTATGGTTGGTGCTCCCATAACCAAGGAAGCCGAATTCTTTGGTGTTTGAATAGGCACTGTATCGGAGATTTACACCGCATACGGGGAAAGCGGAAAAACAACAATTCGGCCGAAAGTGTGCGTTGAGCGGTCGTGACAGACGTTAAAGGAAGAGGACTGTGAAGTAAAATAAAAGGACGACAGCCGCAAAAATCTCTGCAGAAGTGAACGTCGCACTCAAAAGCCCTGTCTGCATAAAAAAAAAAAACACGAAGGGAACTTCCTGGCAGATTAAAACTGTGTGCCGGACCGAGGCTCGAACTCGGGACCTTCGCCTTTCGCGGGCAATTACTCTAACAACAGAACTACCCAAGCACGACTCACGACCCGTCCTCACAGCTTCAGTTTCGCCAGCACCTCGTCTCCTACCTTCCAAACTTCACAGAAGCTCTCTAGCATACCTTGCAGAACTAGCGCTCCTGGAAGAAAGGATATTGCGGAGACATGGCTTAGCCACAGCCTGGGGGATGTTTCCAGAATGAGAATTTCACTTTGCAGCGGAGTGTGTGCTGATATGAAACTTCCTGGCAGATTAAAACTGTGTGCCTGACCGAGACACGAACTCGGGACCTTTGCCTTTCGCGGGCAAGTGCTCTACCAACTACCTAGCAGGGTCCCTTTCCTTTCCATGCAATCACCGTGTGTCTTAAGAATATGAAAATTGATTAACTATTTACTGCCAGTTTTGCGTGTTTGCTAATGACCAGTCTCAGACTAAATTTTCTGCCTCAGTAACTGTTCGTTCTTGTATTGCATAACAGAGGCTACTTAAAGTAAAGTAAAATTTCACTGGCAAAACTGATAACTGAGATACAGCACAAATTAAGTGTGCGAAATTTCATTTATTCTCTATTTAGCTCAACGAGTGACTTCTGCAGGATTGATACGTATTTTATCGTTGTCATTTTAAAAGCAAAATCAGATGCTCGTTTGCTCAAAGTAAAGTCAGTTCAGTCTCCCAACAATCAAAAGTAAATTGCTAGCCTTTTTCTCAAATTTTCATTACGTTATACTGAGGTTACTGAAAGTCATATTTTTTACATAACCAAGTTTAAGTTAAGTCAGTCATTTATTTAAAGCGTAATTTCATTTAACGTTTCTTTCAAAATTTAGTATTTCAGAACAAGTAACTGCAAAATCAATGCTTATTTTCTCGTGAACTGTTGTGCTGTGGAAAAGTGTGACAATCTTCTGTTGCCACGCCAGTGATTATTTGCTTAAATTTCTTTGCCGTTTTCAATCTCAAGATTCTGGAGATGCATTGCCCTAGCGGGCTGGCGACCGTTTAATTATCCATTTTTAGCCTATCAGTGTTTTCTTTTGTTTTCAGTGATTTTGTAGTAAATATTACGTGGTATTCTTTTTTTTCCCTCATGTGTGGTTCTTGAGCGATTGCGCGGTACTTCACCCATTTCAAAATTATCACCAGTATTTAGCTTAAGTTTAGAACAGATTCTTCTTTCAGAAGAGTCTGTTGTACACTTTCCTCCAACTAATCGGCGCTATTTTCCTTCGGTAACGATAGCCTTACTCAGCGTAAAATTTCATTAGGCGTATGCGATCACGGTCAGTTATATCGCAATCCTGTAGGCCGATTAGGAAGGTGAAGGTTGCAACCTGCTTGGAAATGAATAGGTTTATACGACAGAATATTATTTTCGATGCGTGATGTCGCACGTTTTTAGTGGACTGCTGACTGAAAATAATGTGAAGAATGATTTCTTCCGAAGTATAATCTCATACCATGTCGCAGTGCTGGCTATGTTAGTGTCTGTTTATGTTCTATTAAGTTGATGTGTGAAAAAAAAGAAAAAATAGAATGAAAGGTAATCGGATTTTTTTCTGTTACCTCTTATGGGAGAGACTGATTATGCATCATGGTTTATTTATTTATTTATTTTGAATTTCTTACTTGAGCTGGCGTTGTGGTAAGCTCTAAACGAGTAAAGGATATGAGAATAAGCGCGAACGCGCTATCGTTACTGCAGATGATATCATCCTCACATCAGCCAACAGTGCCATCAGCAACACATCCATCTTGATGCTACCGGACGGCACCGCAACAGCTGGAGGATATCGAAGTCGACCAGCCGCTGTGGCCGAGCGGTTCTAGGCGCTGCAGTCTGGAACCGCGCTGCTGCTACGGTCACAGGTTCGAATCCTGCCTCGGGCATGGATGTGCGTGATGTCCTTAGGTTAGTTAGGTTTAAGTAGTTCTAAGTTCTATGGGACTGATGACCTCAGATGTTAATTCCCATTGTGCTTAGAGCCATTTGAACCATATTGAAGTCGTCCCTCTCACAGTGACACTTAAGTACTGTTAACATAGCGTGGAGAATTTATGAAAATGCTCGGTATGACACACTATTCACATTGTTAATTATTTTATCAGAGTGTATGAAGCGTAACAGAATTACCATTATTTCCGATTGTGGACCTTTTTTTACAACTCTACTTCATGAAAATTCCTCATAATTGACAGTCGCAGTTGTCAGCGGCGTGCTCCGTACGAAAATTTTGTTACTCAGTTGCATTTCTGCTTCCCAGGAAGCCAAAAGTAATTAACGGTGGTGCGTACAAAAATATCGGTGAATATAGGAAGGAACCATCCTCGCAGTTTCATTTAAGTGCTTTAGGGAAAGTATGGAGAACCTAAATGCCGATGACTAGAATCCCAGTCCTTTCGTATGCGACTGCAATGTTCAGTAATATTACTGACATACATATTACCCGTCAGTATCACCTGCGTAAATTTGGCCTTTTAGTTTACTTTAAAAGCAGACTTACAGACCTTCCACGTCGATCGTCGCAAGTCTAATTATTAAGCATAATTGGAGAAATGCCTGGTAAACACTATGCTGTTTTTCAATATATTTATGCACAACCGGTTTCGATTACAGTGGAAAAATATTGACAACTTCACATCTTATACAGGCTATTTAACCAAAAGAGATGCCACAGATGACTTGTTTTTATTAAGCATAAGGCATGAGACAGAGTAAAAATATTTCATTGATACGTGCTTCGGACGAACACGATATAATGAAACTTCCTGGCAGATTAAAACTGTGTGCCGGACCGAGACTCGAACTCGGGACCTTTGCCTTTCGCGGGCAAGTGCTTTACCAACTGAGCTATCCAAGCACGACTCACGACCCCTCCTCACAATTTTACTTCCACCAGTACCTCGTCTCCTACATTCCAATCAGCGCACACTCCGCTGCACAGCGAAAATTTCATTCTGGGAACACGATATAATGTCTACTAAGTGGTGCAGGGGCCATTTTGACTATGACTGCATTCCAGATAAGCAGCTGTGTGCAGTCCTTGATACTGTTTGGCTCCAGTGCATTACAGATATGATGTGCAGGATTCAAACCTGGAGAGCCCATCAGTGTATAAGCGCAGCTACATACTGACAAGTCTTTACCGTCGCGCAATGCATTAATTCATTCGGCTTTGATTTTGTCTCTAATTTCTTTAAAGAATTCTGAAATTTTAAATGAGAACTTAGAACTGAGTTACTTTATTTGTGATCACTTCATTATACAAAGTAACTCTCTCGTAATGACCGATGTCGTGGATATACACTCCTGGAAATGGAAAAAAGAACACATTGACACCGGTGTGTCAGACCCACCATACTTGCTCCGGACACTGCGAGAGGGCTGTACGAGCAATGATCACACGCACGGCACAGCGGACACACCAGGAACCGCGGTGTTGGCCGTCGAATGGCACTAGCTGCGCAGCATTTGTGCACCGCCGCCGTCAGTGTCAGCCAGTTTGCCGTGGCATACGGAGCTCCATCGCAGTCTTTAACACTGGTAGCATGCCGCGACAGCGTGGACGTGAACCGTATGTGCGGTTGACGGACTTTGAGCGAGGGCGTATAGTGGGCATGCGGGAGGCCGGGTGGACGTACCGCCGAATTGCTCAACACGTGGGGCGTGAGGTCTCCACAGTACATCGATGTTGTCGTCAGTGGTCGGCGGAAGGTGCACGTGCCCGTCGACCTGGGACCGGACCGCAGCGACGCACGGATGCACGCCAAGACCGTAGGATCCTACGCAGTGCCGTAGGGGACCGCACCGCCACTTCCCAGCAAATTAGGGACACTGTTGCTCCTGGGGTATCGGCGAGGACCATTCGCAACCGTCTCCATGAAGCTGGGCTACGGTCCCGCACACCGTTAGGCCGGCTTCCGCTCACGCCCCAACATCGTGCAGCCCACCTCCAGTGGTGTCGCGACAGGCGTGAATGGAGGGACGAATGGAGACGTGTCGTCTTCAGCGATGAGAGTCGCTTCTGCCTTGGTGCCAATGATGGTCGTATGCGTGTTTGGCGCCGTGCAGGTGAGCGCCACAATCAGGACTGCATACGATCGAGGCACACAGGGCCAACACCCGGCATCATGGTGTGGGGAGCGATCTCCTACACTGGCGGTACACCACTGGTGATCGTCAAGGGGACACTGAATAGTGCACGGTATATCCAAACCGTCATCGAACCCATCGTTCTACCATTCCTAGACCGGCAAGGGAACTTGCTGTTCCAACAGGACAATGCACGTCCGCATGTATCCCGTGCCACCCAACGTGCTCTAGAAGGTGTAAGTCAACTACCCTGGCCAGCAAGATCTCCGGATCTGTCCCCCATTGAGCATGTTTGGGACTGGATGAAGCGTCGTCTCACGCGGTCTGCACGTCCAGCACGAACGCTGGTCCAACTGAGGCGCCAGGTGGAAATGGCGTGGCAAGACGTTCCACAGGACTACATCCAGCATCTCTACGATCGTCTCCATGGGAGAATAGCAGCCTGCATTTCTGCGAAAGGTGGATATACACAGTACTAGTGCCGACATTGTGCATGCTCTGTTGCCTGTGTCTATGTGCCTGTGGTTCTGTCAGTGTGATCATGTGATGTATCTGACCCCAGGAATGTGTCAATAAAGTTTCCCCTTCCTGGGACAATGAATTCACGGTGTTCTTATTTCAATTTCCAGGAGTGTATGTGTGACTGATTACTACGCAAACTAAATTCGGTTACAACCATTTGATTTCAGGAATAAGCTGTCTGCTGTAGGACTAGCGACCGTGTTATTTCGTTACATAATTAATACTTCATTAAATTACAGTTTGCTCATTAATGACAAATTCAACGAAGCACTCGAAATACATGCCATGTGGCTAGCTCCGCCCGTCGGGTAGACCGTTCGCTTGGTGCAAGTCTTTCGAGTTGACCCCACTTCGCAGACTTGCGTGTCGATGGGGATGAAATGATGATGATAAGGACAACACAATACCCAGTCCCTGAGCGGAGAAAATCTCCGACCCAGCCGGGAATGGAACCTGGGCCGTTTGGTTTGACATTCCGTCGCGCTGACCACTCAGCTACCAGGGGCGGACGCCCCTCGAAATTAGTCTTTGTAATTACATACATATTCACCCAATCGTTACTAAGGCAGTGTATCCACTTGTCACTTAAACGATTAGTTGTAGACTTTTCGATCTATTTCGTTGAGAAATGATGCTTGTCCGACAAATTAGGTACTAATGATCAAGGGCAATTACCGCGTACACCGGACGCGGTGGGAAGGTTACAAACTGAACGCCGCAACGAACCAGTACCCCCCACAACCACCAACGTGGTCTGATGTACCTGTGACAGTACCAGCTGGCGCTTGGCAGCAGACTTGTGTGTGAAGAGAATCAGACTGCAAAATGAGGCGAGGCTGTATTCGTCTGTTGAGAGCGCTGCCTTTCGTTACTTCGTTGTCCCAACTCGATGTGCCTGTTTCCGCAAAACACAGCTCCGTATCTGCGGTATCGGAATGACACTAACCGTTGAACGTCTGGGATACAGAGCAACTGTACTGAGCTTGAGACTGATGGGAAACTGTATCTCCTAACCCAGCGGTAAGCTCTGCAGGCAGTTGTCTTACAGTCAGCGTGGATTTATTGGTTCAGATAGGCAGATATTAAGTCTACGCTCCTGTTCTTTACTCTTGGTCGAGCTTAAAGTAGCAAACGACGATCATTTCCTGTGTCTTTGAGCCGTTACCGTAGTCTTGAAACAACACTGTTCAGAACGTTGAACACTGATAAGATTGCGGTCTGTATCTTAGCTATTTTCAAGTGTCAGTGACTTATTCCCTGCAAATCAGTATCCAAATGACGTCTTTTGGCATTACTTGTAAATTTTCTCGGTTTGGAGCACTTTCTCAGCAAGTCAGTTGATTACAGTCAAAAATCAATTTATTGACACAATCACACACGTGTATTCAGGGGATTCTTTGATGACACTGATCACTATTTTATCTGCAGTGAAATTGGGATTGTGAGGCCGAAAGTGCAGGAGGTCAGGTCCATATGTACGAGGATAAGAGTGGAGGAACTTCAGGATGAGGAAATCAGGCGCAAGTACATAACAGCGATCTCAGAGAGGTACCAGTTAGTTGAAGGTAGTCAATTACAGTCATTGGAAAAGGAATGAACAAGGTACAGGGACACAGTACTAGAAGTGGCTGAAGAATATCTTGGAACAGTAGTGTGTAAAGGCAGGATGAAACAAACAGCTTGGTGGAATGACACAGTCAAGACAGCCCGTAAAAGGAAAAAGAAGGCGTATCAAAAATGGCTAAGGTGCACAGAGAAAGTTATATTGAAGAAAGAAACAAAGCCAAACAGATAATTTCAGCATCGAAGAAGAAATCTTGGGAAGACTTTGGAAACAGGTTGGAGACTTTGGATCAAGCTGCTGGAAAATCATTCTGGAGTGCAATTAGCAGTTTTCGAAAGGGAGGTAAGAAGTAAATGACAAGTATTTTGGACAGGTCAGGAAAATTGCTGGTGAATCCTGTTGATGCCTTGGGCAGACGGAGGGAATATTTTGAAAAGTTGCTCAATGTAGGTGAAAATACGATCAGTAATGTTTCAGATTTCGATGTACGATGGGATAGGAATGACGATGGAAACAGGATCACATTTGAGGAAGTGGAGAAAATGGTCAATAGATTGCAGTGCAATAAAGCAGCTGGGGTGGATGAAATTAAGTCGGAACTCATCAAATACAATGAAATGTCAAGTCTTAAATGGCTACACAGGATAAGTGAAATGGCGTGGGAGTCGGGACAGGTTCCATCAGACTGGACGAAAGCAGTAATCACACCAATATTTAAACATGGAAACAGAAAAGGTTGTAACAACTACAGAGGTATCTCTTTAATCAGCGTTGTGGGTAAAATCTTCTCAGGTATTGTTGAAAGGAAAGTGCGAGTATTAGTTGAGGACAAATTGGATGAAAATCAGTGTGGGTTTAAGCCTCTTAGAGGTTGTCAGGACCAGATCTTCAGCTTACGGCAAATAATGGAGAAGCGTTACGAGTGGAACAGGGAATTGTATCTATGCTTTATAGATCTAGAAAAGGCATATGACCGGGTTTCTAGGAGGAAGTTATTGTCTGTTCTACGAGATCATGGAATAGGAGGCAAAATTTTGCAAGCAATTAAAGGTCTTTACGTAGATAGTCAGCTAGCAGTTAGAGTTGAAGGTAAATTGAGTTCATGGTTCAGAGTAGTTTCAGGGGTAAGACAAGGCTGCAACCTGTCTCCACTGTTGTTCATGTTATTTATGGATCATATGTTGAAAACAATAGGCTGGCTGGGTGAGATTAAGATATGTGAACACAAAATAAGCAGTCTCGCATATGCAGATGACTTAGTTGAGATGGCAGATTCGATTGAAAGTTTGCGAAGTAATATTTCAGAGCTGGATCAGAAATGTAAGGACTATGGTATGAAGATTAGCATCTCAAAAACGAAAATAATGTCAGTGGGAAAGAGATATAAACGGATTGAGTGCCAAATAGGAGGAGCAAAGTTATAACAGGTGGACGGTTTCAAGTACTTACGATGCATATTCTCGCAGGATGGCAACATAGTGAAAGAACTGGAAGCGAGGTGTATAGCAAAGCTAATGCAGTGAGCGCTCAGCTACGATCTACTCTCTTCTGCAAGAAGGAAGTCAGTACCAAGACTAAGTTACCTGTGCACCGTTCAATCTTTCGACCAACTTTGTTGTATGGGAGCGAAAACTGTGTGGATTCAGGTTAACTTATCAATAAGGTTGAGGTTCCGGATATGAAAGTAGCTAGGATGATTGCAGGTACTAGTAGATAGGAACAATGGCAGGAGGGTGTCCGCAATGAGGAAATCAAAGAAAAACTGGTAATGAACTCTATACATGTAGCAGTCAGGGCGAACAGTCTTAGATGGTGGGGTCATGTTACACGCATGGGAGAAGCAAGGTTACCCAAGAGACTCATGGGTTCAGCAGTAGAGGGTAGGAGGAGTCGGGGTAGACCAAGGAGAATGTACTTGGATTCGGTTAAGAATGATTTTGAAGTAATGGGCTTAAGATCAGAAGAAGCACCAATGTTAGCAGTGAATAGGGGATCATGGAGGAATTTTATAAGGGGGACTGTGCTCCAGACTGAACGCTGAAAGGCATAATCAGTCTTAAATGATGATGATGATGATGACACAATCATTTTATGTTCACAAATATAAGTTCTGCGATCCGCTAGCAGTTCAAAACAAATAAGAAAAGTCGTTCTTGAAAATAAAAAATGATTTCTTTGACAATTGAGAATGCTTGGAAAACAACACAAGTAAACCTTTGCGTCAGACTATCTTTTGAAAAGTTCTCCTGCAAACGAAACAGAGTATATTCTTAGACTTTAACAGTAGGCAGAAAATTAAAGTCCCATCTCGCGAGCAGTACAAGGATTTCCATCAACAGAGTCCACAGCCGGAGCAGCAGGCCGCGATGCGCGATGGGCACGGGTAGCAAAGGCGCAATCGAGTCCGGGAGACAGCGTGACCCTCTTCTCATTCTACTGGCGGAAATGGAACTGCCCGCTGCTCGCCGGGCGAAAGCAGTCATACCAGATGGCTATTGGTCTAACGATATGGGCTCGGACTGACTGTGGAAAATGGCGCGGCTGATGCAGATGCAGAAAAGGTCCGTAGATGTGACGGCCTCTACTGCTCTAGCGCGCGCCCTCTGAACAAGTCTGCTGCCTGCAGGTCAAGCGAAGATTGGCTGACTTCGGCTGGTGCGCCTGACGAACTGGAGCGATAACCCGCATAGCGATGCAGCGTTGCGGGTTGGCGATGCTGCAGGAGACCACGATAGTCTCCGCTGAGGTCGTAACTAAAGACATTCCTCAAGACTTTCCTGTTTGAACCAAGCAGTTTTCTTTTCCCAGACAATTCAGGCCACGGTTGAAGGCTCCCAGCTTTACATGGAAATAAGGATGCTACATTACATCTCAAATTTGAGCGCAAGTCAGAGCTATAGGAGTCCATGATCATTTCAGGTAGTGTATTTTGCGTCTGGCATAACAAAAATATAATTTTTTAATTAATATAATTGCGAGAGCGCGCGATCGAGAGAGAGACAGAGAGAGAGAGAGAGAGAGGAAGGGGGAGGGAGGGAGAGAGAGGAGAAGAGAGAGGGAGAGAGAGAAGGGGATAGGGGAAGAGAGAGAAAGACAAAAAATGAGAGAGATGCTCGATGGTAATGTTAAGCCAACAAATTTTCAGAATAGGAATGTATACGCAGTGAACACAGCCTGCTGTGCATGTCGCCAGTATCAAACAAAAAATCTCACGTGGCTTCAGTGTAATGCTGTTTGTGCAAAACGTGAGTAGTTGTTGTGAATAGATGTTGCTGCTGCGAATGCAAACAGAATACTTAAACAGTGTTTTTTCGTAAGTAACTACCACATAAACAAGTGACATAGGAACCAATGTACGAGGAGACCTCGAAAAGTAAGTTACACATTATTATGGTAGTCCAAGTAATTTTTATTGAAAGCTGCACTACACTTCACAGTGGCCCAGACACATGACACTACTTTCCAACATGTCACCAAGTTTCTGTAAACAAGTCACGGAGTCATTCGAGAACCGCTGTGTGACCATCCTCAGCATCGGAAAAATCAGTCATTGTTGCCGATCGGTACTTCGACTGCCTGGACTCTGTCGTCTGCAGTCGACGTAGATGACGTTCCTTCTGGGTCAGCATCACTCAAGTCTCTGCGGCCTTTGTCACAGTGCTGGAACCATTCCACTACAGCTGTGACCTTGTGTTTGGTCCATGTTCCTTCAGAATTCCACGGTGAATTTGTGTGCAACATTGTCGTTTTTCCACCAAGAATCATACTGGCCGTTGTACTTCAATACTGGAGTACGTTTCCAGTTGCTGTGCCATTTCACTCCCACACTCTGATGCACCTGTTATCCGTAGTTCAGCAGAACCGTGTCTGCAGTAACCCCAGAACATCTACTGTCTCCTGAGAATGCAGCACTCTTGTTGTCTCAGTGTGAGACGACATGTGTAATTTACTTTTTCAAGCGTGCTATATGCTGGTGCAGCTTTTTTCAAGCTTCTAGTATTCGCGACCCAATTTTCAACATAATTTTCATCGCCTTGCCCCCCCCCCCCATCTTCCTCCTCAAACGATTCCAATATATACACGGTGCCCCAAAATAAACACCAAGCTTTAGGGTCAGGTTCCTTACACCAGAACAAGAAAAAAAGTCTAGTAAACATGGGCTCCAAAATCCAAATCTTAAAAGCTACGAGTTTTTGTTCATCTTCTACTACAGGCTGTTTGCTTTCCATATTTTGACAGGAGGCAGTATGGACTAAAACAATAAAAAATGATGTCTAGCGAACGTGGGCCAGAAATTGCATATCTCAAGAACTATGAGCACTTGTTCAGTACAAGAGATGTATTTCATACTAGCGAAGATGAACAAGTGCTCAAAGCTCTTAAAGTATACTTTTTAGGTCCCATATTATACTACCTCCTCCCAAAATATTGAAAGAAAAGTCTTTGTAGTAGAAGGCATGTGTTTCATAGTATCGAAGATGAGCAAGTACTCTTAGTTACTAAGTTATGCGTTTTAGAAACTGTGTTTACTACATATTTTTTCTCGTTTTCGTGTAGCCAACCTATTCCTGAAGCTTGTCGGTGGTTTTTTGGGACACCACGTATATATATGGTGTTAGGATACAAGTGGAGCTGGCCGTTGTGGCAGAGTGGTTCTAGGCGCTTCAGTCTGGAACCGCGCGACCGCTACGATCGCAGGTTCGAATCCTTCCTCGGGCATGGATGTGTGTGATATCCTTAGGTTAGTTACGTTTAAGCAGTTCTGAGTTCTAGAGGACTGATGACCTCAGATGTTAAGTCTCATAGTGCTCAGAGCCATTTGAACCATTTGATACATGTGGCGATATTCCTATTGATGACAGTGATGACTGGGGACAATGTACTGAACACCGTTACATAGGAATGTACTTCATTTACAGACTAATAATTATAGCTATTACTGGTATATGTTTTTAGGTTGGTTAGCACCTTCAAGTACTCGTGGCACAAGTCAGTCATTAATGTTTATTTTCTCATGGGTAGCATGTCTGGTACTGAAATGTGGAAACGTGGAAGCAATACGGACAGTCTACAGGGTGTAAATTTTAAGTTGACAAACCAGAATAACTCGAAAACTAAGCTTGACATGAAAAAATGTGTAGAACCCAAAGTTGATTATTTTCGAAGGGGAGATCTGCTGGTGCTAAAATTAGCCCGCCACCCTAGCCCCCTGGTGGTGGGGCGGGAGGCAACTTTAAAATTTCATGTGGGAACCCCCATTTGTTTTTTGCAGAATCAGATTTTACATAAAAACTACGTACATTTTGTCGTAAGCATTTATTTTGATTCTTGGCAGTTGGCGCTGTAACTCAAGAAAATCCATGTTCTCATTTTTGCATGGAAAATGGTTACAGATAAATAAAAAATGTGTTCTCTCGATAGTAAGTAGGATGTTTGGTTAGTTAGTTAGCTAGTCAGATTATTTGTTTGACAATTAAAAGTTGCGTGGCCTCATGACCATGAAACAAACAAAAATTATCCGAATCTGCGGAAAAAATTAATACAGTATTTGGGTCAACATCTGTAAAACTCTAATTCCTCTCTCTCAAACCCCACCTACGGTGAGAGAGGAAGAATTTTAGTTTTAGCGAATCAAAATTTACGAAGTAAATAAGTATTTTTTATTTATCTGTAACCATTTTCCACGCAAAAATGAGAACATGGATTTTCTTGAATTACAGCGCCAACTACCAAGAATCAAAACAAATGTTTAAGACAAAATGTACGTAGTTTTTTTATGTAGAATCCGATTCAGCAATAAAAAATGGGGTTCCCATTTGAAATTTTAAAGTTGCCTCCCACCCTACCCCCAGAGGGCTGGGGTGGCGGGCTAATTTGAGCACCAGCTGATGTCCCCCTGGAAAATAATCAACTTTGACTTCTACACATTTTTTCCTGTGAAGCTTATTTTTCGAGTTATTCTGGTTTGTCAACTTAAATTTACACCCTGTATACTGGCAGGTGTACTCCAGCTCATGATACGGTTACTACCCTGCACAAAACATCAGGTAGTACATTATGTGATGTGTTTGTAGGAAGACTGTTAGATGCATAGAAAAAACACTAAACACACTGACACTGGCACGTATTAAGGTACCAATTATCACAATATCTGTACCTATACCCTGTATACACAGGATGACTCCCAACAGTCGTCAGGCGCATTTTCCCTGGTGTTTTAGCATATATTTGCAGTTTCGTTCTTGTATTGTGCAGATGGAGTCAAGCTAAACAGATAGTGCTCAACAAATCTTTCATGCGACGCTCAATGTCGACGGATAGCGCTAGTCTTTTTCCCGTTACAAATAAAATGATTTTTGTTGCAGAATTTTACGTGCCAATTCGATAGAGCGACCACAGAATAGTCTAGAGCGATATTTGTTTTACCGATGTGTATTAATAGGGGCAGTAAAACTCGAAGAGTAACCAGTACTCCATCAGCAACAGCACTGACCTGGCGCCCGCCGACTGGTACCACCAAGCACACAGCGCTACTGAGTGGCTGCTGGATTGCTGTTTATTCTTGGTGTTTTTCTGTCTCCGTTAATACGTGTCGATAAAACGAATATCGGGATAGACTAATCCTGGACCGCTCTATCGAGTGGGCACGTCAAATTCCGCTTTAAAAATAATTCTGTTTCTAACGGGAAACAAACCGAAGTTTTCTGTTGGCACTGGGCGTCGCATGAAAGACGAGACCTGCAGTAATTGTTTGGGCCGACTACAGTTACACAATTCAAAAACGAAATTGCAGATAGCTGCCGAAATACCTGAGGACTGTTAGAAGAGACTCTCGGTTTGTAAATAATGTATTTTGAGTATTTTGACGCCAAAGAAACAAAGCTGCAAACTTGGTAGCACGTTACGAATGGGTCGGGGATCCATTTCGAAATACTCCCAAAGATTCAACTGCCGAAGAAGAAATCATAGATTTAACGACAAATGATGAAATAAAATGGCAATTTAACAATAGATCGCTCTCTGAATTTTGCGTAGGGTTGGACGATCAGTTTTCTATACTGAAAACAAGAGCGTTTCGTATGCTATTACCATATTCAACATCCTACGTTTGCTATACCTGATTTTCTGTGTTGGCTACTGTAAAGACAATATATGGCTCCCAGCTAAATCTATAAAAAGAAGTCAGAGTGTCTGTTCCCTTCGAAAAACTTCCCTCTACGAGCCACGCCCAAGTAAGTCAAGCATGAACGCTTGAACGTAAGTCAAGCATGAACGCATGAACGTGTATTCAGTACTGGCCATTAAAATTACTACACCACGAAGATGACGTACTACAGACGCGAAATTTAACCGACAGGAAGATGATGCTGAGATATGCAAATGATTAGCTTTTCAGAGCATTCACACAAGGTTGGCGCCGGTGGCGACACCTACAACGTGCTGACATGAGGGACGTTTCCAACCAATATCTCATACACAAACAGCAGTTGACCGGCGTTGCTTGGTGAAACGTTGTTGTGATGCCTCGTGCAAGGAGGAGAAATGCATATCATCACGTTTTCGACTTTGATAATGGTCGGATTGTAGCCTATCGCGATTGCGGTTTATCGTATCGCGACATTGCTGCTCGCGTTGGTCGAGATCCAATGACTGTTAGCAGAATATGGAATCGGTGGGTTCAGGAGGGTAATACGGAACGCCGTGCTGGATCCCAACGGCCTCGTATCACTAGCAGTCGAGATGACAGGCATCTTATCCCCATGGCTGTAACGGATCGTGCAGCCACGTCTCGATCCCTGAATCAACAGATGGGGACGTTTGCAAGACAACAACCATCTGCACGAACAGTTCGACGACGTGCAGCAGCAGCAGGGACTAATAGCTCGGAGACCATAGCTGCGGTTGCCCTTGACGCTGCATCACAGACAGGAGCGCCTGCGATGGTGTATCCAACGACGAACCTGGGTGCACGAATGGCAAAACGTCATTGTTTCGGATGAATCCAGGTTCTGTTTACAGCATCATGACGGTCGCATCCGTGTTTGGCTACATCGCAGTGAAAGCACGTTGGAAGCGTGTATTCGTCATCGCCATACTTGGTGGTATGGGGTGCCATTGGTTACACTTCTCGGTCACCTCTTGTTCGCATTGCTGGCACTTTGAACAGTGGACGTTACATTTCAGCAGGATGATGCACGACCTCATGTTGGAGGTCCTGTACGGGCCTTTCTGGATACAGACAATGTTCGACTGCTGCCCTGGCCAGCACATTCTCCAGATCTCTCACCAATTGAAAACGTCTGGTCAATGGTGGCGGAGCAACTGGCTCGCCACAATACGCCAGTCACTACTCTTGATGAACTGTGGTATCGTGTTGAAGCTGCATAGGCAGCTGTACCTGTACACGCCATCCAAGCACTGTTTGACTCAATGCCCTGGCGTATCAAGGCCGTTATTACGGCCAGAGGTGGTTGTTCTGGGTACTGATTTCTCAGGATCTATGCACTCAAGTTGCGTGAAAATGTAATCAAATGTCAGTTCTAATATAATATGTTTGTCCAATGAATACCCGTTTATCATCTGCATTTCTTCTTGGTGTAGCAATTTTAATGGCCAGTAGTGTAAATTCCAAGTTTGTGTTTAATTTCGTATGAAAAAGTTTCAAAGCGCATTATGTCAGTGTAGATGTGAATCCAGTTTTTAGTTACATCATAGTGTATTTTGCTTTGTTTTCCTGGCGGTAAATTAATCAGTTCTTTGAATTCACATTTGTTTTCTTCTTTTCAATAAGCTCGGTCCCCACATTATGTTTAGACGCCCCTCTAGGTGATACACTCCACAGGTTCAGAATCGCTGTGCTGGTGACAAAAATTATTTTCTGCGTCTCTGAATGCTCACTCCAAAGATATCAGTGCTATATTTACAAACACGAGGTTTTGGTGTCCAACGTTTGTTAGGTCCTACGAATGGTTTGTCATTTATCTTTGCTTTTAGATCTGTTATTGATTTGTATATGGGAAGAAAGCTAACTTGCGTCTTGGTTCGGCATCCACGCTAAACTTGTAGGTGGCTGATTAATTTAGTATAAAACTTTAAGGTAGCAAGGGCATGACAGCTGCAATAGGCGAATGCCTAGTACAGCACTGTGTAGTTCAAAGCAGCCTTCGGTCTGAGAACAGCTTTTGTTTTAGTAGAGCGTGTGGAGGTTCATCACTAAAGTCATAACGACGTGAAGTGCTGTTAAGGGGAGCTAAAAACCTCCACAGTTACGATTCAGTCGTTAAGACGTTCCAGTATTACGACGTTTCCGCCGTTTCATTTCTGCACTTGGGCCTTTTATAGCTGATGGGATGGTCTTCGGGAAGACAGGGCAGTTGTAGAAGGGAGGAGGGATCGTGATGAAGTAGGGAACTTACTAGGAATCACCACGCCTTTTTAAGAAGCTATTTTTCCATTTTTTTCCTTTTTCCTACTATGATTCACACGAACAGAAGCAGTAGACATACACTATTAAGAAACATTGTGGGGTACAACAAGCATCATGGCATAGATTTCAACGGCTTAATTAAAAGCGGTTTCAGTAGGGCGTTACACATCCATCGCGAGCGGTTTGTTTCCGCTTTCTCACAAGTACTTCCCCGCCGACGTGACGCCGCTGGGGCAAATAAAAGTGGCCCAGAAACAGAGTTCCAGGTTAAAAACAAACATAGCAGAGGGAAGAAAATACGGTACTAACCTGACTATAGCAGATGTTGAAAGTAATAATCATTCATCTCTTCGCTCTTTTGGGTCCTGGTCAGCAAGTTGCTGAAGGCGGATCGAAGCTGTACTGCTGTAAATGCTGCAATCTCATCCTAAATGTCGTGCTGCAGTTCTTGAAGGCTATGAGTGATCGCGCACAGGCAGATCAGGTGACCTGGGTGTTCAGCTAGGGCCTAGACGAGAATGACCTCTGCTAACAAGTTTGTCAGGTGTCGAGATTGTGTAAATGTGCTCCAAGGTTCGAGCGACTGTATGGGCAGTTGCTGCATTCTGTTGGCAGTAACTCTAGTTCTCTTCCTTCTCCGTTAATGCTGCCACAAATGGTCTCAAAATCCGGGCCACATTTATTTGCCGTACCCTGTAGTAACCACTGAAAACCACGTTTAGATAATACTATTTCTTTTAAAAAAATATATGCCTTCTCCATCTACGACGATGGTTTGAAAAGTTCTCGGAACGGAATAGAAAACACGTACTTACGTTACTGAAACATTTTTATTTTTCAATGTGGTCTTGGTCCAACGATGTTCCAGGGTCTTGATATCATCTCAAAAATGAGTTTCGTCCAGGCCTGCAAAATAGTTGTTAACTCCGGCTCTCAATTCTTCGTTTGAAGTTAATCTTCGTCCGCTAAGAAAAAATTTCAGTTTTTGGAAGACGTGGAACTCTGACGGAGCCATACCAGGTGAATAAGATGGATGTGGCAAATATTCATACCTTTGTTCATGTATTTTTGCCATGGCGACGGCACATGTGTGCGGGCGCGCGTCGAGAGACGCGGCACCCATCTTGCAGATAACTTTTTCATTTCTAATTCTTCAGTTCAAATGTGATAAACTCTTGCAAGCTGAGCAGTTTCATGCACTTTCAATTGGCGATCCTCCATGGCCATTTTTTGCACTTTTGAAATGATTTCCGGAGTAGTGACACATCTTGGCCGACCACTGCGTGGATCATCATCTGAGCCCTTCCGATCAAATTTAAATTCATCGGTCCACTTGGCAGCAGTTGAATATGAAGGAGCAGTGTCCCCCAGTGTATTCTGGAAATCCGGATGAATGTCCTATGCTTTCATACCTTTCTTTACGAAATACCTAATCACTGCTCGAAGCTCGAGTTTTTCTATCTTCGCAAATCACTACGCGGGAACAACAACATAATCACGTAACTGCCACAGCTCTCTTCCAAGAGCACTGACGTGGCACGTGTTTACAGGCAACAGTCCAATGAAGATCACGCGAACAACTCGTTGCGCTTGTGCGGGTCTCTCGTGGTGATACCGAGAACTTTTCAAACCACCCTCGTACTTAAACCTTCGGTCACCATCCGAGATCCTCTAGATCTACAAACAACAGCTGTCCGGAATCAAAGCGGCGAACATTTTTTTAAAACTGACAACCGACATCGTTACACAGATTACAACGTGAGTGCTGCGTATTGGACATTTTTCCGAAGGACTCTCCAAACCGCAGCAAGCTCACGACGTGACCTCGCTGGAATTAGTTGACTGCGCGAACTGTGCTGGACAACGCAATCACGGAATGTCGATAACATTTATTAATTTGGTGCGGTGCTCGAAGCAACAGATCAATGTTTCAGCAAGTGAGACGCAGGCGTTACAGGCGCAGGGTTTTCACGTTCAGTGTGGGTTTACCACCCCAGCGACACCACATAGCTGTATAACGCGTGGTTATAAGTAAACTTTGCAAAGAAGGGAGAGCAGAAAGGTGGAAGGAGTATATAGAGGGTCTATACAAGGGCGATGTTCTTGAGGACAATATTATGAAAATGGAAGAGGATGTAGATGAAGATGAAATGGGAGATATAATACTGCGTGAAGAGTTTGACAGAGCACTGAAAGACCTAAGTCGAAACAAGGACCTGGAGTAGACAACATTTCATTAGAACTACTGATAGCCTTGGGAGAGCCAGCCCTGACAAAACCCTACCATCTGGTGAGCAAGAGATATGAGACCGGCGAAATTCCCTCAGACTTCAAGAAGAATATAATAATTCCAATCCCAAAGAAAATAGGTGTTGACAGATGTGAAAATTACCGAACTATCAGTTTAATAAGTTACGGCTACAAAATACCAACACGAATTTTATACAGACGAATGGAAAACTGATAGAAGCCGACCTCGGGGAAGATCGGTTTGGGTTCCATAGAAATGTTGGAACACGTGAGGCAATACTGACCCTACGACTTATCTTAGAAAATAGATTAAGGAAAGGCAAACCTACGTTTCTAGCATTTGTAGACTTAGAGAGTGCTTTTGACAATGTTGACTGGAATGCTCTCTTTCAAATTCTGAAGGTCGCAGGGGTAAAATACAGGGAGCGAAAGGCTATTTGCAAATTGTACAGAAACCAGATGGCAGTTATAAGAGTCGAGGGACATGAAAGGGAAGCAGTGGTTGGGAAGGGAGTGAGACAGGGTTGTAGCCTCTCCCCGATGTTATTCAATCTGTATATTGAGCAAGCAGTAAAGGAAACAAAAGAAAAATTTGGAGTAGGAATTAAAATCCACGGAGAAGAAATAAAAACTTTGAGGTTCGCCGATGACATTGTAATTCTGTCAGAGACAGCTAAGGACTTCGAAGAGCAGCTGAATGGAATGGACAGTGTCTTGAAAGGAGGATATAAGATGAACATCAACAAAAGCAAAACGAGGGTAACGTAATGTAGTCGAATTAAATCGGGTGATGCTGCGGGAATTAGATTAGGAAATGAGACACTTAAAGTAGTAAATGAGTTTTGCTATTTGGGGAGCTAAATAACTGATGATGGTTGAAGTAGAGAGGATATAAAATGTAGGCTGGCAATGGCAAGGAAAGCGTTTCTGAAGAAGAGAAATTTGTTAACATCGAGTATAGATTTAAGTGTCAGGAAGTCGTTTCTGAAAGTATTTGTATGGAGTGTAGCCATGTACGGAAGTGAAACATGGACGATAAATAGTTTAGACAAGAAGAGAATAGAAGCTTTCGAAATGTGGTGCTACAGAATAATGCTGAAGATTAGATGGGTAGATCACATAACTAATGAGGAGGTATTGAGTAGAATCGGGGAGAAGAGAAATTTGTGGCACTACTAGAAGAAGGGATCGGTTGGTAGGACATATTCTGAGGCATCAAGGAATCAACGATTTAGTATTAGAGGGCAGCTCGGAGGCTAAAAATCGTAGAGGGAAACCAAGATATGAATACCCTAAACAGATTCGGAAGGATGTAGGTTGCAGTAGGTACTGGGAGATGAAGAAGCTTGCACAGGATAGGGTAGCATGGAGAGCTGCATCAAACCAGTCTCTGGACTGAAGACCACAATAACACTGAACACTGAAACTGCTGGTAATTACTGTACGAGTACCAAATTTGGTAGCATTGATCTGAAGGATATGCGGAAGAGAAATAGAGCAGAATCGATTGAACTGAAACACTTCTAATGTGCTGCTACGGTACATCATACCATTACATGCCGGTACCACTACTGCTACAAAAGGGGCTCAATATGGCGCCCGTCAGTGTCCAGCAGATTCCATTGTGCACAGCAGGACGAAGCATGTCCGTATGTATGCTGGCTACCTCTCTTGATATGCTGCGCTTCAGACCAGCAAATGTGTGAATGTTCCCCTGGTAACCCCTGTCCTTCACGTAGCCCCACAACCAGATGTTCAGATGTGTGCGAAATCTTATGGGACTTAACAGCCGCACAGTCCATGACAGCAGCGCCTTAGACCTCTCGGCTACCCACAACCAAAAATCACAGGGAGTGGGGTCAGGTGTTCATGCCGGCCAGGCACTTGCAAGCGATCGGCTGATAATTCGAAAGTTTTCAAATGTGTTTCGGAGAAGCAGGTCAACTTCACGAGCGATGTGCGGTAGGGCCCCATCTTCCATTAAAACTGTTGAGTTCAATGTGTCTCTGTACATTAGGGCGGGTATGACATGCTGGCGAAGCATATCGCAGTAACGCCGGTCAGTCGCACTGCACGTCTTTGATGAACGTAGCCGTGAAGCCACACCTTACGGTAACACGTTCACCATACAGGGGAACTTCATGCACAGTGACTGTAGGTGAAGATCCCTACACTCAACAATTCTGTGTGTTGACGTCACCCATCACAGAAAAATGAGCTTTGTCTGTCCAAAGGATCGTCCGGGGCCAGCCCTCGTCTACTTCAGTCCTTGCGAGCAAGAGGAGAGCCATGTCAACACGTCGTTGTTCGTCCTGTGGTTCAAGCTACTGTACGATATAGATCTCATACAGTCACCATTTGGGAATGGTTCGAAGCACCTTCCATACAGTGGACCACGGGATGTTCAACTGCCGTGACACAGCACGCGCACTGTCTGACGATACGAAACTGCGCGTAGCCTTGTCTGGCATAGCAACAGCGATTTCATCAACCACCTGTGGTGCAACCGGTCGTCGGCCTCTTCGCGGAGCGACGCCCAGTTCTCCAGTTGATTCGAACTTCTTCATCATTCTCCGCACAGCAGCCGACGATATTCTCGAAGTGCAGCTGCAGTATTACTTTTGTTTTGATAATACAGTGTTACCGAGACTGGTACTCGTACGGTAGTTAGTTTCCGTGTTATAACCTGTTAAATGGGGAAAGTTTAATTATTACCACCCGATATAATTACCTTTACTAACCATAGTCAACGGCTCATACGAATTTGGTGCATCCACATCACACCTCTGGATTTTCTAAATTTTCTGTTGGTAATTTGGCAATTTCGTAGTCGATGCTAGACCGAAGTTCCATATTCTGTTCTACAACATTTGATCTTTACCTTCTTCGAAAATTTCTATCATTGTGTTTCCTAATGTTTTCCTCTTCGTCACAAACATTTAGCAGCTAAAATGAACGTGATGCTGTATTCAACTAAGTACTTTGACACACGAAATCTTTGGTCGAAAATGAATATTTCCTTTTTTTTTTTTACCGGTAAATGCCGATTTGGGGGAGATCAATTTGGCTTCAGGAGAAATGCAAGAATAGAGAAATGTAAGAATACGTGAGGTGATGCTGACCCTATTACTTAGAAAATAGATTGAAGAAATACAAGCCTACAATTGCAGCATTAGTAAATTTACTTAAAAAGCTATTAGTTACGTTGTCTGGAATATAGTCATTAAATTTTGAAATAACCGGGAAGTAAAAGGCTATGTACAATTTGTACGTAAACCAGAGTGCAGTTATAAGGGTATGATAGGAATGTGATAGCTGAGAAGGGAGTGAGACAGGGTTGTAGCCACATGTCATGCAGCCTGTACATAGAGCAAGCAATAAAGGAAAACAGACATGTCGTGTTACCCGTAAACAGATTGCTTTCTGACAGTGAAACTAACGATTTTTTACGTGTATGGTACTCCGTGCTGCGGTGATATGCATATACATTGAAGAACCAACCAAACTGGTACACCTGCCTAATATCGTGTAGGGCACCATCGAGCACGCAGAAGTGCCGCAACAGGACGTGGTGTGGACTCGACTAATGTCTGAAATAGTGCTTGAGGCAACTGACACTATGAATCCTGCAGGGCTGTCCATAAATCCGTAAGAGTACGAGGGGACGGAGGTCAGCATGTTGCAATGCATCCCAGGTATGCTAAATAATGTTCATGTCTGGAGAGTCTGGTGGCCAGCGGAAGTGTTTAAATTCAGAAGAGAGTTCCTGGAGTCACTCTATAGCAATTCTGGAAGTGTTGGGTGTCGGGTTGTCCTGCTTAAATTGCCCTAGTCCGTCGGAATACACATTGGACATGAATGGATGCAGGTGATCAGACAGGACGCTTACTTACGTGTCACCTCTCAGAGTCGTATCTAGACGTATCAGGAGCACGTCATTCTCAATGGAGAGAAGTCTTCCGAAGTAAGAGTGATTTCAGGTGTGCCGCAGGGGAGTGTTATAGGACCGTTGCTATTCACAATATACATAAATGCCCTTATGGATGACATCGGAAGTTTACAGATGATGCTGTGGTGTATCGAGAGGTTGTAACAATGGAAAATTGTACTGAAATGCAGGAGGATCTGCAGCGAATTGACGCATGGTGCAGGGAATGGCAATTGAATCTCAATGTAGACAAGTGTAATGTGCTGCAAATACATAGAAAGATAGATCCCTTATCATTTAGCTACAAAATAGCAGATCAGCAACTGGAAGCAGTTAATTCCATAAATTATCTGGGAATACGCATTAGGAGTGATTTAAAATGGAATGATCATATAAAGTTGATCGTCGGTAAAGCAGAAGCCAGACAGAGATTCATTGGAAGAATCCTAAGGAAATGCAACCCGAAAGCAAAGGAAGTAGGTTACAGTACACTTATTCGCCCACTGCTTGAATATTGCTCAGCAGTGTTGGATCCGTACCAGATAGGGTTGATAGAAGAGATAGAGAAAATCCAACGGAGAGCAGCGTGCTTCGTTACAGGATCATTTAGTAATCGCGAAAGCGTTACGGAGATGATAGATAAACTCCAGTGGAAGACTCTGCAGGAGAGACGCTCAGTAGCTCGGTACGGGCTTTTGTTAAAGTTTCGACAACATATCTTCACCGAGGAGTCAAGCAGTATATTGCTCCCTCCTACGTATATCTCGCGAAGAGACCATGAGGATAAAATCAGAGAGATTAGAGCCCACACAGAAACATACCGACAATCCTTCTTTCCACGAACAATACGAGACTGGAATAGAAGGGAGAACGGATAGAGGTACTCAAGGTACCCTCCGCCACACACCGTCAGGTGGCTTGAGGAGTATGGATGTAGATGTAGATGGGGATGCAGGAGTCCCATATCATTACAACTGCACACGCCCCACACCATTACAGAACCTCCCCCAGCTTGAACAGTCCCCTGCTGTTATGGAGGGTGAATGGATTCATCAGGTTGTCTCCATACCCGTACGCATCCATCCGCTCGATACAATTTGATACGAAAGTTGCCCGATCAGGCAAGATGTTTCCAATCATCAGCAGTCAAATGTCGGCGTTGACGAGCCCAGGCGAGGCGTAAAGCTTTGTGTCGTGCAGTCATCAAGTGTACACGAGTGGGCCGTCTGCTCCTAAAACCCATATCGATGATGTTTCGTTGAATGGTTCGTACGCTGGCACTTGTTGATGACCCAGCATTGAAACCTGCAGCAATTTGCGGAAGGGCTGTACTTCTGCCACGTCGAACGATTATCGTCAGTTGTCTTTGGTCCCGTTCTAGCAGGCGGCAGCGATGTCGGAGATGTGATGTTTAATCGGATTCCTGATAATCACGGTACACTCGTGATATCCCCACTTCATTGCTATATCAGAGATGCTGCGTCCCATTCCCCCTATAACACCACGTTAAAATTCACTTAAATCTTGATAACCTGCTATTGTAGCAGCAGTAACTGATGTAACAACCACGCCAGACACTTCTTTGTTGATCCATTATGGACTGTGGCACAACGGCTGGCATGTGTCTTGATGCAATAATTTACCAACAGCCGTATGTATTGTAGAAATTTATTTTATGAACATCTTATGTGCTACCAGTTTCGGCATTACATGGATGCCATCTTCAGGCCCCACTCGTCATAGTCGTAAAATCGCTATACACATTGGAAATGAATGGAGTCTGTGTCGTCTGGCCACCAAGAGCTGTTGCATAGCAATTTGATTCACGGACCCAGTTATATGGCTCCTTCCGTGTATAGCGATTTTACGACTATGACGTGTGGGGCCTTAAGATGGCATCAATGTACTGCCGAAACTGGTAGCACGCAAGAAGCTCATAAAATAAATTTCTACAATACATACGGCTGTTGGTAAATTATTGCATCAAGAAATACTCGCCAGACACTTGTTGTCTCATATTGGTGTTGCCGGCCACAGCGCCGTATTCTGCCTGCTTAAATATCGCTGTATTTGAATACGGATGCCTATAACAGTCTTTGGCGCTTCAGCGTATATACTGTCGAATTGCATTTTGCTCGAAGTCGTCAATATTTGTCACGTGGCACAGTTTCTTTCTTGTCTTTCCGTGTATCACAAGGACAGAGCTTCCAGTTGCATCCAGACTCTTCTTCGTCAGTCTCTTCTCTGCCACACTGGAGATCTTCAGTTTCTTTGACTCTGTCGATCATGTTTGGTATCAAAGGACGGCCGTTATCGCTTTCCGTTTCAGAGTAATAACATAATTTGGATATAAACTCGCATGCTTTCCTTTCAGAGCAACACATTTTCCAGATTTTGTCTTTTCTGTGCTATAAGGAGCCATGATTACAATAGACGTCGAAACACTCCCTGACAGTATTCGTGTAACACGCACAAGCAAAACACGCAGGTCTCTCGAACAGTTCCGAAACTCACCGAAACACTGACCGGAAAGTAGACTCCTCGAATAGACCTCCGGCAACACTGTGGCGTTGCTATAGAGACGTTTATAGAATTGCGCTACCTTATTGGTTGAGGTAAGCGCGCGAAGCTGTCGACTGAGTTATAATGCCGTGTGAACCTTCACAGGACTGCTCAAGGAAACTGTCATGTCTTGCAGTGTGCAGTTAACAGCTCCTTGATCCTAGTTACGTTGTTCTTTGGCGTATCACCATAATTTCACTTAGATATTCTTGAAACTGTGCTGCTTATTGCATACTGCCCATTCGTAGGTTTTTTTGAAGGATGTCATCTTGCTTTCAGCTGTTAGAATTCTGTTTTGCAGTTGCGGTTTCGGCAATAAACCATTTTCAAGTATCTACAAAACATAATACAACGTAATGAGAACAATTTATAGTGGGATTAACAGTAGGTACAAACAGTTTTACAGTTTTTTTGACATTTGTATACCGTACTTACAAGATTTTGACATACTGGTAGTGATAACAACGTAATATGCTTAACTGCCCAACAAAGAACAACTAGTCAACCATACTAGTCAATATTCCATTTTAAGTGCCGCAGTTGTGTGTGGCTACATCACTCAACTATAGGTGTGCACTTAAAACTCATTAAAATAAATGTCTAAAACAGACGAGAAAATTGTTACTTCTGAGGTCTGTTTGAGAATTGAGCATGTGTTGTGATTGTTCTTTGAAGCCGCAATAAATTTCAGTTTCTTCTAGAACGTCCACTGATCTGCCTTTTTCTACCATGTGTAGTACCTTTAAAGATTCCTCGATACTGTTGGTGTTATGATTATAGTTTCGTGGATATGGACTAAATGAAGATTTACAGTTCTCACTTAGGTCTGCGTGCTCTCTGAATCTGATGGAGAAACATCTATCTGTTTGTTTCACATAAAAATTTTCGCATTCATCACATTTGGTTTTATAAATCGATGACTGTGAAACTGGTTTTGTTTTGTTGGTTGTATGTCAGATTATTGTCCCTACTTTGTCTTTCATGCGAAACCCGATTCGTACATTATTTTTCCGATAGTTATCGTCTGCTGTGTGTGATATGGCATCATAATAAGATAGAGCAATGTAGTTAGTTTCTTCTGGTTTTCCTCCTCTTGCTAATATTATAACTTTGTGTCTATTGTTGCTTTTGTTCCGTAATTTGATAGTATATATTTTGTTTGCCTTACCAGCATTGTAGCCGTTGTTTGTTGCTATATGTTTTAGCATACACAACTCTTCGGTAATTTCGTTCTGTTCTAATGTGACGTGCAATTGTGCATATTACGTTATTGTTTCTGCCTTTTTGTCAGAATCGGCATATGAATGTCAAAAAACTACAAAATTGGATGTAGTTACTGTTTAATCCACTGTAAACTGTTTTTATTATGTTGCATTATCTTCTGCAGATCCTTGGCTTAATGAGGAAATTGCAATCACAAAATAAAATTCGAACAGCTGAAAACGAGATGAAGTCCTTTAAAAAAATTATAGGAGATGTAGATCCATACTACAAGGAAAGATTTATGCATAGGCTGTTGCACAGGCGCTGTCTTTAGCTCCAACTGACTTTGCTTACATTGACTCGTGCTGTTGCAACTTATGTTTTGGGAAGGCATTGTGTTGGTTAATGCTGATACTGGTAAAACATTGTTTCTTAAACTGCCAAACTTTTGGATCAAGTTTCGCCTTACGTTTCCTGATTAGTGTTTATCTTTGTCAGTTTCGAGTTACGAGCTTACTATCTGATATCATTCTGTTAGGTTATATGACACCTGTGGTGTGCAAGGTTGCAGGTTCAGTCTCGTACGAATATTTTCTCAAGCCAGGATTGCGTGTGTACCTTGTGTAGTGTTGGCAGAAGAGCCAACACTGTTTTTCTAGAGGAGGCCGAAATGCACGCGTTTAATTACACGCTGACTGGCGTGAGGTCTGGAAAAGGACAATATCTTGAGAATTGTAAATAAAGTAAATAGTTGATGTAATACTTAACTTTAATCCACAATTGTAGAACATCTCTCTTGATGATACATGCTTCATAATATTAATTATCAATTGAATACGGCGCCTTGCTAGGTCGTAGCAAATGTAGCTGAATCTATGCTTGTAGCTGAAGGCTATGCTAACTATCGTCTCGGCAAATGAGAGCGTATTTGTCAGTGAACCATTGCTATGAACGTCGTCTGTACAACTCGGGGCTAGTGCTAGTACGTCTCTCTAGACCTTCCGTGTGGCGGCGCTCGGTCTGCAGTTACTGACAGTGGCGACACGCGGGTCCGACGTGTACTAACGGACCGCGGCCGATTTAAAGGCTACCACCTAGCAAGTGTGGTGTCTGGCGGTGACACCACATTCCTCCCCCGCAAATCGGCGGACGGTTGTGTTATAAGGCTTCCGCCCGCCGTGGGGAGGACCCCATGTTGACGTATGCAACGAGGTGGGGAGCCTAACAACAGGCGAGGCTGTGCCACCCGCACCCGGCCATTCGGTCCGAGGGGAGCTAGGAAACGCCTGAAAACTTAGTCCAGGGTGCACGCCAACATGCGGTGTATGCCTTGGGCATTGATTACATGTCCCAAAAATGGTAAGTCACGAGCAAAAAACACACATTTGTCCTTCCGCAAGCGAAGACCATTTTGTCGCAAGACCTGAAATAATGTTCTGAGATTGGCTAAATGTTCTTCTTCCGTCTTTCCGGAGATCACAATATCGTTCAGATAGTTTGCTGCAGTAGGGACCGACGCACAAACAGTTTGCAGATATTGCTGAAACAATGCAGGGGCGGATGCACACCCGAATGGCAGTCTTTTGATTCGATACAAACCAAGATGCGTGTTAACCACCAAGACGCGCTGGGATTCGTCGTCCACTGGTATTTGCAAGTACGCATCTGCTAGGTCCAACTTCGAAAAATATTTACCCGGGCACAATTTGTCAAAAAGGTCTTCCGGGCGGGGTAAAGGATAAGTTGCAATCACTAATTGTGGATTCACCGTAGCCTTGAAGTCCACCCAAAGTCTCAATTTTCCGGAAGGTCTTGGCAAAATTACTAAGGGTGATGCCCAGAGAGAAGCCTGCACACGTTCAATCACACCTTGTGATTCTAAATCGTTTAATGTTCTTGCGACCTCATCACGCAATGTGTGAGGAACATTGCGCGCTCTGAAAAATTTCGGTTGCGCGTTGACTTTCAGTTCCAAATGTGCTTTATAGTTCATAGTGGAACCGAGGCCTGGTGCAAAAATGTCTGCAAATTCTTAACATAGACTAGAAACACCGGCTGAAGGCACAGTCTGGTTCACTGATAGGACCTGATTTACTATAGACAAGTTAAACAACTGAAATAAATCTAAACCAAACAAGTTCGCTGCAGAAGAAGAACGAAGTACGTAAAATGACACAAGTTTTGTTTTCCCTTGTATGTTGCAAGAAGGCTGCACTGTCCTAACTCTGGGATATTCTGACCTGAATAACTATTTAACTTAACATTTTCGGCACGCAACGGAGGTGTGCCCAGTTGTTTGTACGTGTCTTTATTGATCAATGAAACTGCAGCTTCGGTATCGAGCTGGAATGGGATCACGTTGCCATGAATGTCCAAATCTACAAAAAGTTTATTGTCCTGCTGACGACAAGAGCGACTGTCTCGTGCAATTTGAACTGACACTGGTACAGAAGCACTTGCGACTTGATGTGATTTCCGTCGACGTCGACGCACACTGTTTGTGGGACGAACACAGTCACAGTCACAGTCACAGTCACAGTCACTGGGCAGAGTGGAATTAACTACATGAATGTCCATGGGCGAAGGTTCACGAGCCCGAGTATTCTTGGTTCGATTTCGGCGCGAAGCAAAGGGCCTGGAATGGTTGTGAGTGTCCAATCTGAGCTTTTTCTGGCAAACACTCTGAACATGTCCTTTTTTATTACAGAAAAAGCAAATAGCTTGGGGTGACGGGCAATTCTCACGCGAATGTCTGGTTGCACACCGCGGGCATGATTTTAGCACTGCATTTGCTTGCTGCCGCGGGACACGTGGTTGAGAGCTTGGCGGCAGCTGCGCGGACCAGCGCGAGGGCTGTTTACTGTTCCGTGCAGCTCGCCCAGCGGGCCGGTTAATGTGACACACAGCAGGCGAAGTTTCAAATGATTCCTGAGCAAAGTCAAGTGTGTCTTGCCTATCCAATATGTCTATCACTTGTTGAAGGGAGGGATTGACTTGTTTCAAAATTTGCTCCTGTATACGAACATCATAAACGTTCTGTGCAATTGCATCACTTACCATAGTATCTGAATAAGGGAGTCCACATTCACACTCAAAAGCACAATCCCTAGTAATGCCTTGCAAAGTTGCAACCCACTCCCAATTAGTCTGACCGGCCGTACGTTTTGTACAAAAGAAAGTATACCTTTTTGCAACTACATTGACTGATTCCTTGAAATATGCATCTAATGCAGACAAAATTTCGTCGTAGGACAGAGTTGCTACGTCGCGGCGGGGAAATAATTTCACTATCACACGGTACGTCTGCACCCCTACACACGCCAATAAGTGAGGCTGCCGCTCGTTACCTTGAATTCTGTAGGCGGCGAGATGGAATCCAAATTGGCGTGACCACTCCGTCCAGCTTTCCAAGGCCGCATCAAATGGACGAAAAGGTGGTGCAACGGCGTGTTGTGGCTGCGGTAGCTGTGAAGCGGCGGCGGCCGCATCGTTTTGCATCGCACGTTGACCCTGGACGAGCTGTCCAAGAGCATCCAATAAGGCCTGCGTCTGCTGATTCTGCAAGCGATAAAATTCGGACAGTACATCTGGAGATTGTGGCGAAGCCATGACACAAGTAAATTAGGGCAATACGGACGCTAAATCCTCTTTTGAGACTCGTCGCCAAATTTGTAGTGTTGGCAGAAGAGCCAACACTGTTTTTCTAGAGGAGGCCGAAATGCACGCGTTTAATTACATGCTGACTGGCGTGAGGTCTGGAACAGGACAATATCTCAAGATATTGTCCTGTTCCAGACCTCACGCCAATCTGCGTGAGCTTAACGCGTGCCTTTCGGCTTCCTCTCGTTGTGACTTGGCTATCTTGCTAAGACACAACACCTTGTTGTGGTTCTTACATCCCGCATTTATTCTGTGTAATTTAAATTTTGATTGTGTTGGCATATTTTGTATCTTAGGTCAGAGTTTTAGTATTCACTTGTTAATTTATTCTCAAAGCAGTTCTAGAATTTTGGCCCAGAACTCAGTTGCCAATTCTGAAGTTTTGTAATAAACCTCAGATGTGTGATTTAGTACCATTGTTATTTGACCTATAAGTAGTGCTTATATCTGTCACTGAACATTTTTGCTGCTGCTTTCTTGGATCTTGTATTAAATGTAAGTCAGGAAGGTAATGTTGACAACAAATTGCGTAACTGCTAAATTATAATTACGCCTTGAAAACCTTTAGCCACTTCCATTCCACAAACTATACTGCGAAATTTCTACGTTACCGCGCCCTTTTCTTCCAGGCGTGCAAGTCTTACAAGCTTGCTAGTAGAACTTCTGCGAAATATGGAAGGTAAGGAAAAGCTCACAAGTTTAAGTCTCGGTCGGCCACACAGTTTAAACTTGCCAATCATTTTCATATCAACGTACATTCAGCTGCAGAGTGAAAACTTCATTCCACTGTCACCTGTTTCAACTTCACCCAAGAGGTTTGAGATACCCTGTATTCTCTGCCTCGTGATGACTGGGTGTTGTGTGATGTCCTTAGGTTAGTTAGGTTTAAGTAGTTCTAAGTTCTAGGGGACTGATGACCATAGATGTTAAGTCCCATAGTGCTCAGAGCCATTTGAACCATACCCTGTATCTTGCACTTCTCTACAGTGTAGATTTGTGGCATACAAATTCCCCAAATATACTGAACTCTCCAAAATTCCTTTTGATCATGCTAACAAAATGGCGTTTAGATTGCAATAATAAGGTGGCGAACGAAACGACATTGTGGTCTTTGCTTTGAGCCTATTGCAACCACACACAGTCAACTGCTTCGAGTGCCGAAGTTATTAGTTGGCAACAACGCTGGTAGCAGCTGTCAGGAATATTCTCACGACGACTGGACAGGCGTGTTCACGTCTGTGTATTCCAGGCAATCTTCCCGGTCACCAGAACAACGCCAACCGGCACGTACTCCAAGCGCTTGGAACCGCTCTGTCTGTCTGTCTCTGCCGGCCGCGGTGGTCTAGCGGTTTTAGGCGCTCAGTCCGGAACCGCGCGACTGCTACGGTCGCAGGTTCGAATCCTGCCTCGGGCATGGATGTGTGTGATGTCCTTAGGTTAGTTAGGTTTAAGTAGTTCTAAGTTCTAGGGGACTGATGACCACAGATGTTAAGTCCCATAGTGCTCAGAGCCATTCTGTCTGTCTCTCTCTCTCTCTCTCTGTCTCTCTCTCTCTCTCTCGCCGCGCGGGATTAGCCGAGCGGTCTTAGGCGCTGCAGTCATGGACTGTGCGGCTGGTCCCGGCGGAGGTTCGAGTCCTCCCTCCGGCATGGGTGTGTGTGTTTGTCCTTAGGATAATGTAGGTTAAGTAGTGTGTAAGCTTAGAGACTGATGACCTTCGCAGTTAAGTCCCATAAGTTTTTTGGACAACATAGTTGTGGAGAGAAGCAGCGATTAGTATGATTAATCAATAATTCAAGAACAGTCTTAATCGCAATTATTAACACCATTGCTCGACTGCTGGTGCTGTCACTCCTGTCTACATAACGGCAGGAAACCTCTATGTAGACAGGAGTGACACCACCAGCAGTCAACCAATGGTGTAAACGCCCAGAAGATGAACCCTATGTCGGGGTGAAACCGGTTGGCGGTATTATATTAATAATAAATGCGATTAAGACTGTTCTTGAATTATTGAAGTCCCAAAAGATTTCACGCACATTTGAACATTTTTTTTTCTCTCTCTAGTGTCATCAGCTGCCAACCGCTACTCGACTCCACAGCGGCACGCTTCAGTACGAGGCTGGCTGCTCCACTGCTCCACAACAGAATGACTTCCCGACATCGTGGCCGCCTAGTTTGCTGGCGTTGAAACACTTCCGTTCTTACAACCAGCGCCTTCCCGGCGAAGCTAGAAAACAGCTGTAGCTATGGCGCCACCTAGTAAATGGCGCCGAATTTGATCTGTCCTGCGACGTTAAGGCATACGGGAAAAGAAATAAAAGCTTTGCCCACGGCAGTGTAATTCTGTAAGAGTCATTAGGCACGACAGTTTTCTTCATCATACCAGGTTCTCCTTATTGTCTTTATTCATATGAATTTTGTTGCCTTTGTGTGATATGTTTTCTATGTAGCCTTACTGTGTGCATCCGGATGACATGATGTGGCAGGGATTTTGTTTGACACCATCAAATTCATTTTTTTTTTTCGAGACATACCAGCTGCTATTTTTTTCTTTTCTCACGTTACATCACATTAGATATCTTTTCAACACAGCTATTACTAAAGTTACAGTAAGCATTTTATGTTGAAGGCCTGCCTCACAGTTAGTGTTACAAGATCAGTTAGTTGCACTTCATATCGCACCAATGCTTGTAACAAGGCACGCCATGTGGTAGATCGTCTCCTCCACACACGCAGTAGGAGGCTGTAACAGCCAAATGCTGGCAGTGTTGTGACGTAGAAGACATGGACCTCATTCTTCCTGGAATGTTTTTTCCACATTAAGCTCAACTTAAGGTTTATATTATTGCATCGCTTAGCGGCAGATGTCTTCCTTGCCGGAAATGGTGCTTTCCGGCAGCGAGTCTGCTCGCGATAAAATAAAAAATGTGGGTGCTACGGGTTTTAAGAATATAAATGATGGATTTATGTTGATATCAGATTGGTTCAAATGGCTCTGAGCACTATGGGTTTTAACTGCTGTGGTCATCAGTCCTCTTGAACTTAGAACTACTTAAACCTAACTAACCTAAGGACATTACACACATCCATGCCCGAGGGAGGATTCGAACCTGCGACCGTATCGGTCGCGCGGTTCCAGACTGTAGCGCCTAGGACCGCTCGGCGACTCCGGCCGGCGATATCAGATCACTTCAAATTGGTCTGATGTCGGAGTAGTAGAATATATGCTCAATATTGGGAGCTTACAAGCTTTTAATCTGTAGCAACAGCGTGGTCTGTTGGTTATAATTTGGTCCACACACTTCTGGCTTCATATAATTTACTTATGTCATCTCTCTACAGGCTAAGTGTAGCTCTTTCATTTATAAAGCTAAAAAAAAAAAAAACACATTACGTTGTTGTCATAAAGTCCCGATCAATTTCTGCGGAGTAATTGATAAATTTACATAACGGACATTTACAGCATGGTCTGTTGTCAAGCTATGTGTACGCTTTTATCGGACTTCAAAATGGCTCCTGTGTACTTCGAAGCTGTTTCTCATTGCTGAAGAGCAGCCCTCAATACATTCTGAAACATATCTTGCGAAACAGGTGAGTCTGCGTTCCTAATTCGAGCTCATAAATTCTGGAAATCCTTTCCCATTGTTTTTACACTCCTGACGTAGTGTACCCTCAAACGAAGATATCCAAGGATGTCAAACCAAGGAAACCCGAAGACCACAGTCTTATGTACGTGTCCAGCCATGTTGGCGAATCTTCGATTTACATGGTGTCCACAATTAAAGATCCAGTTTCAAAAAGCTGTTGAACGAGAACCATTGCTCAAAAGACGTCAAATTTTAACAGTATATTATTGACGCAGGGGAAAAGTCACGGAAAAAATCAAAATTTGGCCAGTAGATGACGCTGTAAGCTTCAGAATATGCACACCAGCAGAAGAGCTGTACACGGCTAATCCTCAGTTTTTGACCCAGAAGCCTAACTTGGCTGTCTCCGTGGAGGTTACAGCGTTGGTGGTAAAGCTCTTCTACAAGAACGGTGGCTGTGCACCGTTAGCCCTGCAGAAGTTCCGGTCCCTCAACACTATGAGAAAAGGCATTGGTCCGATGTCTGCAAAGGATGTGAAGAAAAAAATGATATTGTGACTTGGCAAGACAGCCAAGCCGCTATGAGATAGCCGAAAGGCACGCGTTTAAGCTCACGCAGGCTGGCCTGAGGTCTGGAACAGTTAAAGGAGTTGAGTCTAGTAAAAAAATACGTAGCTTCTGGAATACTTAACTTTAATCCATAATTGGTGAACATCGGTCTGACGGTACATGCATCACAAGATAAATAGCAAAAGATAATGGCGCCTTGCTAGGTCGTAGCAAATGACGTAGCTGAAGGCTATGCTAACTATCGTCTCGGCAAATGAGAGCGTAATTTGTCAGTGAACCATCGCTAGCAAAGTCGGCTGTACAACTGGGGCGAGTGCTAGGAAGTCTCTCTAGACCTGCCGTGTGACGGCGCTCGGTCTGCAATCACTGACAGTGGCGACACGCGGGTCCGACGTATACTAACGGACCGCGGCCGATTTAAAGGCTACCACCTAGCAAGTGTGGTGTCTGGCGGTGACACCACAGATGACTAAAATTTGTAAAGGCAGGTTCTTTTGAAGTACAGTGTTTGCGGAGGGAAGAAAGCAGTTGATCCGACGTCTGTCGAAGATGTGGCCACAGCATTGCAGGAAGCGTAGAGCAGCGCACGAGGAACTGCTCGAACGTAGGATACGCCTGTGAGCCGTGCATCAAATCCTAAGAAACATCCTGCATTGCTATCCGTACAAAATCATCCATGTTCAGGGCTTGCGTCTTGCTTCGCTCTGGAATTTCTTGTTCGTGTGGAAGTGAAAAATGAGTACCCATGCACATTCTGTGGACAGACGATGCCCGTTTCCATCTCAAAGGACATGTCTACATCTACATCTACATCCATATTCCGCAAGCCATCTGACGGTTTGTGGGGGAGGGTACCTCGAGTACCTCTATCGGTTCTCCCTTCTATTCCGGTCTCGTATTGTTCGTGGAAAGAAAGATTGTCGGTATGCCTCTGTGTGGGCTCTAATCTCTCTGATTTTATCCTCATGGTCTATTCGCGAGATATACGTAGGAGGTAGCAATATACTGCTCGACTCCTCTGTGAAGGTATGTTCTCGAAACTTCAACAAAAGCCCGTACCGAGCTACTGAGCGTCTCTCTTGCAGAGTCTTCCACTGGAGTTTATCTATAGCCTCCGTAACACTTTCGCGATTACTAAATGATCCTGTAACGAAGCGCGCTGCTCTCCGTTGGATCTTCAACCCTGTCTGGTACGGATCCCACACTGGTGAGCAGTATTCAAGCAGTGGGCGAACAAGTGTACTGTAACCTACTTCCTTTGTTTTCGGACTGCATTTCCTTAGGATTCTTCCAATGAATCTCAGTCTGGCATCCGCTTTACCGACGATTAATTTTATATCGTCATTCCATTTTAAATCACTCCTAAAGCCTACGCCAAGATAATTTATGGAATTAACTGCTTCCAGTATCTGACCTGCTATATTGTAGCTAAATGATAAAGGATCTTTCTTTCTATGTATTCGCAGCACATTACACTTGTCTACATTGAGATTCAATTGCCATTCCCTGCACCATGCGTCATTAGTTGCAGATCCTCCTGCATTTCAGTACAATTTTCCATTGTTACAACCTCTCGATATAGCACAGCATCATCCACAAGAAGCCTCAGTAAACTTCCGATGTTATCCAGAAGCTCATTTATATATATGGTGAGTAGCAACGGTCCTACGACACTCCACTGCAGCATACCTGAAATCACTCTTACTTCGGAAGACTTCTCTCCGTTGAGAATGACATGCTGCGTTCTATTATCTAGGAACTCTCCAATCCAATCACATAGTTGGTCTGATAGTCCATATGCTCTTACTTTGTTCATTAAACAACTGTGGAGAACTGTGTCAAACGCCTTGCGGAAGTCAAGAAACACGGCATCTACGTCGGAACCCGTGTCTGTGGCCCTCTGAGTCTCGTGGAGGAATAGCGCGAGCTTGATTCCACACGATCGTCTTTTTCGAAATCCACGCTGATTCCTACAGAGTAGAATTCTAGTCTCCAGAAAAGTCATTATACTCGAACATAATATGTGTCCCCAAAATTCTGTAACTGATCTACGTTAGAGATAGAATTGCAGAATACGGGCAACGGAGAATTCTCACGCAAATCAGCCAGTACCATTTCATTTTCCAAAGATGATTGTGTAGTGCGTATTGACGACATCGTTTATCGTAGGGCCGTATTTTTTTCGAGGAGGTGAGTTCTGCGGTCCAATTGTCTGTACCGTCTTTGGTAAACAGTATGTTAGTCTTTTGCGCTTCACTGTCGTTCCAACCCTTCGACATCGGGGATGTGTGTGTAGGATCATATTTATGCAAAATGGTGCTCTTCCGCATATTGCACAGCCAGTGAATCGGTTAATGAAGAGGCATTTCGGAAATGGTACAATTTTCGGCCGTCATTTCCCTACTGCCTGGCCGTCAGTATAACCTGATCTTAATCTGTGTGACTCCAGGTTGTGGGGTTATGTGAAAGACGACGTGTTCAGTGCTTTAGTTCCGAACGTAGCTGAATTGAAGGCACGCATTCTGAACATGCCCCTCGAGACACTTCGATCTGTTGTGGAACATGCTATTTCTAAATTTCAACTTGCGGTAGGGAACAATGGACAGCATATTAAGATGACTTGCGCCTCTTTCACATCAATTAGAAACCGATGTCATTTTGTTTTTTATGCGATTTTCGACCTGAGTACAATTAAATACCGATTTTTCCCTGCCACAGCTGTTGAAATTAAAGTTTAAAACAGTCTTGATCGCGATCTCGTTAAAATACTTTTTTTTTGTTGGAGTGAGTGACCGGTTTCGACTCTATGAAAGAGTCATCTTCAGACGCTGTAAAGATATATTTCCAAAGTAATATAGACGTTATAATAAGCATATAAAAATATATATAAAAATAAGATAAATAGCAATAAATTATACCCGGAGTGGTGGATGGACACTGCTAAATGAGTTCCGTCGACCCTCGACGCTCATGTAACCGCCGACTGTGTATGGAGGGAGCGGGTATTAATAGGGCTGGTCACACCCGCCGTTCTGAGTATGGTTCAAATGGCTCTAAGCACTTTGCGACTTAACTTCTGAGGTCATCAGTCGCCTAGAACTTAGAACTAATTAAACCTAACTAACCTAAGGACATCACAGACATCCATGCCCGAGGCAGGATTCGAACCTGCGGCCGTAGCGGTCGCTCGGCTCCAGACTGTAGCGCCGAGAACCGCACGGCCACTCCGGCCGGCTCTGAGTATGATATCAAAAGTAGCCAATCGGAAAACACGCTCATAATTAGATAACTTAATTCATAACTACGAAGGAACAGTTACAGTTGGAATACATCGCAATGTCAATTATTGATCATTATTCGTCAATGAATATAAATTATAATATTAAAATGGTTCATTGGTATGAAATAAAGCTTACAGTATGCTGCCCTCTAAACTCAGAAGTACAAAACCTACACCAAAGATTGTCGTTGCCCCAGCGTTTACGTGGATAATCAAGGGTTACCATCTAAATGGCGTCCTGTTCCGCTGTGGACGTTAGTGGTACTGTCAAAGATTGTACTAGGGGGAGATGCGTCGTATGTTACGGTTATGTGATGCCACAGAAATACGGTTATTTTTGCTCTCTTCTGATGTCAGCGCCATGGAAAATAACTGTACTATGGCGGAACCACACCAACATTTCTATAGTAATAGCGGAACGATGTTACTAAAGTGCACCTGTTGGTTGCCGAACTTGTGCAGTCATGTACGTTGAACATTACGGATGTATAGCTGTCGTATTGCGATTGACTTGTCATTTGTAGCCTACCCCTTTTACACTAATACGCTTAGAGCGCCATCTGCTGGAAAATTATTTGTTAAATTTTTTTTCTTCCATGACATTTCTTCGTGCGTCAATAATACGCTGTTCAAATTTGACTTCATTCCTCCCAGTAGTTCACTGTACGCCCCCGGTAGCTGAGTGATAGGAGCACCGTGGTCCCGTGGTTAGCGTGAGGCGTGAGGAGCTGCGGAGCGAGAGGTCCTTGGTTCAAGTCTTCCCTCGAGTGAAAAATTTATGCCGGCACGGTAGCTCAGCGTGTTCGGTGAGAGGGTTACTTGCCCTCTGTAACAAAAAAAAAAAAAAAAAAAAAAAAAAAAAAAAAAAAAAAAAAAGAAAACTGAGTTAATCGATCAACAACGAACATAATCGGATGTCTTACGACGTCCGCCCCGAGCAGATATAACGAACAAAAGTGAACAAAATGAGATTAAAAAAAAAAGTGGTCAGCGTGACAGAATGTCAATCCTAAGGGCCCGGGTTCGATTCCCGGCTGGGTCGGAGATTTTCTCCGCTCAGGGACGGGGGGGTTGTGTTGTCCTAATCATCATCATTTCATCCCCATCGGCGCGCAAGTCGCTGAAGTGGGGTCAAATCGAAAGACTTGCAGCCGGCGAACGGTCTACACGACCGGAGGCCCTAGTCGCACGACATTTACATTATAGTAGTTCTCTTTCTACAGCGTTCTGATACTGGAACTTTAATTATGGACACCCTATAGGTATTTCCTTAATGTGGGAGCAAGATAAGAGGGGGCTCCACCATCTTGAAACACAACAGTATCAGAAATGCCTTATTGCAGAAGCTGTGTTTCCAGGGACTGTTTCAGTATACCAACCTAAATACTCGTATTTCCCGTAAATGTCTCTTCTGCAAAATGGTCTTCTGCTGAGGGTCCATAAACTGTAGTCTTTCTAAAAACAAGCCACACGTTCATTTTCAGTGTTTGCTGCTGTTGATGCTGTTTTGTGAAATTTCAGTGTCAACTCCTGTTGCAACTTCAGATAAAATATCACTCACTAACTAGTCACCCGTTCTTCTATTGTAGGTAAATAAACAAAAATTCACTTTATGACCACCCTATGTCTGGAGATTCGTCATAAAGTTCTTGCCAATCGGAGTGTGTATCCCCGGAAAAATATCAGGATCTGCGTTCGCCTTCAGCCAGTGAGTTGCGCGCGTTGCATATGTACCGCATTTTTATTCTCACTTTACTCGGGCGGTGGTTCTTTTTTGCCTCGATACTAGCCGGCGCGGCTTGAAAAACGCTCTCAGACATCAAACATGGTCGGATCTGTGAGGCTAATGAAGGTTCAAACGCAACATTTGCATTCGAGGCGCACAGACCTTTCTCTCTGAGCGGCGGTCTCCCGGTACGGGTGAAGCACTTTCAGGAAGCTGCGCGCCCAGCCAGCATTGCTACCTGCCTGCCTGGGGGTCGTTTCGCCACGGCCTCACCTTCGCCTCTGTGCACTTTCTAAAGCCACACTGACGGTGGGACGAAGACTTTCCCGTTTCTAAGCCTGCCTTCTGCTACCCTCAACTAACTGTTGCTGTACATCCGAGCTGTAGCAAAAGCACAAACACAGTTCGGTTTCTTGTCGTTTCGCTTTTGTAAGCATTTCGTTTTAAATCCAGAGTTTGTTGCCCTATTATCGTAGCTACGGACACAATTTAGTTATCTGGGTACTTGTCGTAGTGACAAAATGTGAGCGTAAATTGCAAGAGAACATCACTAACTTCGCCTCATATTTTGAGGAGGAAGGAAAAAAAAAAAAAAAACATACTAGCAAGATCAGCCCCAACAATCGATACTGTGCGAAAATTTGGAACGCATTTCTGAAACCAGAGGAAAAATGCTCCTGCGATCTGAAGTTTGCCGCGCGGGATTAGCCGAGCGGTGTAAGGCGCTGCAGTCATGGACTGTGCGGCTGGTCCCGGCGGCGGTTCGAGTCCTCCCTCGGGCATGGGGGTGTGTGTTTGTTCTTAGGATAATTTAGGTTAGATAGTGTGTAAGCTTAGGAACTGATGACCTTAGCAGTTAAGTCCCATAAAATTGCACACACATTTGAACTTTTTTTTTTTATCTGAAGTTTTCCCGGTGTATTTCCAATTTGAACAGTTTTCGGGTATCCGACCGGGTAGCGTCGTAATTTCTCCACAATATCTCGGCAGACGTACACGCTGCCATCTTCAGGTGGATCCCCGAGAACTGTTCAAATTAAAAAATGATCGTGTCGGAGCACAGAAAAGGCGAATATGTTCTTTTTTAAAAGATTCCGACAGAAAATTGCCTTAGTCCTCGTTCCGCCTTTTTCAACAAAATTTTTCCATGCGAACGTATTCACACTCTTTTAACACACAACACTGTAAATCCTTTTACCCATTCTCTCTTTGTAGTTAAACGTTCATACTCAGCATTTCAATCTAACTACCATTGCCTATAAGCCTCTAAGTCTCTCTCCCACTATCTTCCTTTTCTCTCATTGATCTATAATAACTTCTACTGCTACATTGTCCGACCACTCCCGCCGGAGTTTCGAATCCTCCCTCGGGCATGGGTATGTGCGTTGTTCTTAATATAAGTCAGTTTAAGTAGTGTGTAAGTCTAGGGACCGATGACCTCAGCAGTTTGGTCCCTTAGGAATTCACACACACATACTGCTACAGTTAATCTTCTATTCACACTGTCTCCTTTTTCTTTCCCACTGCCATTGTTTCCACCATACCTCGACAGCTCAAAAATTCTGGAGGACTAACTTATTTTTTCCCCTATATGTGTATGTGAATTCCTAAGGGACCGAACTGCTGTGGTCATCGGTCCCTAGACTTACACACTACTTGAACTAACTCATACTAAGGACAACGCACACACCCATACCCGAGGGAGGACTCGAACCTCCGGCGGGAGTAGCCGCACAATGTAGCAGTGGTGCTGGAGGAGAATGGAAAAGATCAAGTGGACAGATCGCATAAAAAATGACGTGTACTGCGAAGAGTAGGAGAGAGAAAAGCCAACTGGATTGGACATGTACTTAGACACTAGGGATTCATACATGATATCATCGAAGGGAAACTCAGAGGAAACGCAGGATGAGGAAGAAGAAGAATTCAACATCTGGACGACATGAAAGATGGAAGGAGATACAACAGACTGAAGGAAGAAGCTGAAGACAGGGAACAGTGGAATCAGAAAGTCACCGCACGAAGACATGGACCTGCCACTAGGCAGAATACTACATAATAATATGAGTGTTTAAAATTTCGGTCCAAAATGCACCCTACCCTATCCTACCCTATGTGTTAAACTTGCTGGTCTGGGGGTCAAATGACCCAAAACCCATGTATGGTCTTCACTCATTTCAATTTTTCATTTCCACTGTCTCCTCGCTCTTTTGCTCTCACAGCTTCTGTCTCAATTCATCTGTCTTTCACTTTTGCAGCCACTGCCTCTCTCTGACCATAAGTATCTCCCTATTTTTGGCTACCACTGCTACTGTTTCATCTATCTGTCTTTCTCTTTCATTACCACTTTCTCTGTCCCACCATCATCGTTGTTTTGACATTGGTAACATGCTTTGTTCACTATATCGAAGTGTGTTGCCTTTTAACCTATAGCTGGTGCCAGAAATATCTTTGAAAATTTTTATATTGCGATTCACAAATGCTGTGTATCTGAGTGAAACGAATGAGTGTGTCATTAAAGATGTAGCATAGCGCTGTTTAATTATTGACATCCCTGTTGTACGTTATTTTCTCTGGACTTCGGAACTGTCACTGCAAAAGTGAAGTACATTTGCAAGGGATGCGCTTTTCTACAACATGACTGGCATGATTAAACTGTCAATCGAAAATCATTATCTTCATGTCATAATAACTCTTCAGTTGTCCACCTAAATTCTCCTCTTCCATCATCTTCACCATCCTGCAAATAGGAGGCCTCTGATTGACACTCCTCCGTACAGTAGATTACGTGCAGAGTAAGGTGGCCGATAGATGCACAGTCGGGAGGGCACGAATGGGGACAACGGTAGTGGTGTCGGTTATGGGCAGGCGCTGTAGAGGAAATGGCGAGCGCTGGAGCAGAAGTGCCATTCTAAACAGAAGCCTATACTCACAGTTTTTGTGAAGATTAAGTAGACCGATTCCACGCCCACACTTGCATGGTGATTATTCAAAAAGATCTATCATCTCTGCGCCGCGCGGGATTAGCCGAGCCTACATATTTCTTTTGTTGCCACGTTAAAATTTGCTTCTTTTGCTAAAACAAAGCAGACGCAATTGCGAGAGAATTCTGAAACAGTGGTTTATTAAGTAAGGAACTGAGGAAAAGCAAGATGAGAAGCTTATGAAAAAGAACATCTTCGTCATAAAAATAAATGTGCAATGTCTTTTCTTGCGTAGTTCCTAAAACCGTAGCATTTCCCCTTTCACCAGCTGTCTATGGCCTTTAAAAATTACATTATTTCATCGAAAAAGTGTGTCATTAGTGGAATAACACGGTAGATAATGAAGATTTCCATAATAAGCATATGGAAAAGTACTCTCCTCTTTGCGTGCTATCATTTGCCACGGTCTCGTTTCAATATTTCAAACAGTTTATGAAATGTGAGGAATGTTGCGGATATTTCACTGTGGCTTGATCGCTGCCGCTCTCGATCGCTAATGAGTGTACTATGTGAGATCAATTTTCTCGAGATTGGTGACAGACAGAGACGTCCACCAAAATCTAAAGAGAAATTCAATATGTTAGCTAAATTTCGTACGCAGCAACATATTATGTAACATGCACCAAAAGCAAAATCATAGAGATCCCTATTTTTCGTTGCAAACTTTTCGAATTTCGCTCAGGGTCTTACTTCCACGTAAATATCACAATAACTGGTTCAAATGGCTCTGAGCACTATGGGACTTAACATTTGAGGTCATCAGTCCCCTAGAACTTCGAACTACTGAAACATAACTAACCTAAGGACATCACACACATCCACACCCGAGGCAGGATTCGAACCTGCGATGATAGCGGTCGCGCGGTTCCAGACTGAAGCGCCTAGAACTGCTCGGCCACCGCGGCCGGCACAATAACTACGACAGTTAGCGCAATGATGGGCACATTATCATGAAGCTCACATATGAAGTTGTAAATAACGCAAAAAAATGAAATTGTTTTATCGAATGGATTCTGTAAAATCGTTCGAGAAATACTGCAGAGCCTACGCTTCGATTCTCTAATCGCCGACTGGTCGAAAGGGAACAAACACTTGTCAGCCTCCCCTTCCGAACAAACGAATGAAAACGCACAGCGATTTGGACGAAAACTGGTCACGACGCATCGCTCCCACCGTATTCTACATGGATTCCGCTTCGATCTCGGGTATCGGTCGGCTGAAGCGGAGCGGCGTGAATAATAAAGAAGTGGTGCACACAAGTGTAAAGTCTGTACATTCAGAAGGTCATAATTATGCACTGTTAGAATTATGGCCCAAATTCTTACGTGATATTGAATTCTGGGGCTGATCTCTCGCAAGTAAGCTTTTTTCTCCTTAAAGTATGAAATTAAGTTACTGATGTTTTGTTGTTAGATAATTTTTCTTTGCTGGTGTAAGTTATTACCAGCACACTTGTCGGCAAAGAGACTGCGAGAAGTTCGATAGTAGGCGCCGAAGCAAGTGAGCCTATCAGGAGAGAGGCCACAGAGAAACTCGCAAGAAACGCGCCTCCAACACCCTCTCGACCGCCAGTATTTAGATCTCCGCCAGTCATCAGTCGCAGCCCAGCCACTTGCAGTCGCAGACAGTCGGAGTCGCAATCAGATTCTCAGTCTCAGGCAGCACATAGCGACCAGAGTAGTGTGCATAGTGGGACGTGTACGTCACCAGCAGCGAGGCTAACGTGGGCAGTTATGGAAGAGCTTGTACCACTACACATGGACTAGCTTAAGATAAGTAGCTTCTTGATCTCAGAATGTGATTTTCACTCTGAAGCGGAGCGTGAGCTGTTATGAAACTTCATGGCAGATTAAAACTGTGTGCCGGACCGAGACTCGAACTCAGTGGATTTGCCCGCAAATGGAAGAGGGCCTGAGTTCGAGTCTCAGTCCAGCACACAGTTTTAATCTCCCACGAAGTTTCAGCTGCTTGATCTGTTAATAAAGAACCCTGTTAATACATCCATGAAGTTGTGTTATAAAAAGAGGATACCGGCGACTAAACAACATTCTCTCCCTGACTTGCAATAATACAAGACTCTACAGTGGCAACGAGATGACACAAAAGTGGAGACAAGTTAATCAACTGCAGATTTTGATTGCTTCTCTTGTGTTGTTGTGTTGCATGTATTCTAGGAGGAGACCCGCAGAACTAATCAAATTTCTCCTTTCAGAGGCTTTGCTTGCTTTTTTGCTATATTTGTGTAAACCATGGCTACCCCGCCCCCTCCACCCTCTGCCCCCGCAACTCAGCCGCAGATGGCCAATTTGATGAACCTAACACAAATTTGTCAGTTTCAGAACCAACAAATTCCTACCTTGCCGACGACGGTACAACAGATGCTCGCTGCACAAGCTGTGTAGGCCGCACAACAATACCCGACCGACCGACCAGCCCAAGTTCCGCCGACCAGCATACCATCGTTCCGTCAATTTAACGACACCGAGGAGGAATGGCTGGAATACCTGAAACAGTTCCAAGCACATTGTCACGTCCATCATGTACAAGTTACTGTAAAGCTACAATACTTTCTTTCGATTGCTGGGTCCCCAGTGTTCAGGTTAATACAAAAGCTATTACCAACGAACTCATTTATGACCAGGTAATCACTGCATTGAAACTTCCTGGTAGGTTAAAACTGTGTGCTGGACCGAGACTCGAACTCGGGACCTTTGCCTTTCGCGGGCAAGTGCTCTACCAAGATAGAGGGCAGGTGCTGTGCAATTTTCGCAGGAGTGCGCCTGTGAAGCTTGGAAGGTGGGAGACGAGGTACTGGTGGAATTAAAGCTGTGAGTCGTGCATGGGTAGCTCAGCTGGTAGAGCACTTGCCCGCGAAAGGCAAACGTCCCAAGTTCTAGTTTCGGTCCGGCACACAGTTCTAATCTGCCAGGAAGTTTCATATCAGTGAACACTCCGCTGCAGAGTGAAAATTTCGTTCTGAATCACTACATTAACAAAATATTATGACCAGCAAGTCCAAGTAGCTGCAGCCAGAAATCAGCTTTTTCACCTGCAGAAAAAGCCGGAACAGTCTTACCGCCATTGGTACACAGAACTAGCGGGCATGATTAGGAAGTGTAAATTTAAGTGTAGTTGTGGCAACTTTTACAGTAATTTAATGATTAGGGATGCTATAACATTAAATGTCCCAGATAGTAGAACATGGGAACAGATCCTGAAGTAATCTGATCTCTTGCAGTCTTAGAGCAATATGAGTATGGCGCCATAGAGGCCGTTAAGTTTGACCAGGCCCCGATTTGTCGGGTCGATTCACCTCCCGAAACAGCGACCCGAAACAGCCACAAAATCGAGCGCATACACAGCCGCGCGGACAGCCACGTAGACATATAAACAGACCTGTGAATTTGCCCTAGCTGTTTTGCTCTCCATAAACGACAGGAATTCCCATCACGTAACGCAACGTTTTACACGTGTGGAAAACAGGACCATGTCCAAGGAGTTTGTTTGCAAATGCACAAAAACGCCAATTTTGCCCGCTCCCAGAAAAAACAGGCTAGTGCACATGTAGTTAACGTTGAGTTTTCCAAACCTACAACAGCGTTCTAACAAAAGTAAGATTAAGATTGTGCCTCCTTCTCGCCCTAGCGCTGCGCAGCAACGTTCTAACAAACTATTTGTCTCATTACGCATTGCTGGCCGTCGAGTGAACTTTCAGTTAGTCACAAGCGCGTCAGTAACTTTGCTTAATCGAATCACGTACGAACAGTTAGGCTCAGCACGACTTTCTAAATTTAGCAGGCACCTCACTGTTTACAACGGGCAGGAAATTCCAGTGCTTGGACAGTATAGTTTGCCTGCCACTTACAAATCTCACACTAGGACGGTGAATTTTACTGTGTTGAAATCAAGAGACAGTGAGAACATTTTCAGTTTAGTTACCTTTCATTTGTTTGCCTTAGCATCCACGACATTGTACTGTCAGTCTCTACATTTGCACCGAAAGACAGTGTCGCTAGCTTGCTTAAAGAATTTCCTGAACTATTTTCAGAAGGAATGGGAAATTCTAATAACTTTGATGTGCATGTTAAATTGAAAGACAATACACAGCCTAAATTTTTCCTGGCCTGCCCCGTTCCAATTGATTTATGAGACGAGGTAGCGATTCAATTGAAAGAATTGCAAGATAATGGTGTAACTGCACCCATTGAAGCTATTCAATGGTCAAGTTCCCTCGTTTTGTTGACTACATCTTCTAGTCACATCCGTATTTGTGTTGACTTAAAGTCTACAGTGCGCCCACAGACAATAGTTGACACTTATCCGTTACCTCTCCCTGAGGAATTCACTGACAGGCTTGGTGCAGAACGTTACTTTTCTAAGACAGATTTGCATGATGCCTACTTGCAAATTCTATTGGATGAAGAATCACACAAAGTGTTTGTTGTAGATACACACTTAGGTCTGTTCAAGTATTTGCGTTTGCTCTTCGGCAGTGCTTTCGCAACCGCCATTTTTCAACGTTACTTGGAACAGCTGCCTGCTAAAGTACCATTTTGTTCACACTACCTTGACCATATGGTTGTCTCAGGTCTACCACCAGAGGAACACATCGCCAATATGAGTACTCTTTTTAGAGTGTTGTCAGAAGCAGGACTCAAGTGCCGTCTCGAAAAATGTTACTTTCTTCAAACTGAACTGTAGTATTTAGGTCATGTGATAAACAGTCAGGATGTGCACCCCCTCCAATCTCATTTGCTTGAAACCCGTGACCTACCTGAACTGCAGTCAGTACTAGGCAAGATGATGTATTACATTCGGTTTATACCGAATGCCGCTCAGATCGCGGCTCCATTGCATCGCTTGCATCTCAAAAATGTACCTTCCTAAGGAAGCGGCGCTGTGCTTTCACACAGAATTGGTGCACAAGCCAGACCTATTGCTTTTGCCTCAAAGTTGTTAATGCAAACTCAGTGCAATTATTCACAAATAAAAAAGAGGATCACACTATTGTATATGGTGTGACCAAATTCCAACACTATTTATATGGTCGCAAGTTCTGCTTGGTGACAGATCACAAGCCTTTGCAGTCCTTGTTTCATCCGGCAAATCCGGTTCCTGCATGCACTGCTCAAAAATGCAACCTTGGGCTTTGTTGCTTTCGCAGTATCAGCATGAAATTGTGTGCAGACCTACGGCAAAGCATGGCAATGCAGACGCTCTATCTCGCCTTCCAATTGGCCCAAACTCTAATTTTGATGCATCTGCCGCATCTTGTTGCCAGATCGATGCAGGACACTGAATTGCTGGAATATTTTACCTTGCACGACCGAAAAATAGCACAGGCCATGGAAGCAGACCCAGGTCTCAAGATTTTGTTGTATTACATTCGAACGTCTTGGCCTTGTTCATTGAACGGCACCCAAAACTCAATAGTGCGCCGATATTTTTCACGTCGGCATAACCTTTCAGTTCAACAGGGTGTGATTAGAGTTCAAAATGACAGTGGAAAGTCACGTGTGCTTATTCCCAAAGTGTTGAAAAAGGGTGTGTTGCGACTGCTTCACCACGGACAGTGGGGAATTGTTCGCACTACACAGTTCGCGCCAGCATTTTGAACAGATGGCAGCACAGTGTCGTTCATGTGGAGAGAACTAATCCGCTCCATCACAGACGTTCTCAGCTTGGCCTAAGACGCAACTGCCATGGCAACGAGTGCACATTGACTTTGCAGGACCATTTTTGGCTCATGGTGGTAGACTTTTTTTAGCAAGTTGCAATTTGCGGTGCCTATGAACTCTGCCGCGTCACTTAGCACCATTCAAGTGTTGTCCTCAATATTTTGCTTCGAAGGTTTGCGAGAAGTACGTGTGTTGGACAATGGGCCACAGTTCACTTCAAATGATTTTGAACATTTTTGTCAACGATATGGCATTCGTCATCTAACAAGTGCTCAGGTTCACTTGCAGTCCAACGGAGAAGCAGAACACTGCGTACACACTTTAAAACAACAGACGACCAAGCTTCGCACCACCCACACACAGGGACAGGTGCTGCAACTGTTTTGGACCGTCACTGGCGGAAATTCTGACTAACTGCTGCCATCAGACGCTGCTACACTTGCTACACCCATTGCGGCGTCCAGCGCCGCCAATGGTCTGCAAGTGCTTCTTTGTGCGGCTCGATCTTGTTCTTTTCAGGGTTTATGGCAACCCTGGGGATGGGAAAGAGGCGTAATCCAGGAACACATTGGCTCTTATATGTATTTGAGTGCAGGTCCCGATGGTTTACAGTGCCACCACCAGAACCAAATTCGTGCATGTCATTCGCTCTGTGATTCTATTGCTTTTCTTCCCCCAGATGTTTCGTCGTTAGATAATTTTTCTGTGCTGGCGTAAGCTGTAGCCAGCACACTGGTCGGCAAAGGGGCTGCGGGAAGATCGATAGTAGGCGCCGGAGCAAGCGAGCTTAATCAGGAGAGAAAGGCCAAAGACAAACTCGCAAGAAACGCGCCGCCAAAGCCCTCTCGACCGCCAGTATTTAGATAGCCACCGCTGACCGGAGGGCTCAGTCAGTCGCAGACAGAATCGAGTCGTCAGTCACAGGCCAGTCACTTGCGGTCCCAGACAGTCGCAGTTGCTATCAGACTCTCAGTTTCAGGCAGCACATAGCGATCAGAGTATTGTGCATAGTGGGACATGTACATCACCAGCAGTGAGGCTAACGTGGACAGTTATGGAAGAGCTTGTACCACTACACATGGACTTGCTGAAGATAAGTAGCTTCTTGTTATTTTAATAAAGAACCCTGTTAAGACATGCGTGCAGTTGTGTTATATGTAGAGGGTACTGGCAACCAAACAATGTCCTCTCCCTGGCTTCCCATAGCACAAGACTCTACAGTGGCAACGAGATGACATAAAGTTTTCAGTGTTGACAACACAACTACTTTTTGTTGCCTTTAAGGATATGACGCAACAGCACTGAATCGTTGTTTCACTGTCTCGCCATCACAAATGTGTAAAAAAATCCTTACATTTTCCTTGGTAATATTGAGCAACTTGTTCCAGCGCTTTCATTTCGTAAAGAGAATAAGGAAGGAACATTTAAATTTAACGAGCCGTCGACAATGGGGTCATTGGAGGTAGAACGAAAATTCAGGTTGGAGAACCTGTCGTTATGAACTTCAGTCTGAAGGCTGGCTTTATGCAGCTCTCCACGCTTATCTACATCGTGCAGATATTTTCAAATCTTCTTAGCCACTACAGCTTTAACTTATTTCAACATGTTTATGGAGTCAAGTCTTGGGCTTCCTCTATAATTTTTGCCATCCACAGTTCTCTCCATTCCCAATGAACCACTCTCTGATGTCTCATGATGTGTCCTAGCGACGTATACCTTCTTCTGGTCAAGTTATGCCATCAAACTCTTTTCTCCACTATTGCGATACAGTGCCTATTCGTTAGTTCTCCGAGTTACGTATCTAATCTTCAGTATTCTTCTGCACCATCACGCTTCGAACGCTTGTGTACTGTTTGACAATTATGGAGAAGAGTCACTGCTGAATCTACTTCAAAGGAACCTTATCTGCCTTTGCATTAGACTAACTGATTTAGGGACATTAAGGAAAAGTTAAATCTGCGTGACCAGACGAGGAATTTAACCATCTCTACTTTGGAAAACGAGACTAGTACCTTAACCACAGCGGCGTGTCGCTCCATCTGACAGCTCGTAACTACCGTCTCCTACACATTTCTTATGTTATAGCGTCTTTGGTCAAGCATTAATGCTGAGTTTGTTGGTTGATTTGGCTTATAGCATTTATAAGGACAGCAACTTTTCTGCACGTGGGAATTGACAGGGTAAGATCTCTCATTAGGTAAAAAAGGGAGTGACCACTATCTCTGCCACGAAAGTAGCATGACGTACCCCAGTATGTTTTTCTCTTTCAATGTCACGTTGTCCACCAACATTGCAAAATTTTGTCACACTGCGTTGTACAATCCCAATTATTTTTCTTTAAGAACTGATGCATTGTCAGAAGTCGATTATCTTCTTCTTCCCCTTCTTCTTCCTCTACTTCTTCCACGTTCACGCCAGTCGACTATTGTGCTTGTGGAAGCCAGTATTTCTCATGGTGCCTTGTCAAATATCCCTTCTTTGAGTAATGTTTTCTCTATTCATTTTCCAGCTACCCTCAGTATTTCGCTATCTGTTAAGTGGTCATTCCAAAAGGTTGTCTTTTGCAGGGCCATAGCTACATACTTGCAGAAGCAAGTAAGGAACATGTGGAATTGTTATTTGAGAGCTTCTAAAAATGTTGTTTCAGTAATTGATCAGAAACGAACGTTGCTGGAATGGATAATTTTCTTGATTTTGTGCAAGTTTACCCCACAAGTCTATATTACTGCTTATTCATAAGCAAATGTTTGTGATGTATACACGGTACAATCATTAGGTTCTGATACTGGGCACATTGTAGCGGTGTGGCGTACTAGAGTGCATAGGTGGCACGTGGTATGATAACTTGTCAGTCAGTCTCTCGTTCAGCAAAAGACAACTGAATGCATCCATTATAAGCAGAACTACTATGGCTTTTGTTGTCACGGTGATTTGACAGCGTCCATCTAAACTCTAGTATGTTGCAGTTGGAACAGTTGACAAACATCAAGTTTTGGCAGAAATTAGCCAAACCCGCTATCGAAAAGTTTGAACTGATGCAGCAAGTTTACAGTCATGACACATTGAGTCGTAGTGTTGTGTTTAGGAGGCACCAACGTTTTTAGCAATGGAGAGATAGTTTGGAGGCTAATGTTCGTACTGGTCGACCACAAACGGTCCGAACTGACTGCAAGATTGTAGAGGCTGCAATGTTAGTGCATTAGTGGTCCCAAACGGTAAGCGATCTCGCAGCAGCAGTAGGGGTCAGCCATGGTAAGTGTTACAAAATTGTGACTGATGACCTGAACAAGTCTCGCGTTACCCAGTAGCTTCTGGTGAGACATCCAGGTTTTCGTGGATGCCGACTCTCCAGGCGTCATAATTTGATGACAATAGTAGACTGAAGAGCCAAAGAAACTGGTACACCTATGTAATATCGTGTAGGGCCCCCGTGAACAAGCAGAAGTTCCGCAACACGACGTGGCATGGACTCGACTAATGTATGAAGTAGTGCTGGAGAGAATTGACTCTATGAAACCTGCAGGGCTGTCCATAATCCGTAAGAGTACGAGGCGGCGGAGATCTCTTCTGAACAACGCATTGCAAGGCATCCCAGATATGCTCAATAAGGTTCATGCCTGGGGAGTTTGGTGACCAGCGGAAGTGTTTAAATTCAGGAGTGTGTTCCTGAAGCTATTCTGTAGCAATTTTGGACGTGTGGGGTGTCGCATTGTCCCGCTTAAATTGCCCAAGTCCATCTGATTGCACAGAGGACATAAATGGACGCAGGTAATCAGACAGGATGCTTACTTACGTGTCACCTATCAGAGTCGCATCCAGACGTATCAGGAATCCCGTATCGCTCCAACTGCTCACGTCGAACACCATTACAGAGCCTCCACCAGCTTGAACAGTACCCTGCTGACGTGTAGCGTCCATAGATTCACGAGATTGTCTTCATACCCGTACACGTCCATCCGCTCGATACAATCTGAAACGAGACTAGTCCGACCAGACAACATGTTTCCAAGCATCAACAGTCCAATATCAGTGTTGACAGACCCAGGAGAGACGTAAAGCTTTGTGTTGTGCAGTCATCAAGGGTACACGAGTAGGCGTTCGGCTCCGAAAGCCCATATCCATGATGTTTCGTTGAATAGTTCGCACGCTGACACTTTTTGACGTCCTACCATTGAAATCTGCAGCAATTTGCGGAAGGGTTGCACTTCTGTTACTTGGAACGATCCACTTCAGTCGTCGTTGGTTCCGTTCTTGCAAGATCTTTTTTCGGCCGCAGTGCTGACGGAGATTTGATGTTTTACCGTATTAATGATGTTTACAGTACATTCGTGAAATGATCTTACGGGAAAATTGGTATGGGTGGAGGTTATACTTAACAGCCGAACTAAGTTAACAATTGGCTCCTTCTACCGACCCCCAGACCCCGATGATATAGTTGCTGAACAGTTGAGAGAAAATTTGAGTCTCGTAGCAAATAAATACCCCACTCATACGGTGATAGTTGTGGGGACTTCAACCTTCCCTCGATATGTTGGCAAAAATACTTGTTCAAAATCGGTGGTAGGCAGAAAACATCTTTTCTCCGAAAATTATTTCGAGCAGTTAGTCCACGAACCCACTCGAATTGTAATTGGTTGCGAAAACACACTTGACCTCTTAGCCACAAACAATCCAAAGCTAATAGAGAGCATCATGACTGATACAGGGATTAGTGATTACAAGGTCGTTGTAGCTAGGATCAATACCGTTTCTTCCAAATCCACCAGAAACGAACGCAAAATAATTTTATTTAAAAAAGCGGGTAAAGTGTCACTAGAAGCCTTCCTAAGAGACAATCTCCATTCCTTCCGGACTGACTATGCAAATGTAGACGAGATGTGGCTCAAATTCAAAGATATAGTAGCAACAGCAATTGAGAGATTCATACCTCATAAATTGGTAAGAGATGGAACTGAACCCCAATGGTACACAAAACAGGTCCGAACGCTGTTGCAGAGGCAACGGAAAAAGCATGCGAAGTTCAGAAGAACGCGAAAATAGACGCGCGAAATTTGGCACGGACTTCAATGCGAGATGCCTTTAATAGGTTCCACATGAAACATTGTCTCGAAATTTGGTAGAAAATCCGAAGAAATTCTGGTCGTATGTAAAGTACACAAGCGGCAAGACGCAGTCAATACCTTCGCTGCGCAGTGTCGATGGTACTGTCACCGACGACTGTGCCGCTAAAGCGGAGTTATTGAACGCAGTTTTCCGAAATTCCTTCACCAGGGAAGACGAATGGAATATTCCAGAATTTGAAACACGAACACCTGCTAGCATGAATTTCTTAGAAGTAGACATCTTAGGGGTTGCGAAGCAACTCAAATTGCTTGATACGGGCAAGTCTTCAGGTCCAGATTGTATACGGATTAGGTTCCTTTCAGATTGCGCTGATACAATAGCTCCCTACTTAGCATCATATACAACCGCTCGCTCACCGATAGATCTGTACCTACAGATTGGAAAATTGCGCAGGTCGCACCAGTGTTTAAGAAGGGTAGTAGGTGTAATCCATCGAACTACAGACCTATATCATTGACGTTGGTTTGCAGTACGGTTTTGAAGCATATACTGTATTCAAACATTATGAATGACCTCGAATGGAACGATCTATTGATACGTAATCAGCATGGTTTCAGAAAACATCGATCTTGTGCAACGCAGCTAGATCTTTATTTGCACGAAGTAATGGCCGCTATCGACAGGGGATCTCAAGTTGATTCCGTATTTCTAGATTTCCGGAAAGCTTTTGACACCGTTCCTCACAAGCGACTTCTAATCAAGCCGCGGGCCTATGGGGTATCGTCTCAGTTGTGCGACTGGATTCGTGATTTCCTGTCAGGAAGGTCGCAGTTCGTAGTAATAGACGGCAAATCATCGAGTAAAACTGAAGTGATATTAGGTTTTCCCCAGGGAAGCGTCCTGGGACCTCTGCTGTTCCTGGTTTTTATAAATGACCTGGGTGACAATCTGAGCAGTTCTCTTAGGTTGTTCGCAGATGATGCTGTAATTTACCGTCTAGTAAGGTCATCCGAAGACAAGTATTAGTTGCAAAGCGATTTAGAAAAGATTGCTGTATGGTGTGGCAGGTGGCAGTTGACGCTAAATAACGAAAAGTGTGAGGTGATCCACATGAGTTCCAAAAGAAATCCATTGGAATTCGTTTACTCGATAAATAGTACAATTCTCAAGGCTGTCAATTCAACTAAGTACATGGGTGTTAAAATTACGAACAACTTCAGTTGGAAAGACCACATAGATAATATTGTGGGGAAGGTGAGCCAAAGGTTACGTTTCATTGGCAGGACACTTAGAAGATGCAACAAGTCCACTAAAGAGACAGCTTACACTACACTCGTTCGTCCTCTGTTAGAATATTGCTGCGCGGTGTGGGATCCTTACCAGGTGGGGTTGACGGAGGAGATCGAAAGGGTGCAAAAAAGGGCAGCTCGTTTTGTATTATCACGTAATAGGGGAGAGAGTGTGGCAGATATGATACGCGAGTTGGGATGGAAGCCATTAAAGCAAAGAAGTTTTTCGTCGTTGCGAGATCTATTTACGAAATTTCAGTCACCAACTTTCTCTTCCGAATGCGAAAATATTTTGTTGAACCCAACTTACATAGGTAGGAATGATCATCAAAATAAAATAAGAGAAATCAGAGCTCGAACAGAAAGGTTTAGGTGTTCGTTTTTCCCGCCCGCTGTTCGGGAGTGGAATGGTAGAGAGATGGTGTGATTGTGGTTCGATGAACCCTCTGCCAAGCACTTAAATGTGAATTGCAGAGTAGTCATGTAGATGTAGATGTAGAAAATCCCCACTTCATCGCTACGTCGGAGATACTGTGTCCCATCGCTCGTGCACCGATTACAACACCCCGTTCAAGTTAATTTAAACCTTGATCACCTGTCATTGTAGTAACAGTAACCGATCTAACAACTGTGCCAGGCACTTGTTGTCTTATAACACTTGTTGTCTTGCCGACCGCCGCGCTGTATTCTGCTTGTTTGCATATCTCTGTATTTGAACAGGCAAGCCTATATCAGTTTCTTTGGCGCTTCAGTGTATAAAGGGCGATCAAAAACTTTCCGTTCGAAGACCGTGCAGTCCAGAATCGGTATGCCAATCAGACAAAATCTCTGTGACCATTGAGGCAATCATCCAACGACTCATCAGGTTGAAGGTACCCATTTGGTAAAACACCGTTTCCTGCTGCGTAAAGATACTCGTATCTGTGACCGCCTGCCGCACATCCTTGTCTGACACGAATCATCGACCCTTGACGACCTTTTGTGAAGGACCGCAGACGTGATAATCGGATGAGGAATGATCAGGACTATAGGGCGGGTGCTGGAGTGTCCCCCACTTGAGTTGGCGTAACTCCCAGATCTACTGGCGTCTTGTGTCGAATCGCAACCAGCACGGAACTTGGAACACCATTCCATAACGCTTGTTTTCGACAGACATGCTGCCCCATACACATTCTTCATTATCCAGTGGATGTCTACCCGTGATTGTCCTTCAGCAGCCAAGGAAAGAATAACAGCACGTTGGTCTTGTTTGGACGCTTTTGGTGATAAAGTTGTTATAATTCAAGTTTGAACATTTACCGTAGCCGCGTCGGAAAGACACAAATGCTACACCGCTACTTTGCCTACCCGCATCGGAGTCTAGCTACACTACTGGCCATTAAAATTGCTACACCACGAAGATGACGTGCTACAGACGCGAAATTTAACCGACAGGAAGAAGATGCTGTGATATGCAAATGATTAGCTTTTCAGAGCATTCACACAAGGTTGGCGCCGGTGGCGACACCTACAACGTGCTGACATGAGGAAAGTTTCCAACCCATTTCTCATTCACAAACAGCAGTTGACCGGCGTTGCTTGGTGAAACGTTGTTGTGATGCCTCGTGCAAGGAGGATAAATGCGTACCATCACGTTTCCGACTTTGATAAAGGTCGGATTGTAGCCTAACGTGATTGCGGTTTATCGTATCGCGACATTTCTGCTAGCGTTGGTCAAGATCGGTGGGTTCAGGAGCGTAATACGGAACGCCGTGCTGGATACCAACGGCCTCGTATCACTTGCAGTCGAGATGACAGGCATCTTATCCGCATGGTTATAATGAATCGTGCAGTCACGTCTCGATCCCTGAGCCAACAGATGAGGACGTTTGCAAGACAACAACCATCTGCACGAACAGTTCGACGATGTTTGCAGCAGCATGGACTATCAGCTCGGAGACCGTGGCAGCGGTTACCCTCGACGCTGCATCACAGACAGGAGCGCCTGCGATGGTGTAGTCAACAACGAACCTGGGTGCACGAATGGCAAAACGTCATTTTTTCAGATGAATCGAGGTTCTGTTTACAGCATCATGATGGTCGCATCCGTGTTTGGCGACATCGCTGTGAACGCACATTGGAAGCGTGTATTCGTCATCCCCATACTGGCGTATCAGCCGACGTGATGGTATGGGGTGCCATTGGTTACACGTCTCAGTCGCCTCTTGTTCGCATTGTCGGCACTTTGAACAGTGGACGTTACATTTCAGATTTGTTACGACCCGTGGCTCTACCCTTCATTCGATCTCTGCGAAACCCTACATTTCAGCAGGACCGCACGTTGCAGGTCCTGTACGGGCCTTTCTGGATACAGAAAATGTTCGACTGCTGCCCTGGCCAGCACATTCTCCAAATCTCTCACTAACTGATAACGTCTGGTCAACGGTGGGCGAGCAACTGGCTCGTCACAATACGCCAGTCACTACTCTTGATGAACTGTGGTATCGTGTTGAAGCTGCATGGGCAGCTGTACCTGTACACGCCATCCAAGCTCTGTTTGACTCAATGCCCAGGCGTATCAAGGCCATTATTACGGCCAGAGGTGGTTGTTCTGGGTACTGATTTCTCAGGATCTATGAACCCAAATTGCGTCAAAATGTAATCACAGGTCAGTTCTAGTATTTGTCCAATGAATACCCGTTTATCATCTGCATTTCTTCTTGTTGTAGCAATTTTAATGGCCAGTAGTGTACATTGCATGTACGCTGCAGCAGGAACGGCTTCAATCTAAAAGTTATTGATCACCTCTTATAGTATTTAGCTTTGTGATGACAGTGATAATTTTTATTTTGTCAGCATATTGTGACCTCCGTACTTTAAAGGTTTTCTCTGTCCGTTAGGTTTCGGGTTTATAATGGTGTACTGATCGAAACCGGTAGCACTGAGCACAAAAATAAACAGCTAATGGTCATCTACAATGAAGTTCCACCACCTCTTATTGTATTAAGTGGTCAGAGTCGCACAACTGATGCTGTACTAAGAAAAAGTACGAACACTGATAATGTCCAACGTCATGTCTGTTCGTCACACAGTGCAGTTGGTTCTACATCGTACTCTGCAAGCCGCCTAATGGAGTGTGGTGGAGGGTACTTTTTGTCCGACTGACTGAGCCCTCCAATCCTGTTCCACTCACGAATGGCGCGTGGGAAAAATAATTGTCTGTAAGTGTATTGACTCTAATTTCTCGAATTTTCTCCTCATGGCCATTACACGAGACATATGCATGGGGAAGTAATATGTGAACCGACTCTTCCCGGAAAATACTCTCTCGAAATTTCAATAGTAAATCTCTCTGTGATGCGCAACACCTCTCTTGTAACGTCTACCAATGAAGTTTGTTGAGCTTCTCCGTAACGCTCTCGTGCCGACTAAACGGTCCCGTGCCGAACCTTGCCCCCTCCATTGGATCTTCTCTATCTCTTCTGTCAGTCCTATTGGTAGGGATCCCAATCAGATGCACAATACTCAAGATCGGTTCGAACAAGCGCCTTATAAGCCACTTTCTTCGTGGATGAGTTACATTTCCCTAAGAGTCTTTCTATGACTCTGAGTCTGGTGTCTGCTTTTCCCACTATTCGTGTTATATGGTCAGTCCACCTAAGGTCGCTCCGGATAGTATTTTACGGCAGATACTGTTTTCAGCAGTTTCTCATCAATATTGTAGCTACGCAGTAGTGGATTTCTTTTCCTATGTGTGCGCAATACGTTACATTTACTTACGTTCAGGGTCAACTGAGACAGCCTCCACCATTCATCACTTCTCTGGAGGTCATTCTGCAAATTGCTGCTATCTTCTAGCGTTGGTACTGTGTTGTAGACAACCGCATCATCTACGAACAGCCTTAGAGCGCATCCGACGATCATATATAGAGGGTGGTCCATTGATGGTGACCGGCCCAAATATATCACGAAATAAGCATCAAACGAAAACACTAAAAAGAACGAAACTCGTCTAGCTTGAAGGGGGAAACCAGATGGCGCTAGGGTTGGACCGCTAGATGGCGCTGCCATAGGTCAAACGGATATCAACTGCATTTTTAAAAAAGGAACCCCCATTTTTATTAAATATTCGTGTAGTACGTAAAGAAATATTAATGTTTTAGTTGGACCACTTTTTTCGCTTTGTGATAGATGGCGCTATAATAGTCACAAACGTATAAGTACGTGGTATCACGTAACATTCCGCCAGTGCGGACGGTATTTGCTTCTTGATACATTAGCCATGTTAAAATGGACCGTTTACCAATTGCGGAAAAGGTCTATATCGTGTTGATGTATGGTTATTGTGATCAAAATGCCCAACGGGCGTGTGCTATGTGTGCTGCTCGGTATCCTGGACGACATCATCCAAGTGTCCGGACCGTTCGTCGGATAGTTACGTTATTTAAGGAAACAGGAAATGCTCAGCCACATGTGAAACGTCAACCACGACCTGTAACAAATGATGATGCCCAAGTAGGTGTTTTAGCTGCTGTTGCGGCTAATCCGCACATCTCAACGTCGGTGTTGAGAATGCTACATCAATATCGACTGCACCCGTACCATATTTCTATGCACCAGGAATTGCATGGCGACGACTTTGAACGACGTATACAGTTCCGCCACTGGGCACAAGAGAAATTACGGGACGATGACAGATTCTTTGCACGCGTTCTATTTCGCGACGAAGTGGTAACGTATACCGGCATAATATACACTATTGGTCAACGTAATATCCACGATGGCTGCAACAAATGGAACATGAGCGACCTTGGCGGGTTAATGTATGGTGCAGCATTATGGGAGGAAGGATAATTGGCCCCCATTTTATCGATGGCAATCTAAATGGCGCAATGCATGCTGATTTCCTACGTAATGTTCTACCGATGTTACTACAAGATGTTTCACTGCATGACATAATGGCGATGTACTTCCAACATGATGATGTCCGGCACATAGCTCGCGTGCGGTTGAAGCGGTATTGAATAGCATATTTCATGACAGGTGGATTGTTCGCGAAGCACCATACCATGGCCCGCACGTTCACCGGATCTGACGTCCCCTGATTTCTTTCTGTGGGGAAAATTGAAGGATATTTGCTATCGTGATCCACCGACAAAGTCTGACAACATGCGTCAGCGCATTGTCAATGCATGTGCGAACATTACGGAAGGCGAACTACTCGCTGTTGAGAGGAATGTCGTTACACATATTGCTAAATGCATGAAGGTTTACGGACATTATTTTGAGCATTTATTGCATTAATCACGCTATAACAGCATGCGTTCTCAGAAATGATAAGTTTACAAAGATACATGTATTACATTGGAACAACCGAAATAAAATGTTGACACGTACCTACGTCCTGTATTTTAATTTAAAAAACCTACCTGTTACCAACTGTTCGTCTAAAATTGTGAGCCATATGTTTGTGTCTATTACAGCACCATCTATCACAAAGCGGAAAAGGTGGTCTAACTAAAACATTCATATTTCTTTACGTACTACAGGAATATGTAATAAAAAATGGGGGTTCCTATATAAAAAAACGCAGTTGATATCCATTTGACCTATGGCAGCGCCATCTAGCGGGCCAGCCATAGCGCCATCTGATTTCCCCCTTCAAGTTAGACAAGTTTCGTTCTTTGTAGTTTTTTCATTTGACGCTTATTTCGTGATATATATATATATATATATATATATATATATATATATATATATATATATAGATAGTAAAAAACAGCGGCCCTATCACACTTCCTTCGGGTACACCGGAAATTAGCTTTACATCTGTCGATTTTGTTCCGTTAAGAGCGACGTGTTGAGTTCTGTCTGCAAAACAGTCTTGAATCCAGTCACATATCTGCTCCGATACTCGATAAGCTCTCATTTTTTCATCAAACGGCAGTTCAGGACGGTATCAAATGCTTTCTTGAAATCAAGGAACACGGCATCAACATGAGCGCATTGCGTACGGCACTGTGGATCTCATGGAGGAACACAGCGAGGTGAGTTTCGTAGTGTCTTTCTTTGCGGAATCCATGTTGATTTTTATAGAGGAGATTTTCCTTTTCCAAGAATGTCATAATGCTTGAGAATAAAACATCCACGATAATTCAGCAACAGATTGACGTCAACGATATAGGTCTGTAACTGCGTGCATCTGTCCTACGGCCCTTTTTGAAACCGAAAATGACCTGTGCTTCCTTCCAGTCGCTATGTACCCTTCGTTGCTCAAGCGATTTAAGATAAATTGCTGCTAGAAGGGGAGAAAGTTTTATCGTATAATCTTTGTAGAATCTTATAGGTATACCATCTGGCCCTGACACCTTTCAGCTACTAAGTGAGTGTAATTGATTTTCTATTCCGCGATGGGTTATCTCAATCTCTGCCATTTTGGCGTTCGTACGACGATTGAAACGATTGAAAGGAGGGACCGTGTTACGACCTTCCGCGGTGAAACAATTTTGGAAGACCGATTTCAGTATTTCAGCCTTCTGTCTGTCATCTTTCGTTTCGGTGGCAGTGTGGTCACTGAGTGAATTAAAATATGATGTTGACCCACTTACTGATTTTATATACGACCAGAATATCTTAGGGGTTTTGCTCAGATCGGTTTTGAGGATATATTTGATATTATGATTTCGTAACTTTCTGCGAACGTTTTATAAGGTGTTGCGTCAACAAATGTGACTATTCATCCTACTGACGCATCAATGCCCCTGACGATATTGTTGATGTTGAACGAAAGATGGTGGCGTGCAAAATGGTGGAGTGAGATAGAGGAAAACAGGGCGCTGGGTTGTGTTAAGTGCGGCCTCCAGTTATCCTTCCATTCAGCCAGCGGCGACTTTATATCCTGCCGAGAGAAAATATTTTTCTTCCATCTGGTCTTCGCTGACCAAAGGATAGGAAGCGTGCTGACCTTCAGAAGTCCATTACACATACTTCTTTTCCTATAGAAATGGGAAGCGCTACGGTGATACGTGTAATAGCGCGGGATGCGACGATCAACTGGAAATAAAGTTTTGATGTTACATAAGAGAAGGAGAAAACTAAGATATTTGTAATCGTGATTATTGTTTGTGCTAGAGAGTACTTTTCAGTATTTGCGCTTTCGGGGAATTGTGTCCACTATTGACACTATTACTATAATGTCTATTCGATTTTTTATGTCTAAGAATTCGACACCTGCACCGTTTCGCAGTAGCATTTTACAGCATCGTGGCAGACAGAAAGATGTGAAAGACGCCGTTAGCCTAGGCGTATCTTTACATAAAAGTTATGATTTGTAGAGGACAGGAATTAAGATGAAACAGAACACAATAATACACCGATAAAACTGGTTCGTATCGTCGTATTTTCGTGCATTTTGATCGTGAACTCTAACTAAACATGGTTCAGCCATTTAGAATCAGTCTGGCACAATGAGTCGTTCTTTTTTTTGGATTTACACTATTTTTACCACAATCACATTATGTCCATTGTGCCCAGAAACTAAATTTTTTGTCTGCTTAACGCATTTGAGCCTGATCTCCCAACAATGTTTAGAATGATTTCAGTTCCTACAGGGCTCGTTTTAGCGACTACAGTCGATCTCATTGTCTTACTCATATATCTGAACCATATTCTATGTAGGACACCTTGTAAATTATTTCCTTCACAGGGACCATTCGCTGTTAAAATTAAGCTACATTTTGCTCAATGTTCCTGGAGTGCAGTTTCTGCTTGAACATTGCCTGCTAGTCGCAAGAAAATTTTATGCGCTGTTTCTATACATATGACAGAAGACGCCTATTTTGGGAGAGTTTTACAATATTGTTGCAGGATGTAATAAGGTAGGCTTACATTTTTTATGTAGTTGTTTCTTTTCATATAAGGTTTCAACGGTAATGTTTGTTTACAAAAACAGACGTAATGTCTGATGGGGTACCGCAATCACTGGTTATACAATGTTACTTATAATACGTCTTAGTTGCAAAAATGTTTATTCACATGACCGGTTTCGGTTCCTCTAGAACCATCTTCTGATCTGAAACGATAATGATACTAATTTACTATTTCACAAATGCAAACCTTTTTCATCCTATCCGATCAACACCAGCGCCATGGATATAGAAATCGGCCTTTGTTTTAGATCGTACAAAAATGATAATTTTATGGTGTATTTTAATTTTGACAAGTACAGATTTTAACCTTGACATCTACAGATTTTAATTAAGTATTTTTAGAGATAAAAGTAAATTACAAAAATCTACTTAATACAGTATGTGCATATGTAATGTAAGAAATGTACCAGACATGTCGTTAATAGTTTTATAATTAATATAAATGACGTGTATTCTGCCAACCAGTTTTATGTGACGTAGCATGTGAAGGTTGCTGTGTGTGGACGGGTTACTCCTGTAACCGAAATTACAGGTACTTTCCGGTATATTTGATGCTGATCGTACAGGATGGAAAAGATTTTGCATTTGTGAAATAGTAAATTAGTATCATTATCGTTTCAGATCTGAAGATGGTTCTACAGGAATCGAAACTGGTCATGTGAATAAACATTTTTTGCAATCAAGGTGGATTATAGGTAATTTTTGTTTAAGAAGGTTGATAGCCAAAAATATTTATTCTGAAATAGGCAGCTCGCTGTTAAAATGGATATAAATCTGATTAACTTTTCACTTAGGAAATAATATTGGTTTGTTAGTGCATTAACAAAGTTTCTTGTACTGTTGCACTAAGTATACTTTACACCGTAGACTTTATCTCTTGTTGGTGTACCGTTTCTTCTGCACGTAACAGTATGCTTCATTAGCATATTAAGGTAATATAAAATGATCTGATGAATAAAAGATTCGCGGGACATAGGTTGTTGCTTTCGCCCTCCGTAGGCCTCTTTCATTCCAGTCATCCAGTCTTTGATTTCTGTCTTCCATTGCGTGTTGTATGTATCTTCCCCGTCTTAGGGTTGGCCTTCCTCTCCTTCATCTGCCGGATGGCTCTCTGTCTAAAATCTTCCATGGCCACCTACGGTTGGGCATTCTCTGTATTTGCCCGTACCATTGAAGCGCTCTATTTTTGTTGTGGAGCCCGTCATCTCCGTTCGACTCCATACCTCCTCATTTCGTATCCTACTTGCCTCGTTAACTGTACACGTCATCTAATATAGTTCATTTCCGCTCTTCTGATTTTCTCCCTAACTTTCCTTGTCTGAGGCCACATCTCAGCTCCACATAGAGCTATGTTCTCCACCACTCTGTGAAATACTCTTTTCTTAGTATCCTGCCAAGCATTATTATTCCATATCATCCCATGCAAATCTTTAGTAGCTCTCTTCCCCATTGCTGTTCTGGAACTAATGTCATTATCACATATACTGGAGTTATCTATTATTGTTTCCAAATATTTGTAGCTTCTGCAAGATTTTACTTCTCCTCCGTTCACGTCAATTTTCACCAAATTCTGTGACACACACACAGTCTCCGTCTTGTCCAGATTTATTCCCCAAGCCCGTTTCCTATACTCCTCTTTAAGCTTTCTCAGCATGTTTTCCATATCCTTTTTATCTTGAGAGAATATTACATGGTCTTCTGCAGGTAAAAGAGAGTGAAGTTGCGGCGGGGTGGGTTATAAAAGTTTGCTCGTGCGTCGTACTGCTCACTGCAAATAGTTCCACCTACCTCAGTACGGCGGCAGATCACCAGCCCGTTACTCTGAATATGTATGAACTGCGCTGACGACGTAAAAGTAGCGTTGAAGAAAACGCCGTCAATACTTAAGGTGCAAAGTCCACGTAAACTCTGGTAGCAAGCTGTCCTGTAAATTCTTATAATACTTTAGGGCGGAAAGTAGTTGCTTCGTTCTCTCAGTAAAAAGGCAAAATTCTGAAACGAGTCTTTTATTCAATTTAAGTTAAAAAAAAAAGAAAAAAGAAAAAGAAAAACCTGCGAACAGGCCAACAGCCCACATGTAATTAGCGAACGACATCACTGTCCTGAGTTCACAGTTCATGCAACCCAGTCCACCCGCAAGGCAGCCAGAAATGTACTTAAGTCCAACGCGAAGAATTACGCGATTTCACAGTCAATACTCCGCTACTATATCTGAGTTTCACATTCAGTCATTTTCAATGGATTTCTATTAAGGAATTTGCTCCCCAAATATTCCACAAACGGATACGAAACATGCCACACGGAATTCTTACATAGGCCAAAATTTCACACTTTCCAACAAAGCAGTTCTAGAACATCCAAAATTCACAAAACTGTCCGTAAATGCAACTGCTCCTACGGCAACACAATCTGGACGCGAAATTCCAATAACTTGTTCATTTTACACAATATACAGATGAACACGTTCAACATGACCTGCACGTTCAATAGCTACCCAGCGACTCCTGAATGCTGCTCCTTCCACAACCTATAACTACCTCGCAGTGCGCGCGAACTTCTAAACTCTGATTGGTTGATCAAAATGACCAGCCAAGCAGAACAATCGTTCGAGATCATTCTCGAGCCAAAACTGTCCTACACCAATCACTATTCCCAGTTACATTCACGTCATTTCAATAGGCAAATATTAATATAATGTTTAACAAAACCAAACGAAAGGAAAACTAATCTGGGAATTTATTTAGAAAACTATTACTCTGCAAACGGCTATTCTGGCTACCTTCTTACAAAAGCCAAGTACTCTTAGACATACGTCATGAGCAGTGAGGGATAAAAACAACTTTCCCACTACACAGTTACATAATGTGGTACAATATACAATATTGAATTTCTACGTATGTCCCACTTACACACTCTCACTCATTCTCATTCATTCCACAACAACAAAACAAATAGATATTAATTAAATAATAATCTTTTCTGGATTTTATACACTCCTGGAAATGGAAAAAAGAACACATTGACACCGGTGTGTCAGACCCACCATACTTGCTCCGGACACTGCGAGAGGGCTGTACAAGCAATGATCACACGCACGGCACAGCGGACACACCAGGAACCGCGGTGTTGGCCGTCGAATGGCGCTAGCTGCGCAGCATTTGTACACCGCCGCCGTCAGTGTCAGCCAGTTTGCCGTGGCATACGGAGCTCCATCGCAGTCTTTAACACTGGTAGCATGCCGCGACAGCGTGGACGTGAACCGTATGTGCAGCTGACGGACTTTGAGCGAGGGCGTATAGTGGGCATGCGGGAGGCCGGGTGGATGTACCGCCGAATTGCTCAACACGTGGGGCGTGAGGTCTCCACAGTACATCGATGTTGTCGCCAGTGGTCGGCGGAAGGTGCACGTGCCCATCGACCTGGGACCGGACCGCAGCGACGCACGGATGCACGCCAAGACCGTAGGATCCTACGCAGTGCCGTAGGGGACCGCACCGCCACTTCCCAGCAAATTAGGGACACTGTTGCTTCTGGGGTATCGGCGAGGACCATTCGCAACCGTCTCCATGAAGCTGGGCTACGGTCCCGCACACCGTTAGGCCGTCTTCCGCTCACGCCCCAACATCGTGCAGCCCGCCTCCAGTGGTGTCGCGACAGGCGTGAATGGAGGGACGAATGGAGACGTGTCGTCTTCAGCGATGAGAGTCGCTTCTGCCTTGGTGCCAATGATGGTCGTATGCGTGTTTGGCGCCGTGCAGGTGAGCGCCACAATCAGGACTGCATACGACCGAGGCACACAGGGCCAACACCCGGCATCATGGTGTGGGGAGCGATCTCCTACACTGGCCGTACACCACTGGTGATCGTCGAGGGGACACTGAATAGTGCACGGTACATCCAAACCGTCATCGAACCCATCGTTCTACCATTCCTAGACCGGCAAGGGAACTTGCTGTTCCAACAGGACAGTGCACGTCCGCATGTATCCCGTGCCACCCAACGTGCTCTAGAAGGTGTAAGTCAACTACCCTGGCCAGCAAGATCTCCGGATCTGTCCCCCATTGAGCATGTTTGGGACTGGATGAAGCGTCGTCTCACGCGGTCTGCACGTCCAGCACGAACGCTGGTGCAACTGAAGCGCCAGGTGGAAATGGCATGGCAAGCCGTTCCACAGGACTACATCCAGCATCTCTACGATCGTCTCCATGGGAGAATAGCAGCCTGCATTGCTGCGAAAGGTGGGTATACACTGTGCTAGTGCCGACATTGTGCATGCTCTGTTGCCTGTGTCTATGTGCCTGTGGTTCTGTCAGTGTGATCATGTGATGTATCTGACCCCAGGAATGTGTCAATAAAGTTTCCCCTTCCTGGGACAATGAATTCATGGTGTTCTTATTTCAATTTCCAGGAGTGTATTACGAAAATGAAAAGTAGTTAACGTTTTTAATATTAAAGTCGAAATAAATTGACTTGACATTATGTGAACTCTAGTAATGATTTCAAATGATACTAAAAGACAAATGTTATTATTCCTAACTGAGTTTTTTAGTGTAAGTGTCGGTTTGGAGTGTGTAGGTAATTTCCTCTAACTTCGAAACTCTGACAGATAGAAGGCTGAAATTTTATACCATATTCTCTTCAATGACAAAAGGCAGTGTATCGACTTTAAGCAATATTAAATAATATTTAACATAGATTATTTAGATTCTTAGGAGTTTGAATATTTAGTCGCTCGAAGTGTCACAGGTGCGAATGAGTCATTGCTAAGACACAACTGGCTGTCTCCTTCAGAGCCAACGGCACCAATGCTAAAGGCTGTTCTGCAACGTAGCTTACTACAATAAAGTTATTGCGCATTGACTCGCGACGTTACGAAGTGTATGGTCACCAGTCTTTATCCTCACGCCTGAGCATTTCCTGTACCAACCATTCAGCGCCTGGCCCAGATAAATGTTGAACACAATATGTGACGTTCCACAACCTTTTTATAGGCCCTTGTCAACGGAAATACTTCTGTGAACATTGTTTTCCAATTTTATAACTACTTTTGTGTTCCTGTATAACTTTTTAACCAGATTTGTCCATATTTCTCTCACATTAACCCTTCAAATTGCTTCCCATAGTTTTATTCTATGAACCTTGTCATGCGCTTTCTGCAGGTCCAAATAGTTCGTGTATATGCTTTTATTTTAATTTCTTCATTTCCCTGAAGCAGTGAATTTTATATAGACATGATCGTCTTTGCCTAGAACCAGTCTTCTTTTTGCTTAAAACCGACACATCTTTTTCTATTTTCTTGCACAATGTACCGGAAAAAACCTAACTTTTAGTGGGATAACACTTATTTCGCTATGATTTGTGCATAGACTCTTGTCACAACTTTTTCTATATTGAGGAAAAAATATGACAAATTTCACCTTCTGCAGCCTGTATTTTTGCAAAAAGTTTATGTAGATATCTTGTCACTACACTTCCTCCATACTTCAGAAATTCCATTCGTATACTTCCTGTTCCTAGGGATTTACTTAACTTTGGTTTAGACAGCGCTGCTTGCTCATTCTCCTTCGTTATTCCTATACTGTTTTATTCTAAGATCTTACCTTCTTCTTCTCCTTTCTAGTCCAACCTGTTATGCTGCTGTAACATTGAATAATGTCCTACCTATCACTGAACGGGGCTTTTTACAGAACGATTAATACAGAACAAAAAAGTGAAGGAATAATAAAAGCAGAATTAAATGTCCATAATCAGAAGACAACTATCAGTAAGAACATGCAAAAATTAAAATGCGCCTAATGAAGTGAAGGACTCATCTTACGAAGATTTGGGAGATGTAATGAAAACAGAAATCACCGAGAGGAAATGATTGCTTTTGGTGACTTCAACAGCAGGATGAGAACATTTAAGGAAGGAATTGTAGGTCCTTTCGGGGAAAGCGTAGTGAACGACAGCGGAAGGAAGTTAATGAATCAAGGTAAGCAATGGGAGTGTACTGTAGCAAACACTTTTTTCCAGCATAAAGATATACCGAAACTTACAAGGGGAGAGCCCATGAGGAATCGTAAATCGATTATGGATTTTATATTGGGGAGAAACAAAAGGAAGACACTACTGGAAGACATAAGAGTGGCGTCACATGGTTTTTTTAGGCCAGGCAGTAGTGCGAGGTGTCCCGATGAACACTCACCAGTCGACGTGCAGGCAGGGAAATCAGGACGCGCTCAGTGTAAAGACACTTCAGCTATCAAGGTATTAGCAGTAAATTTTCAGAGTGTTCGGAATAAAGTTCCTGAATTTACTGCCCTCCGGGATGCGTGTGGCGCGCAAATTATTCTCGGGACTGAGACCAGGCTGAACCCTGAGATAGGAAGTTCTGAAATATTTAGTAAGGGTTGGAACGTGTATTGGAAAGACAGATTAGACACCGTAGGAGGTGGTGTCTTCATTGCAGTTGACAAAAATATTGTGTCTACTGAGGTCGAAGTAGAGTGTGATTGTGAAGTTATCTGGACACGTTTAACAGGGCTAGGGGAAATGAAGTTAATTGTGGGGTGTTATTACCGGCCACCAAGTTCCACCGTGACAGTTCTAGAATCATTCAAAGGGAGTCTACATTCTGCATCGCAGAAGTACCCGGATCATGCTATATTACTCGGAGGCGACTTCAACCTACCTAGTATAGACTGGGATGTCTATGGATTCATTACAGGTGGTACAGACAAGCCGTCGTGTGAATTACTTTTGAATACATTATCCGAAAACTGTCTTGAGCAGCTAAATCGACAGCCAACGCGTAATGGAAATATTTTAGATCTGGCAGCCACGAACAGATTAGACCTCATCGACGGTGTCAGTGTTGAGACAGGGATTAGTGATCATGATGTTGTCATTACGACTATGGTTACGAAAGTTAAAAAGTCGGTCAAGAAGGCTAGGAGAGTATTCTTACTAGAAAGAGCAGATAAGCAGTTGTTAGCATCCCACTTACAAGGGAACCTCCCCATCGCACCCACCTCAGATTTAGTTATAAGTTGGCACAGTGGATAGGCCTTGATAAACTGAACGCAGATCAATTGAGAAAACAGGAAGAAGTTGTGTGGAACTGTGAAAAAATAAGCAAAATATACAATCTGAGTAGTCCACGGGTCACATAGGCAACATAATGGACAAAGTCAACTTAGGAGCGTAGTGGTCCCGTGGTAGTGTGAGCAGCTGCTAAACGAGAGGTCCTTGGTTCAAGTCTTCCCTGGGGTGGAAATTTTCTTTTCTTTATTTTTGCATAGTTATTATCTGTCCGTTCGTTCATTGGCGCCTTTGTTCACTGTAATAACTTTAGTGTTTGTGTTTTGCGACCGCATCGCAAAACCGTGCGATTAGTAGACGAAAGGACGTGCCTCTCCAATGGGAACCGAAAACATTTGATCGCAAGGTCATAGGTCAACCGATTCCTCCACAGGAAAACACATCTGATATATTCTATACGACACTGGTGACGGCATGTGCGTCACATGACAGGAATATGTTGTCGACCCACCTAACTTGTACACTTGGCGAAGGGGTAAAAAGATTCTTCTACCTTGCCCGATTTAGGTTTTCTTTTGGATGTGATAATCACTCCCAAAAATTGATGAAAATATAAGCGTTTGTTACATAAACTGAAAATAAAAAGTTAAACTTTTCCCCCGAGGTTAGGTTTGAACCAAGGACCTTTCGTTCCGCAGCTGCTCACGTTACCACGAGACCACGGCACTCCTGCGTTCCCAGTGTGCTTGACGTTGCTTATCTTCCCATGAACTACTCAGTTTGTATATTTTACTTATTTTTTCATAGCTCCACACAACTTCTTCTTGTTTTCTCAATTGATCTGTTTTCAGTTTTTCAAGGCCTATCCACTGTGCCAACTTATAACTAAATTTGAGGGGGGTGCGATGGGGAGGTTCCCTTGTTAGTAAATGAATCGACTTCATTTACTTCCGGTACGATGGACGTGGAAGAATTATGGGCAAATTTTAAACACATTGTAAATCACGCATTGGACAAGCATGTGCCGAAAAAGTGGGTTACGGACGGAAAAGACCCACCGTGATTTAACAGCGCAATTCGGAGAATGCTCAGGAAGCAAAGACAGTTGCACTCGCGGTACAAGGAAGATCGGGAGAATGAGGACAGCAAAAGTTAGTAGAGATTCGTGCTGCTGTAAAAAGAGCGATGCGCGAAGCATTAAACCACTACCACCGCCATACCTTAGCAAAAGATCTTGCTGAAAACCCAAGGAAATTATGGTCTTACGTAAAATCGGTAAGCGGGTCGAAGGCTTCCATCCAGTCACTCTCTGATCAGTCTGGCCTGGCAACGGAAGACAGCAAAGCGAAAGCTCAAAATTTTAAATTTAGCATTTGAGAAATCTTTCACGCAGGAGGATCGTACAAACATACCGCCGTTTGAGTCTCGTACAGATTCCTGTATGGAGGACATAGTGATAGACATCCCTGGGCTTGTGAAGCAGCTGAATGGGTTGAAAATAAATAAATCGCCAGGTCCTGATGGGATTCCAATTCGGTTTTACAGAGAGTGCTCTACTGCATTGGCTCCTTACTTAACTTGCATTTATCGCGAATCTCTTGCCCAACGTAAAGTCCCGAGCAACTGAAAAAAAAGCGCAGGTGACGCCAGTGTATAAGAAGGGTAGAAGGACGGATCCTCAAAATTACAGACCAATATCCTTAACATCGGTTTGTTACAGGATTCTCGAGCATATTCTCAGTTCGAATATAATGAATTTCCTTGAGACAGAGAAGTTGCTGTCCATGCATGGTTCAAATGGCTCTGAGCACTATGGGACTTAACATCAATGGTCATCAGTCCCCTAGAACTTAGAACTACTTAAATCTAACTAACCTAAGGACATCACACAACACCCAGTCATCACGAGGCAGAGAAAATCCCTGACCCCGCTGGGAATCGAACCCGGGAACGGGAAGCGAGAACGCTACCGCACGACCACGAGCTGCGGACTGCTGACCATGCATCAGCACGGCTTTAGAAAGCATCGCCCCTGCGAAACGCAACTCGCCCTTTTTTCAGATGATAGGTTGCGAACCATGGGTGAAGGGTATCAGACGGATGCCATATTCCCTGACTTCCGGAAAGTGTTTGACTCGGTGCCCCACTGCAGACTCCTAACTAAGGTACGAGCAAATGGGATTGGTTCCCAAGTATGTGAGTGGCTCGAAGACTTCTTAAGTAATAGATCCCAGTACGTTGTCCTCGATGATGAGTGTTTATCGGAGATGAGGGTGTCATCTGGAGTGCCCCAGGGAAGTGTGGTAGGTCCGCTGTTGTTTTCTATCTACATAAATGGTCTTTTGGATAGGGTGGATAGCAATGTGCGGCTGTTTGCTGATGATGCTGTGGTGCACGGGAAGGTGTCGTCGTCGAGTGACTTGGACAGGATTTGTGATTTTTGTAAAGAAAGGCAGCTAACTCTAAATATAGATAAATGTAAATTAATGCAGATGAATAAGAAAAAGAATCCTGTAATGTTTGAATACTCCATTCGTAGTGTAGCGCTTGACACAGTCACGTCGATTAAATATTTGGGCGTAACATTGCAGAGCGATATGAAGTGGGACAAGCATGTAATGGCAGTTGTGGGGAAGGCGGATGGTCGTCTTCGGTTCATTGGTAGAATTTTGGGTAGATGTGGTTCATCTGTAAAGGAGACCGCTTATAAAACACTAATGCGACCTATTCTTGAGTACTGCTCGAGCGTTTGGGATCCCTGTCAGGTCGGATTGAGGGAGGACATAGAAGCAATTCAGAGGCGGGCTGCTAGATTTGTTACTGGTAGGTTTGATCATCACATGAGTATTACGGAAATGCTTCAGGAACACGGATGGGATTCTCTAGAGGAAAGGAGGCGTTCTTTTCGTGAATCGCTACTGAGGAAATTTAGAGAACCAGCATTTGTGGCTGACTGCAGTACAATTTTACTGCCGCCAACTTACATTTCACGGAAAGACCACAAAGATAAGATAAGAGAGATAAGGGCTCGTACAGAGGCATATAGGCAGTCATTTTTCCCTCGTTCTGTTTCGGAGTGGAACAGGGAGGGAAGATGGTAGTTGTGGTACGAGGTACCCTCCGCCACGCACCGTATGGTGGATTGCGGAGTATGTATGTAGATGTAGATGTAGATGTAGAGTACAAAGGCAGCGAGAGTGAGCCAACAATGGGAAAAATATGCTACAACAATGTAAGACGAACTATCGGGAGAATGGAGGATGAACTTGCAAAATATAAGGAAGTGATATTTAAGACAGACCTTCTTAGACAATATAGCGTCAAAATGCGATATAAAAATGGGCTGAAGAATAAACAAGATGGAAAGGATAGAAGACCCCACATCTCTGTACGAACAGTTGCAAGCAGCACGGGAAGCCCTTGTAAAGGATGAGAAGAAGAACAAGAACAAGAACAAGAAAATATAGGTCGAAGAGTTTTAGAGTGAGTTGTAAGACATGGTTCAGAAGAACGAAAAAATGTGTATGAAATGGTTAAGTAAGGCCACAGTATCAAGAGATTTACTCGTCGAAATCAAACAACAGGTTAAAGTGAATTTCAGGGAGGAGAGGAATGGACATTGGGACAGGCTGTGGTGGAAGATAGAGGGGGACAGTAGGATATAATACGTCTGCTGAAGAATGGAAGGGTAGTAAAAAAATAAGTTGCAATGGGTGTATTCTAAATTAAACAATTAAATTGGACGAGAAAGGTAAAGTGTTCTCGTTTCCAAATTAAAGCAGTTTTATGTTTAATAATTTCTTTTGTAGTGTTTTTTCCCCCTCCAAAACCCAGGCAATCATCATAGGCTGCACCACTCGCTCCTTTCGCCTCCATGATTTCTACCTCACCCTTTATGGTCGTCCCATCCAGCTCACCCCCACCCTGAAATACCTTGGCCTCACCCTCAACCGACACCTCACCTGGACCCCTCATCTCCAGACCATCCAGCAGTAAGCCCATTCCCACCTCTGCCTTCTCAAACTCCTGTCTGGCCGGACATGGGGATTGCATCCTTCTACCATCCTACACACCTAAAAATCCCTCATCCGTCCTATCCTCTGTTATGCCAGCATTGCCTGGATCTCCGCCCTCACCCGCTTTTACAAGGCCCTCCAAATCCTTGAACGCCATGTGCTCCACCTTGCCTTCCGTATCTGTCTTCCTTCCCCCACGTGGCTCCTGTATGAACTGATCCCCTTCCCCCACCTCCTCCTGTTCCTCCAACATCTCCTCATCCTTTACATTGTCCGCAGGCTTGATCCCCCCCACCCTCTGGTTTCCTCCTTCCTCTCCAACCCCCGTCTGTTGCCGCACCTCTATTGCTGTATCCCTCCCTCTCTCCACCTCCACACCCTCCATCTCCTTCATCAGAGCAATTTCCAACGCCTCCCCCTCCCGGATGACGAACTTCGCCGTGACATCTACCCTTCCTTCCAACTATAACCTGGCCTTGTTCCCCCCCCCCCTCCTCCCCAGGGTCCCCTTTTTCCTCTCCCCTCCTTCTCCCAGAGCGGATTTTCCTCCTTCCCGCCCCCCCCCCCCCTGAGACCCAGCACCCCATACTTGCCTCTTTCCTTCCCACATCCCTCCCTACCTGGCCCTCTTCAGCGTGCCCCCCGCTCATCTCCCCCCTCTCTTCCCCTTCCTCCCTTCTTCCAGTCTCCCTCATCTCCTTGCGTCTGGCAGATCCTCTATTTTGATCATCGTCAGTGTGCCACGTCAGTGTTGTGTTTAGTGCTGTTTCTCCTGTGCGTCGAGAGGTGTGATTTTAATTGTGTACTGCCTTGAGGATCGCCGTCAGTGTTTGTTATGTGCCACGCCATCTGTCGATACCTTTTATGCACCAGTCATACTGTGCCTTGTGTTCTTTTAATTGTCGCAGTGTGTGGCTTTTTGTGTGTGCTACTTTTAAACAGTTTTCTATCTCCATTTTACAGTCACCCCGTTTTTTGTCTATTGCCTTCCATGATGTTCCCCCTTTTTTATATCTATGTTCACCATATTCTCTCCTTTATTATTTTTAAATGTCTTCTATTGTTTGTTCTATGTCTTTCGGCTGAAGAGCAGTGCATATGCTGCTGCCAGCCCGCCACGATGGGGAACTGAAAGTGTTATCGAAAAATATGGCAATTTAATTGCTCCAAAACTGAAATAAACGCGTGCGTGTTGCCATTGAAGACATGTACAGTCCAGAAGGCTATATTCTTCTTTCTTTTCTGTAGCCTTTCAGCTGGTATGTCCAAGTTCTCCCTTTCTTAGCCTTGTACTATCGTCTCTGTTACTTTATAAATGCTATACACATTCTCGGCAGAAAATTACATTCCATATTCTAATTTTGTAGACCACAACAAGTAACAAGTACTAGCCGCTGTTGTTTGTTCTGTTGCATATTAATTTGTGCAGAGTACCTTAGACATGCCCCAGGCGCATTCCTTTTGTAATGACTTTTTGCTAATAAGTTATCTATGTAAATAATTACTATTAAAAACAGTCTTGATCACGATTTATTTAACAAGGTGACCGGTTTCGACCACTACTGTGATCATCTTCAGACCTACAAGATGTATACAAAGCACTAATTAGAGGGCTACATGCATTAATGAAAATACATGAAACGTTGAATTATAGCCGTATAACGTAAGAAGCAGATGTAACGTAAGGTGATACCGCGATTATTGCCATTCCTGTCACAGTAATAGCAAGATTTATCGCAAGGCTTAGGAAACTTAATGTAAGCGATGCGTTCTGATTCCCGAACTAACGAAAAGTCGGATTAAGACAAAGTACCAATTGGCAAAGCACAGTAACATAAAATTATTGAACTCTGAAGCATTGTGGGTGGTGGAAAGGAGGCACGCGTCGGGCATGCTGTGCTGTAATTTCCTCCTGTAAACTATCCAGTTTAGTTAGACATATACTAGGAGAACACAGATGAAAGTTAGCTAACACGGATCCTAAATGAGTAAAACGAATATTGAGTGGATTCATTTGTTCTGTCAAGACATATACGACCTTTACGCACTATTGTTAATGCGAAATTATTGAGGCTTTCGTGGTCAATTGTTGACGAACTGCCTGTTGGTTTCTGCCCCGGGTTCTTTGGCCGACGTTTCTCTGATGATTTTTCTGACGTTGCGTCAGCACGTGTGGCTGGAATTGTTAAAGTTTCACCATCCACCTTCCGCCAGCAGCAATGGATAGTGGGGTGGAGGAGGAGGCGGTGGGGGTAGCCACAACAATTGCCACCCGCGTCTGTCTACAGAAGGGCACCTCTGAATTACGCTCTTTTGTATTCAGAATCTCATACACGGCATACGGCCTTAGGCCGTTCGTCTCTGTGTCTTTCTTGTAACATGCTTCTTCCCCTTTCACTCACTATTATTCGGCTTTCACCCCTCAAATTTCACGTTCCGTTTCTTTTCTCCTGCCATCCCCCTCTCCCACGCGACTGGCATATGGTATAGCTACATTCTTCATGGAGCGCCCCAATATAGTCCAAATCTGCGATAAACGTAGACTTTATTTTTAGAATATTTACGACTTTTAATTGTCCCTGACAACTGTCTCGTCCATTCCGCCCACATCCCACTCAATCGTTCGTGTTTAACAGGCTCATCCAAGAATTGCGCCCGGCGGGCGGCAGTGTAGTTCAGCGCCCCGTTCGCGACCGTGTGTCGCTAGTGTCGGCATAGGAGAGAGAGAGAGCTGCGGAGCGAGTGAGACAGCACACCACTGCTGTGCGGTGAACCATCCCGCGGTCAGATCCAACGCAAACAAAATAATAGAGGAAGCGCACCTCAGTAAGAGAGGCCAATGAGCGGTAAAACAAGCAAACCATTTATCGTTTAGGAAACAACTAGTGTTCGTGTGGCAGAATTACTACGCAAAGCTTTAGGCAACAATATCCAAAACAACAATCGAAGAACATCTTAGTTGTTTTCTGACCCACAGGTTCATTCTATTAGTGCTGCTGCACATTCACACTCGTCTTATGTACAATAGGCGTCTTCTGAAAAATATATCAGTTTCTTAAATGAACTAGAGTTATAAATATTCTATTTTAGAAATAACTTTATGTTAGGGATATAGAGTCTCATTCTTACTGTTAGCAGTTACATGTAAATATTTGTTGTTATACTTCGGCCTAAATCTCTTTGTATCCCTTTTCAGAGTTTAGAAACTGGATCCTTAGTTTGCTGTTTTGTACGTAATAATTTTAACCGACCAAGTTTGAAAACAAATTAAAAAATAGAATTAAGGTTATAAAGCACTTTAATTCTTACAGTGAACATTGTTAAAGAAGACAACATTTTACATTCCTTTCTTTTTCGAGGTAACGGTTTTGTCAATGTTTGGTACAATATACCCTGAGACTGATAACCTCAAAGAATTAGTCAAATTTTTACCGCCAAGTAATGAACGATTTTTAGTTTTAGCAAGCTTTAAAAGAGAGAAAAAGCGCTCACAGATTTACGTGGAACCAAACATTGAGAGAAATTAGGCCGCGTGCTTGTGCAAAATTTCTCTCGTGGAAGACAGCTGTAAAAGTCGTCCAAAGTTTTACACATGAGAAAGCGGTCCTTCAGGCGGATATCGCACTGCAAGTCAATCTCACTTATCTCCAAAAATCTGTTTGCAAACCGTTCTTGTAATTCGCAAATGATTGCAAAATAATATGAAAAAACCACATCTTCTTTAACGCTGTCTACTTCATGAAAGTGTCCACAATTCTTCTCGCGCAATTGTTTTACTCACAAAATAAGTTTTTTTTAATGCTTGAATCGTCTGCACTAAATCAACGACATAGTGATTTTCGCGTTGGAATGAAATGTTCAAAGTATTTAAATGACCAGTAAGGTCACTCAAAGAAGCCAAATTCGCCACCCACTTAGGACCACAAAGTAATTCTTCTGGACGTCATTTCCAAAAAGCTATTTATTTTTCCCCTCAAGAAGAAAAACCGATGAAGTACCTTTCCTCTACTCAGTCATCTTACTTCGGTGTGGTAGGGGATGCCCGGGTATTCCGCTTCGATATCAGTCAGAAATTCTTTAAATTGGCGACGTGCGAGTCCACGCGAGCGAAGATAATTAACCGTTCGAAGAACTGTGTCCATAACATTTTTTGTGTTGACAATATTCGCACAAAGTGCCTCCTGGTCTATCAGACAATGAACTGTCGCGAATAAGGAACAGCCAACTTCAGCCATTTTTGACCTCACGTAACTCACAAATCGAGTGCGCAGGGGCTCCATCCCTTGTTACACTGGTCAGGCGTTCCAATTTTAAACCCATTGACTCTAACACGTTTTCCACGGCCAGAAAAATATTCAAACCCTTGGTTGTGTCTTTTAATGGTATAAGATCGAGAAAGTCTTCGGTGACACGCAGATTGTCGTCGACACCTCGAATGAATATGACGAGCTGAGATATGTCCTCAACGTCCGCGGACTCGTCAAGAGCGACAGAAAGTGAAATGAAGTTTGCCGCTCTCTCCATTAATTGCTGTTCCATATCTGATACCATATCTTCGACTCTGTGAGTAACAGTTTGAGGCGAAAGAGCTATTTTTTCAAATTTTTCCGTGAGATCTGGTGGACAAATACAAGCCACCGAGTCGACCAGGCAATCCTTGATGAGATTTCCAGCAGCAAAGGGTTTCCCTGCTTTCCCAATTCTCAGCGATCATTTGTCACTTGCGCACAAACTTTGCCCACCTATTTCCTGCTCGTACCGCGCCAAAGAAGAACATACAATTAATTTTGTACAATACCGTTTTTAAAACACTTTTATCACTTTAACAATTAATTGTTTCATTCATTGAAACTCAAATAAGAAACTAACAAAAAAGATTGGATTTAGACGCGTTTTCCTCCAGTTCCGCTGAAAAGGATAACGATGTGTGGTCGCAAAATAAATTTTTATGTATTGCAATATTTGCGTACAGCGGCATGGCGAGGCTCGGCGGGCGGTCTGCACGGCCAGCTAAGCGACACGGCTCGGCCACTGCGACAACACGGGAATTCGCGCGGGGCGCCGGCCGCGGGCGATCGCGGACGCTAGCGCCCCAGGGGCGCCTGGAGTATAACGTACTGACAATCGACAGAGGAGATACAATTCTCATTTCGATGTATTTTGTGTGTATGTGTCGCTGGATATGTGGGCGAACCAAGTGCGTTTCAAATAAGGAGGGGAAGAAAAAAACCAGTCACAATCCCCAAGGTTTGTCATGTGTCCATCTTTTTTTTATTTGTAAAAAGAAGGCGAGTTACACGTACCAAACCACTCGCCTCTTCCCCAAGCTTACAGCTACAGCTTTCGTAATCTCCGTAGGACTGTGGTGTGGTGTGATAGGCGAAATTATAGTCAGAAGCATTTCCCTGAAAATAAGAAAAGAGAGCTGGCCGTGGTGGCCGAGCGGTTCTAGGCGCTTCAGTCCGGAACCGCGAGACTGCTACAGTCGCAGCTTCGAATCCTACCTCGGGCATGGATGTGTTTGATATCCTTAGGTTAGTTAGGTTTAGGTAGTTCTAAGTTCTAGGGGACTGATGACTTCAGATGTTAAGTCCCATAGTGCTCAGAGCCATTTGAACCATTTTTACGAAAAGAGATAGTAATTTGCAATTTCTGACCAACACACTGTCACAGTGTTCTGTGCTATAACTGAAATCTCTCGGCGTCAAGGAGGAGGACTCGTGATGCTATTAATAGTGGTTAGTCCGTTACATGCGCACTATGTGATCAAAAGTATCATGACACCTGGCTGAAAATGACTTACAAGTTCGTGGCGCCCTCCATCGGTAATGCTGGAATTCAATATGGTGTTGGCCCACCCTTAGCCTTGATGACAGCTTCCACTCTAGCAGGCATACGTTCAATCAGGTGCTGGACGGTTTCTTGGGGAATGACAGCCCGTTCTTCACGGTGTGCTGCACCGAGCAGAGGTATCGATGTCGGTGAGGACTGACACGAAGTCGGCGATCCAAAACATCCCAAAGGTGTTCTATAGCATTCAGGTCAGGACTGTGTGCAGGCCAGTCCATTACAGGGATGTTATTGTGTAACAGCTCCGCCACAGGCTGTGCCTTATGAACAGGTGCTCGATCATGTTGAAAGATGCAGTCGCCATCCCCGAATTGCTGTTCAACAGTGGGAACCAAGAAGGTGCTTAAAACAGCACCTTAAAACAGCTGTAGTGTGACAGTGCCACGCAAAACAACAAGGGGTGCAAGCCCCCTCTATGAAAAACACAACCTCACTATAACACCACCACCTCCGAATTTTACTGTTGGCACTATACACTCTGCCAGATGACGTTCACTGGGCACTCGCCATGTCCACACCCTGCCATCGGGTCGCCACATTGTGTACCGTGATTCGTCACTCCACACAACGTTTTTCCACTGTTCGATCGTCCAATGTTTACGCTCCTTACACCAAGCGAGGCGTCGTTTGGCATTAACCGGCGTGATGTATGGCTTATGAGCAGCGGGCGCAGCCCCGAATCCTCCTACGGTCAGAAAAATGGTGCCGAATCCTCCTAAGCCCGCAAGGGTCTGCAAAACGATGGGACAGAATCCTCCCGTTTGAAGCAGGTAGCAGTTCTAAAGGTTATGAATACTCCAAGCAGGCAAAGGAAAGCGTATGAAGTTACAGTAGACGACGTAAAATTTTTTCGCTTGTACTGCATGTTTAAAAGTTTTATCTTTTATCTTATTTAGATATTTATTTTTAGCCTTGATTTCTTCATAATGTTTCAAGGTTTGCAGAGTCACAAAATATGATCACTTTTTCCTCGGTGTTATTTTCTAATAAACACTTTGTCCCGTCTGTGGTTCCCACATTCAGTGTGTTGATAACATCATGAAGGTCTGCAGCATTCGTGGGCAGTTTGGCAGAATTTTGCGCCTAGCTTTGTAAATAGATTTACGAAAATTGTTGACACCTCTCGTAGTTATATCTTGCGTATCTTCTCCTTTTAACTTGTGGTAAATTAATTTTGACGGTCTCCCACAAATATCTTCTATGGCTTTTCTCTTTAGGTCAGAAATGATTTCTTACCTCTGAATTTTGTTATGCGGCATTTCTTCATGATTGTGCTCTTCTTGACACTCCACGACATCCAGCTCCTCAATAGAAATAGTTTTAACAAAACTTCTGCAGCCATTAATGTTGTGCGTCCATCGCGCTAGGCCACCTTTCAGCAGTTTTTGAAAACCGAAGGTGTTACCTTTCAAAACCTACGTTTTCCTTCCCCTCCTACTTACTGAAACTGTAAGCTCGTCTGAGGACATGTTCACTCTACAACGATCTGCCGGGAACTGCGAAGTGGCCGCAGGCAGCTGTGGTCATCAGCGCACACAATGCTCTGTCGCATTGTGCCAGTTTGGGAGGATTCGGTCCTGTTACCTGCTTACCTAGCTGGTTTCGGGAGGTTCGGGGCTGCGCCCTGAGCAGGTTTTTTCACCTCCCGCCTAACTTTCATAGTACTTGCAGTGGATCCTCATGCAGTTTGGAATTCCTGTGTGATTGTCGGGATAGATGTCTGCCTATTACACATTACGACCCTCTTCAGGTGTCGGCGGTCTCTGTCAGTCAACAGACGAGGTCAGCCTGTACGCTTTTATACTGTATGTGTCCCTTCACGTTATCACTTCACTTTCTTTCTTTCTTTCTTTCTTCCACTGGTGCCATGTCCCGTGATGACACAGGGTCGGCATTGTTAGGAACGGATTTGGCAAGGTTAGTGGAAAGAGGTGGCCGGATGCCCTTCCTGCCGCCATCCCGTACCCCCCAGGACGGAATTAGTGTACCCCTGCTGTCAGCGTCTGGTGTAAGTCATGGAATAGTGTGAACGTGTTCAGATGTCTGTGAATCGTGTAACTGAGGCGGAGCGTGGGGACCAGCCCGGTATTCACCTAACTGGATGTGGAAAACCGCCTAAAAACCACGGCCAGCTTGGCTGGCACACCGAGCACGTCGGAAATCCGCTGGGCGGATTCGATTCGGGGCTGGTGCGCCTACCCGAGTCCAGGAAGCAGCGCATTAGCGCTCTCGGCTAATCTGGGGGGTCACGTTTCCACTTCACTATCACATCGGAAACAGTCGACCTAGGGATATTTAAGAGCGTGGAAATCTCACCTACAGACGTATGACACAAGTGACACCCAATCACCTGACTACGTTCGAAGTCTATGAGTTCTGTGGAGCACCCCATTCTGTTCCCTCACGATGTCTAATGACTACTGAGGTCACTGATACGGAGAACCTGGCAGAAGTGGCAGCGCACTGCACCTAATATGAAAAACGTATGTTTTTGGGGGCGTCCGGATACTTTTGATCACATAATGTAGAAGTGGAGCCCTTCGTCTTTAAGGAATGGACTACATGATGACTTCCCGTTTCGATTTCTTGATTAATTTTACTTCTTGAACGTCAGTACAACGTTACGCTGTATATGCACGTATTACAATCGTCCACACGGCAAAAATATTCACATTTGATGGTACACCGAGCATACTGCAAGTATTTTACCGTATTATGTCAAACAACCCATGGAAGCGGCTCATTCACGCACTATCTACAGCGTAATATCTCATCGTATTCTGTTACTGATGTTTGATGCCAGTCTGCTGTTACAGATATATTATCAGACCTTTAAAGGACCAGAAATTGATTTCTCGGATGCCTGGAATTACGAGAGGCAATCAATAAGTAATGGAGCACATTTTTTTTTTTTATGAAAGTTGGTTGACTTTATTCAGGTTTCCAATACACCATATTATTTGCCACTCTTTTGGCTACAAAACCCTGTTTTTCAACACAGTCTCCGATCAAGGCGACGGCCTTACGACACGTTCCTGCGAGGGCCTGCATGCCCTCGTGGTACCACTCTACTGGTCGACGTCGGAGTCACCGTCTTGCTGGTTCAATAACCTCCCCATCACCCACGTACTGCTTCTTGTGGAGTGCATGCCTCATTGGGCCAAACAAGTGGAAGTCGGAAAGTGCGAGATCGGGCTGGAGGGTGGATGAGAAAGAAGAGTCCATTGAAGTTTTGTGAGCTATTCTCGCGTGTGCAGACTTGTGTGAGGCCTTGCGTTGTCATGGAGAAGGACGGCTCCGTTTGCATTTTTGTGGCTACGGAAACGCTGAAATCGTTTTTTCATTTTTCTGAGGGTAGCGCGCGATACACTTCAGAGTGGATCGTTGCACGATGAGGGAGGACATGAAACAGAATAACCCATTCAGAGACCCGGAAGAACGTCGCAACGACTTTACCGTCCAAGGACGTGGCTTTCAACATTTTCTTCGAAGGAGAGGTGATGTAGCTCCACTCCATGGATTGCTCTTTGTGTTTCCGGTTCGATGTGATCATCCCATGTTTCATCGCCTTCACCATGTCTGACGAAAAGTTGTCACGATCAGCCTCGTAACTAGCAAACAATTCCGCACAGGTGATCCTTCGTTGCTCTTGAGGCCTTCCGTTAGGCGGCAAGGAACGCTGCGGTCACGCGCCCTTGAGTACCCGAATCGGTGGAATTGTATGTCAGCACTACCAACAGAGACGTCCAGTTGTGTACCGAAGTAATTTGTCGATCACTTCAAATGAGAGTGTCTGTACGTTCAGACACTGCAGGAGTCACATTTGTGTGCGGCCGGCCAGCAGGCGGAAGATCGCACAGGTTTGCGAAATCTTGTTGCCGTGATGACAGACGCCTTGGCCAACGACTCACCGTGCTTTTGTTCACCGCCAGGTCTTCGGAGACATTCTGTAAGAGTCTATGAACATCTGTGATGCTCTGGTTTTCCGTCGAAAGAAACTCAATGACACCTCTGTGCTTGGAACGAACCACCGCTACAGACGCCATTTTGAAAACTACATACAGCGTCACTATCTATCGGAACTTCACGAAACTATACGCGCTGAAGCGGGAATATTCCACGTTGTCCCACAACAATTCCGCATTTTTTCAACCGAAACTGACCGAGAAATACAAATGTATTGCATTACTTATCGAACGCTCGTTGTACATGCGTTAAAGATACATAGTGATTCGGCTTAAAATTTTGGCAGACTCTGTTCTTAGCCAGCTTCCACTGCGCATGTTCATCCAGGTCGCTTCCATAATGCGGATAAATCACTGCCCATAAGTTTAAGACTCGAGGCTATGGCTCTGGGAGTTATGTGAAGCACACGTTCTTAGCGCAGCGAAGTACAATGTTGGTGTAACGCTCCATAATGCGGCCAATAACTCAACCTATGAAATACGGCCCGTTGGTGATCCTCGGAAACAGTGTTCGTTTTCATTTAGGTGTATTAGCACTCCACTGGTAAGAAGTTTGGAGCCCATTATTCACAACTTACCTCCCTTTACATCAAAGTGGGAAGCTTCTGGAACATCGTAAATTATTAGTAGTTCTTGTTTGCCTTCTCAAGCAGTGATTATGCATAATATTTCCCTGTAAAATAAACAGTTACTTCTGCATATTGTCCTGTTAAACTGTTTTAAAATGGTATATTTATTCTGAAATTAATTTAGAAACATGTGACACTCCAGTAACTTAAGATAGATAGTCGAGTTTTGGAAAGAGTTATTTTGGAATCATTCAGAAATGTCGTGCACTGACATGAGGCATTACGCAGCAGTACAAATAAAATTATTCTGGGTCAGCGTTACATTATCAGTGTCACCGAGGGTGACTGCCATTGTCAAGTTGTGAAATGGTTCAAATTCAAATGGCTCTGAGCACTATGGGACTTAACGTCTGTGGTCATCAGTCCCCTACAACTTAGAACTACTTAAACCTAACTAACCTAAGGACATTACACACAGCCATGCCCGAGGCAGGATTCGAACCTGCTACCGTAGTGGTCGCGCGGTTCCAGACAGAAGCGCCTAGAACCGCTCGGCCACCACGGCCGGCGCTGTGAAATGACAATGGCCTTTCCGTCAATGAGTGAAAAGCGGTCAAATTTGATGACAAGTTGCCTTTCAGAAGCTAAATTAATTTGATATGTGCTGACACCAGACACAACAAATTTCCTCAAAAAGCTTTTTTACTTTTTTGAAAAAGTACTTGGCTACACATACAGCCAATTTACTTGTTTGAAACGCCCTGGATTTTAGATATGGACGGAGAGAAGAACTCATGTGAGTTTAGAGGTGACTGACGAAATAAAGTGAATTTTTCTGTGTGGCGCACTGGTTTTAATCTTTGACTGGTGTGGTTGGAATGTTAATCTAACAGTCGGCAGGTGATGGTTGAAGTCGTCACTGTAACAGATATCTACTACGAGGGTGAGTCAAATGAAAACCTTAAATTTGTAATAATAAATAGAAATTCCGCGCCGTTATTCTGTAAGTTGGAAAGCGTTCTACAAACAGCGTGCAGAATGGCCTGCAGGTGGCAGCATAGTGCAGATGTACACATACCATCGCATTATCAGTATAAGTATGGCCGCCTCAATTGCGACTTGCACCAGGGGAGAACAGCGTTGTGTTATTCGGTTTTTCCGTAGTGAAGGTGTGAAACCTATTGAAATTCATCGACGAATGAAGGTTCAGTACGGTGATGCATGTTTGTCACAGCAGCAAGTCTACGAATGAAGTAGGAAGTTCGCAAATGGTGTGACTTCAGTGGAAGATGCTCCTCATCCAGGTCAGGCACAACGAGTTGTGACTCCACAGAACATTGCAGCAGTTGACGTCATATTGAAGGGAAACCACCGAGAGACACTGAATGACACTGCAGCATGTTTACAGATTTGTCATGGGTCAGCACACCACATTTTGCATGATGTGCTCCAGTTTAACAAAGTGTCTGCAAGATGGATGCCACGGCAGCTGAGCCCTGAAGTGAGAGAACGACGTGTTGATGTTTGTGAAGAACTTCTTCGGCGCTTTGAACGAGAAGGTGATGTCTTCCTTGCAAGAATCATTACTGGGGACGAAACCCGGGTTCACTTCCACCAACCGGAAACGAAGAGAGCGAGCAAGGAATGGCGCCATTCCTCATCACCAAAACCAAAGCAGGGAAGGTTATGCTGACTCTCTTTTGGGACGAAAAAGGCGTCATTTTTGAGCATTACATGCCTAGAGGGACCACTGTCACCAGTGCATCATACACAGATCTCCTAAAAAATCATCTGCGGCCTGCAATCAAATCAAAGCGACGTGGATTGCTGTCAGCAGGTGTCCTTTTGCAACATGACAATGCAAGGTCCCACACTGCCCGTATAACAGTTGCAACAGTCACATACCTGCATTTTGAATGTCTTCCTCATCCACCATACTCACCAGACCTTGCCCCAAGTGATTTCCATATGTTTGGACCACTCAAAGACGCAATGGGAGTAAAGAAGTTCCATTCTGATGGAGAGGTACGCCACGCGGTGCACGAGTGGTTGCGCAGACTACCAAAAGATTTTTACTCTAAAGGAGTTTATGTACTTTGTAAGCTCTGGAGGACTTGCATTGAGCGTGGGGGAGATTATGTTGAAAAGTGATACAGATTTCTACCAAATCTTCACAATAAATAATATTTAAAAAAATTGACGTTTTCATTTTACTCACCCCTGTAATACCAGTATTGCTGGCCCTTGTTTTTATCACAAGCGAGTTAGATTATTCCTACATGTCTGTAGGGGTATGAAGATGGCGTAATAAAACGCTGAAACTGGTTGCCTAATAAAATAAGGTTGACAATTGACGGCTGAAAGGTGTTTAATTTTATAATCTCTATCGAACAGCCGAGTCCTGCAACCATCGCTAAAAAGATGGACATACAGAGAATTCAGCAATGTGTCATCTGGTATGCAGAAACCAAATCTGTGACAACGCCAGTATGGGAGGGGACAACCGGCAAAAACAGCATCATAAGTTGGTTCAAAACCTTTAAAGAGACAGGCAGTGCCATAGACGTTTGTCGAAGTGGACGGCATACTGCATCCAAAGAACGTATCGATACATCGCAAGCTGCATTTCAGCCCAACCCCCAGAAGTCAGTTTGTCGTGCATCATGCGGTTTGCAGGAAGCAAGATTAACGGATCATAAAGTGTTACATAAGCGGTTATGCTTACAAATAATCCAAGTACCACAGCCAAACGATCGTCCTCTGCAGTATGCACTCGCGTCTTCCATGCTGGCCTCCATATAAGATGCCGACAGTGACTGCCTCAAAAATAGTGTTTTCGGATGAAACAACGTTGCACGTTTCTGGACATATGGATCGCCACAATTTTAGGATCTAGGGCTCTGAAAACCCACACAGCACACGCGAACCAATCCGTGATAGCCCGAAGCTTAATGTTTGCTCTGGCCTAATTTTAGCATGGACATGCTCGAAGAGTTCCTGCTACTAAAGATCGAAGAGCTGCAGCCGTCCATCATCTCCCAGAATAGTGGTGCTCACCGACACTGGCATCTGAGCGATCTGGGTGCACTGGAATACTCTCTTTCAAATTCTAAAGGTGGCAGGGGTAAAATACAGGGAGCGAAAGGCTATTTACAATTTGTACAGAAACCAGATGGCAGTTATAAGAGTCGAGGGACATGAAAGGGAAGCAGTGGTTGGGGAGGGAGTAAGACAGGGTTGTAGCCTCTCCCCGATGTTGTTCAATCTGTATATTGAGCAAGCAGTAAAGGAAACAAAAGAAAAATTCGGAGTAGGTATTAAAATTCATGGAGAAGAAATAAAAACTTTGAGGTTCGCCGATGACATTGTAATTCTGTCAGAGACAGCAAAGGACTTGGAAGAGCAGTTGAATGGAATGGACAGTGTCTTGAAAGGAGGATATAAGATGAACATCAACAAAAGCAAAACAAGGATAATGGAATGTAGTCTAATTAAGTCGGGTGATGCTGAGGGAATTAGATTAGGAAATGAGGCACTTAAAGTAGTAAAGGAGTTTTGCTATTTGGGGAGCAAAATAACTGATGATGGTCGAAGTAGAGAGGATATAAAATGTAGGCTGGCAATGGCAAGGAAAGCGTTTCTGAAGAAGAGAAATTTGTTAACATCCAGTATTGATTTAAGTGTCAGGAAGTCATTTCTGAAAGTATTCGTATGGAGTGTAGCCATGTATGGAAGTGAAACATGTACGATAAATAGTTTGGACAAGAAGAGAATAGAAGCTTTCGAAATGTGGTGCTACAGAAGAATGCTGAAGATTAGATGGGTAGATCACATAACTAATGAGGAAGTATTGAATAGGATTGGGGAGAAGAGAAGTTTGTGGCACAACCTGACCAGAAGAAGGGATCGGTTGGTAGGACATGTTCTGAGGCATCAAGGGATCACCAATTTAGTATTGGAGGGCAGCGTGGAGGGTAAAAATCGTAGAGGGAGACCAAGAGATGAATACACTAAGCAGATTCAGAAGGATGTAGGTTGCAGTAGGTACTGGGAGATGAAAAAACTTGCACAGGATAGAGTAGCATGGAGAGCTGCATCAAACCAGTCTCAGGACTGAAGACCACAACAACAACAACAATGAAAATCTAACTGTGATTAGTCAGCTGGGGATTTGGACCACATTTCTTTCACTTATGACTCCTCTGCGTTAAGTACTCTGTCATCTCACCTCAACCTCCATAAGCTAGTATTCAGGTGGGACGTTCTGGTCGTACGTAAAGGCAGTAAATGGAACGACATGATCTATTCAGTCGCTTGGTGACCTTAGTGGCAACGAAATGGAAGATGGCGGAAAGAAGGCGGAGTTACTGAATTAGATCTTCTGAAATTGTTTCACTGCGGAAACTAGTCCCTTCCATTAACTACGTGAAATCCGAAATAGGTCTGAGGTAAATGAACGCGGAACAGAAAATTAAAAATCGTTCAACACTGGAAAGACATGCGAACCGGATCAGATACCTGTAAGATTCTACTGAGAGGGCCCGAAAGAATTTACTCTCCTTCTAGCAGAAGTTTAAAGCAAGTTATTTGCAGCAGTGAAGGAAGGCTACCAAGTGATTGAAGAAAAAAGCGCAAGTCACTCCCGTTTTCAAGGAAGGTTGCCGGAGAAATCTTTCACTAACGTCAATCTGTAGTAGAATTAATTTACACGTTTTTTGCTCATGTATTAAGATATTTCTTTGGAACGAAAAATCTTCTCTGTGAAAATGAACATTGATTCCGTAAGCAAAGATCTTGTGACAGACTACTCACCGTGTTCATACGTAAAAAACAGAGCGAAGTTGACATAAAAGGGGCTGACGCTGATGTGTTCGTTGACTTCCGGAAGGTATTTGGTACAGTTCCGCACTGTCGCTTTGCCAACGAAATAGAAGCTTACGAGTATAGTGCCAGGTTTGTCACTGGTTCCGTGAACTTCCTAACTGATAGAAATCAAAACGTTATTCTTAATGAGATGAAATCAACATATGTAACTGTAATTTCAGTTGTATTCCAAGGGTCCGCTATTGTTAATAATACGTACAGTATACGATGATGGATTCCTCTATTTTTTATCAGTGTAATTACAAGTAAACGTACTATTTTATGTACCTTACACTATTTTCCTCATAGTCCACATACTAGTTCAGAAATTTGTGCCATCGCAGCAGTAAATCTGAGATGCACCTGTGGTAGAATACGTCCGGCTGACTGTGGAATCAATGTGAGATTGCTGCCTTGGTCCATAGTTGTACTGAATCGCTGTCCTTCAGCGCACCAAAAACGTGAAACTCACTGGGGGCGAGCTCCGGGCTGTATGCTGGCCAGTCCAGACTCTCCTAGTGAAATGACCGGAGTCTGTCGGCGGTTCTGATTGCCACATGTGGTCTCGGTTTGCTGTGGAGGATAACCACGCTGTCCACATCGAGAATCACTCGGCACTTCTTCCTGATGGCAGTCCGCATGTGGGGCGGCGGGTGGAAAATAAATACTATATTTTCTATTATTTGTATTGCCGTTCTCAACACAGGCTCTCTAACTACAATGTTGGCAACCAGAAAGTGATGCCTGTAATTAAAGTTCACTGTGCCCACTCTGATGGAGAATAAAGGTATTGATTATTGAAGTTCATTACTCTGAGGATTTAGGATGATGGCTGGGATTCATAGAAAATGCAGTTTACTATAACAATTTTCACTATATTCTGAAAACAATGAAATGTAAAATTCCAGACAAATGCTTACCCATATCAGCTATTGTACTATCAGAGCTGTTCAGAGTCTATTGCGCGGATCCTATTATCCCTACATAACGAAACTGTTCAATAATCGTTATCGATGTAAATGTTCAAAGTGAATGCTCACCAAAATTTGATGTTAATACTCATCAAACGCCACGCTAGTAATGGTAGAAAGTCTGTCCTGCAGCGACACGTGAAAATACGACATACGCAAACTGAGAATAAATCATTGGAGTCGTTCCGCTATTAACACTTTACCCCAATGGGAACTCATTGTTACGTGCATACCGAGTTATATAATGCGGGATCCAAGGCTGTTCCTGGCAACTGCACAAACGTGATGCGGCTTCCGACAAGGAGTGCGCGCTGATACGAATCTAGAAGAGAACTGGGGCATTTCTCTAGCTCGCACGCTCTTATTTACATAGCCGCGGTGCGGACCGCCGAAGGTGCAGCCGACAACATTTGCCTTACTGACTAGGCGCTGGGGCTAGCAGAACACCACTTCAAGTTACTAAATAATTAATTGCTTCATTCGCTGAAGGCCAATGAAGCTCTCGATTTAATTGTGCAATCAGCACACAGGTAAGTATGTATAATAAAATTTTAATGTGGCTAGATTAAATACTTTTGGCGAGAGAATTATTTTACTTGTACTGCACACAATAGATGAGCTCTGAACTTGCCCTTTGGATAGACGCTACAGCTATAGTTTTATAGCTACCTTTTTCAAACTTCTCACATCTTTGTTATTATAGCGTATCTCCCTTCTACCTAAATCTAAACATCCTAGCTTTATCTAATCACTTACTTAATCTATCTTGCTTCCGAACTTTAGGACACAAAAACAGAAATTCATGGATTTCAACCAAAATATTACTTTGTGAGACCCAGCATGCTGTTTCCATTAAATTACAATGAAAAAGGAATCCGAACATAAATTTTGAAGTTTCTAGCTCCTTCCTGTTGCGCCGATGATTTTTACGTAAAACGTCCAAATTTCGAAAACTATTGAAGTTACTAAACTGAAACTTAATACAGTATTACTTTAGCATCACTCCTGACATGCTATTAACTTTTCAGATTATTTACTTTATTTTTAAGGTATCGCGCAACATTCGTGACGTCATAGCTAGTTACAGCGGACTAGGCTGGCACACAGTGGAAAGCATATGAATTCTATATGGCGTGAGTAGGATGCTTCCCTACACGAAGATGTGACAGTATAGAATAACAACTGTCGGCAGTTATGGTCATGAGATTGGCAAGAGCGGTCCACGGCGATTCCAGAAGGCCGTTAACATCACGAGCCCAACAGATGGCACTGAAGGGAAGTTTTTTGACTCCTGAATGTTTCCAGACCATGCTCTGCTGCTTCGATTCTGGTGTGAAACGCAGTACCCACCAACCATTAACAATGGGGTCGGGGAAACTGCCAACTTCCTCGGCAAACTAAGGACCCGGAACAATGTCGTTGTCGTTTGCAGTCTCATACGAAATGTAAAGCTCCCGGCCAATGTCCTTGAGGTTACACACGTCGATCCGCTTTTACCATTGCACCCACGCGGAAAATTTGTTGTCAGGCAGTGACGAATGAGGACTCCTCAAACAATCATTGTTATGCAAGTCTTCACGGCATTTTGCGCACTCACAGTACCACCGCCCAACGCCATCTCCTCCTCCTCCTCATGCTTCTCAAAGCGAGTCATTTTTCTCCATACATGGGCTGCATTTTTCTATGGATTTCGATGGGCGTTCCCCTCTTTCCCCATAGAAAACCAATGTTATTTTGCTGTTCGTACGCCAAAGACGTGTGAAGTACGACCCTCGTCTTCAACGATGATACCAGCGCAGCGCCACGCGGCAGATCCATCGGAGGAACGGTCAGGTCCAAGAAATGTCCAACGCCGAGAACGGGTATGTTGACGTCGCTTTTACAGGCTAGTTTAGCTAAAAAGAGAATAGCGGCCCAAGACTTTCTGATCCGCCCTCGCAAATAATCTAGTGTGATAACGTCGGAGGCTGAAGGAGACTGTTCGCAGACGGTTCTGTTGCCCATTTTTCAAGGTCGATGCACCAGAAGATTGTAGAGAAATGCGGGAAGACATTCAGGGTATCGAAGATTGCTGGAGGGTTTCGTTGTTGACACTGAAAGAAAATAAATTTAATGCACTGCGCGCATATAGACGAAGAGATTCATTAGTATTTCATTATGCTATTGGCGATAAACCGCTGGAAACAGTAAGAGCTGTAAGATACCAAGAAGTAATCATCCAAAGTGTTCTTAAGCGGAATTACCAAACAGAAGTGGCGATGACAGGCTGAGAAGATCTTAAGAAAATGTAATACATCCGCAAAGGTAGGTGCCAGAGAAATACATTTAAGGCCGATTTGAGTATTTCTCACCCTGGGGCCGTTACCACGTTGTATGGGTAGATAACATTCCATCAGAATTTCTAAAATCATTGGGGGAAGTGGCAACAAAACGACTATTCACGTTGGTGTATAGAATATATGAATCTGGCGACATACCATCTGACTTTCGGAAAAGCATCATCCACACAATTCTGAAGATGGCAAGAGCTGACAAGTGCGAGAATTATCGCACAATTAGCTTAACAGCTCATGCATCGAAGCTGCTTACAAGAATAATATACAGAAGAATGGAAAAGAAAATTGAGAATGCGCTAGGTGACGATCAGTTTGGCTTTAGGAAAAGTAAAGGGACGAGAGAGGCAATACTGACGTTACGGCTAATAATGGAAGCAAGGCTAAAGAAAAATCAAGACACTTTCATAGGATTTGTCGACCTGGAAAAAGCGTTCGACAATATAAAATGGTGCAAGCTGTTCGAGATTCTGAAAAAAGTAGGGGTAAGCTATAGGGAGAGACGGGTCATATACAATATGTACAACAACCAAGTGGGAATAATAAGAGTGGACGATCAAGAACGAAGTGCTCGTATTAAGAAGGGTGTAAGACAAGGCTGTAACCTTTCGCCCCTACTCTTCAATCTGTACATCGAGGAAGCAATGATGGAAATAAAAGAAAGGTTCAGGAGTGGAATTAAAATACAAGGTGAAAGGATATCAATGATACGATTCGCTGATGACATTGCTATCCTGAGTGAAAGTGAAGAAGAATTAAATGATCTGCTGAACGGAATGAACAGTCTAATGAGTACACAGTATGGTTTGAGAGTAAATCGGAGAAAGACGAAGGTAATGAGAAGTAGTAGAAATGAGAACAGCGAGAAACTTAACATCAGGATCGATGGTCACGAAGTCAATGAAGTTAAGGAATTCTGCTACCTAGGCAGTAAAATAACCAATGACGGACGGAGCAAGGAGGACATCAAAAGCAGACTCGCTATGGCAAAAAAGGCATTTCTGGCCAAGAGAAGTCTACTAATATCAAATACCGGCCTTAATTTGAGGAAGAAATTTCTGAGGATGTACGTCTGGAGTACAGCATTGTATGGTAGTGAAACATGGACTGTGGGAAAACCGGAACAGAAGAGAATCGAAGCATTTGAGATGTGGTGCTATAGACGAATGTTGAAAATTAGGTGGACTGATAAGGTAAGCCGGCCGAAGTGGCCGCGCGGTTAAAGGCGCTGCAGTCTGGAACCGCAAGACCGCTACGGTCGCAGGTTCGACTCCTGCCTCGGGCATGGATGTTTGTGATGTTCTTAGGTTAAGTTAGGTTTAATTAGTTCTAAGTTCTAGGGGACTAATGACCTCAGCAGTTGAGTCCCATAGTGCTCAGAGCCATTTGAACCATTTTGATAAGGTAAGGAATGAGGAGGTTCTACGCATAATCGGAGAGGAAAGGAATATGTGGAAAGTACTGATAAGGAGAAGGGACAGGATGATAGGACATCTCCTAAGACATGAGGGAATGACTTCCATGGTACTAGAGGGAGCTGTAGAGGGCAAAAACTGTAGAGGAAGACAGAGATTGGAATACGTCAAGCAAATAATTAAGGACGTAGGTGACAAGTGCTACTCTGAGATGAAGAGGTTAGCACTGGAAAGGAGTTCGTGGCGGGCCGCATCAAACCAGTCAGTAGACTGATGACTAAAAAAAAAAATGGTTAGAACAGATACTTCGCTAAGTCCAATGGTAGACGCTGCAAGAGAGGCGTTGTGTATCACGGGGAGGTTACCGCTGAAATTCTGCAATCTTACATTCCAAGAGGTTTGGGGTAGCATGTTCCATCTTTCCAGAATGGAGTTTTCACTTTGCAGCGGAGTATGCACTGATTTCGAACTTCCTGGGAGATTAAAACTGTGTGCTGGACTATGACTCGAACGTGGGACCTTCGCCTCTCGCAGGAAATTGCTCTACTGACTGATTTATCCAAGCACGACTCACGAACCCCTCACAGCTTTTCTTCCGCCAATGCTTCAGCTGCTATCTTGCGTACTTCACAGCTGTTATCCTGCGTATGTTGCTGGAGCAGCACTCCTGGAAGTAAGGTAACTGTCTGGACCTGGCTTCCTGAATCAGTTTTCACTCTGCAACGTAGTGCTACAAAAAGTGCGCGCTTTTGGTCTATCCAATGACGTATGCGGTTGGATAGAAAGTTTTCTTACAGACAGGGAGCAGTATGTCGTCCTGAACTGGGTAACTTCAACAGAAACAAGAGTAAATTCAGGTGTGCCCCTGGGCAGCGTAATAGGTCCTCTGCTTTTTACGATTTACATAAATGATCTGGTTGATGGTACTGACAGCTGCCTTAGACTGTTTGCCGATGATGCTGTAGTCTACAGGAAAGTAGTATCATACGAAGTATGTGAACAAATCAATGAGGATTTGCAGAAAATAAATGCGTGGTGTAATGACTGGCAGTTACCTCTCAATATTAGTAAGTGTAATCTACTGCGTATAACGAGGCGAAAATCCCCATTAATGTACGATTACAAAATAGATGCCCAGTCTTTGGAAGCGGTAACATCAGTCAAGTATCTGGGTGTGACTAGTCGAATTGATCTCAAATGGAATGATCAGATTACACAAGTAACGGGTAAGGCCAACTCTAGATTGCGGTTTATTGGTAGAATCCTGAACCGATGCAGTCATTCAACAAAGGAAATAGCTTACAATACGTTAGTTCGTCAAGTCTTAGAGTATTGTTCGTCTGTATGGGACACTTACCAGTTGGGTCTAATTCAAGAGATTGAGAAGGTCCAAAGAAGAGCGGCAAGATTCGTCACTGGTACATTTAGCCATCGCGAGAGCGTTACAAATCTCATAGAAAATTTGAAGTGGGACACACTTACAGATAGACGACGCGCTAAACAGAAGGGGCTGCTCTCTACATTCCGAAATCCTATCTTCACCGAGGATGTAGAGCATATATTATTACCACCAACCTTCAAATCGCGTAATGATCATCATTCAAAGATAAGGGAAATAGGAGCTCGTACTGAGGCGTTCAGACAGTCGTTTTTCCCTCGCGCGATCCGCGAGTGCTACAGAGAGGGGGGGGGGGGGATATGACTTTGACGCGAATTGTGCCCTCCGCCACACACCGCTTGGTGGCTAGCGGAGTATATATGTGGGTGTAGATGTAGATGTGTAGGCTGATTTCAAACTTCCATGCAGGTTAAAACTGTGTACCGAACCGAGACTCGAATCTGAGACCTTTACTTTTCGCGGTCCAGTTTCATATAACTTCTTTTACATTTTTCTCGTGAAATGACAGCGGTAACAAAATCCGATAAAGTTCAGTATTTGCATACGGAAGTTTATCGACAATCGTTTTGTCTAGACTCCATTCGCGAGTGGCTCTGGGCACTATGGAACTTAACATCTGAGGTCATCAGCTCCCTAGAACTTAGAACTACTTAAACCTAACTAACCTAAGGACATTACACACATTCATGCCCGAGGCAGGATTCGAACCTGAGACCGTAGCGGTCGCACGGTTCCTGGCTCAAGCGCCACACCGGCCGCATTCGCGAGTGGTTTAGGGAAGAGGGTTGGAAAGGGGGGATGATAGTAGTGCCTCCACACACCGTAAGGTACCTTTCAGAATGTAGAAGTTTGTTAGACCTAGACGTTTCGTGGTTAGTGACACCTCTTTTCCGCCTTTATACTAAACAAGCATACTCCGGCCACTCTTTGCATGTAATGTTCCACCATTCTGAGCACTGTAAATGCCGTGATAAAAGTAAAACGAAGTTAGCCCAGCGTTTCCTGTGCCTCGGCGCCGCTAAACTTTTATTCTCTTTACATCCTCCCCGTCCTTTGTCGCCGACTCTTACCGCAGCCTCCCGCTGCTTTCCCCACGCAGCGCGGAATTCTTTGCCCTCGAGTTCCGTCTTGCGGAACTCGTCTCGTTAGCCCGTGCGACCGTAATCGGATCCCGGCAAGACGCTGCGCTGCGCCCTTGGCGGATCACACGGGTTCTTAGTCTCGTGAATTATGTAGAGAGCGTTTAACGGTGCTGTCCCAGAGGGCGCGGGCAGAGTGGAGTGCGGCGGGGAGCCTTAAAAATGCGACTGCGTCGCTCGGCATTCCTTCACGAAAAATTAATGAAGCAGTCGAGTGGGAGACGGTGGAGCAGTGTTCGAGTACCTACCCAACGTCCGCCCCAGTAGCTGAGTGGTCAGCGTGACGGATTGCCGTCCTCTGGGCCCGGGTTCAATTCCCGGCTGGGTCGGAGATTTTCTCCGCTCAGGGACTGGGTGTTGTGTTGTGTTCATCATCATTTCATCCCCATCCGGCGTGCAGGTCGCCCAATGTGGCGCCGAATGTAATAAGACCTGCGATATGGCGGCCGGACCTGCCCCGCGAGGGGCCTCCCGGCCAATGACGCCAAACGCTCATTTCCATTTACCTACCCAACCGTAGTGCTCGCGACCTGTGAAACCTTACAGTGAAGTGAGATTGTCCTATTTATAAATCTATGAGCTACTTAATGTAGCACGGGAATTTATGCAGCCAGTGGTTCATGTGAATGATTTACAGACCTGATCTAGCAAAACAGTTTCCGTTTACATCATATCTGTGCAACATTTAGGTAATACTAATAACTATAGACTACGCTATGTGATGAAAAGTGTCCGGACACCTGGGTAATGCGGAATTTACCACTATACAGGGTGAAAAGTATTTAAGCCGACAAACTCTAGGAGGTTGTAGGGGACAGCAAAACAAATATTTTTCCCTAATGTCATTTTTTCCTATGAGGAGTATTTAAACCAGTAGAGGAAGATTTCTCTGGCAGCAAATTAATTAAACCAACAAACACTTTTCCATTTTTTTTATGACTAAGAGAAAACACATTAACACAACCCAATTTAAATTACAGAAGATTTTCAAAAATGCCTCCATTGACACGTAAACAAAGGTTACATTGTCGGATCATGTTCTGTCTGACACGGGCAAAAACCCCAGGAGTATCCTGTATTGTTCCTGCTGCTGCTACTATCCGAGCAACCAGATCCTCTTCTGATGCAACAGGAGTTGCGTAAACAAGGTTGTGCATCTCTCCCCACACACACACACACACAAAAAAAAAAAAAAAAAAAAATCCAGAGGGGAGATATCTGGGGATCGAGCAGACCATGGTACAGGACCACCTCTACCAATCTACGTTTCTGAGAACCGTCGCTCCGGGAATAGACGCACACGACGATTGAAATGTGCCGGCGCCCCGTCATGTTGGAACCACATGCGTTGTCTTGTAGGGAGCGGGACGTCTTGCAGCAATTCTGGCAATGCTCGGGCGAGAAAATTGTAATAGTGCCTGCCATTTAATGTCCCAGCTAGCAGATACTGCCAAATTAAACAGTCCCCAACAACACCGACCCACACATTAACGAAGAACCGCACTTGATGAGCGCTAGAAACTGTGGCATGTGGGTTATCCTCACTCCAAACATGCGAATTGTGCATGTTGAAGACTCCATCACGCCCGAACGTTGCTTCATTGGTAAACAACACAGAGGATGGAAATGTAGGATGCGTTTCACACTGTTTCAGGTACCACTGCGAAATCTGTGCTCTGGGTGGATAATCAACTGGTTCCAGGTTGTGGACACGCTATAAGTGAAATGGACGTAACAGATGCTCTCGAAGGACTGTTCTTACATTCGTCTGATTAGTCCCCATGTTACGTGCAATTGCACGAGTCCTGGTTGAAGGATCCCGCTCCACATGCTGCATGACAGCTTCCTCAAATTGCAGCGTTCTTACCGTGCGACGGCGTCCCTGTCCAGGTAATCTTCTAAATGACCCGGTCTCACGCAGACGTTGGTACACACTAGTAAAGGTCGTATGATGCGGGATACGGCGATTAGGATATTGTTGTTGATAAACCGGCTGTGTAGCTCGTCCGTTGTGGTATAGTACGTAGTACGCACCAACCATATCAGTGTACTCACTCCAGGTGTATCGCTCCATTAGTAAACAGAGACAATGCACTACTACACTGGTGGACAGCAGTTGCCTACACCTGAAGAGCGCAATATGCCCTCTAACAACTGAAGAGCGTAATACGGCTTCCACCGGTTTAAATAATCCTCATAGGGAAAAATGACATTAGGAAAAAATACTTGTTTTTATGTCCCCTACAACCTTCCAGAGTTTGTCGGTTTAAATACTTTTCACCCTGTATATCACAAGAGGAAGACTCGTCATTATAAAAGGAGGCGGGGAGTATTGTGTTGTCGGTTGGAAAACGTTAACAGCAGAATGCGTCGGTGCGGTCACGAGAGCTCAAGGACTTCTAACATGGGTTAGTCGCATGTCACCTGTTACCTGCCTAAGAGATTCATCAGGGGCATTCCAACCTTCTACAGCTGCCCAAGTAGATCACTGGTGATATCACTGTAAAATGGAAACGCAACTAAACTAATACTTGGCAGACATCACGTACTGACGTTAGAGATCGCCAACCATTGCGGAGTGTTGTTGCACAAAATAGCATGAAATCAGAGTAAGGAATTACTCGTGATTGCTACCAGCAGTCTAGCTAGCAGAATAACTGTATCTTCTTCTTTTAGTGTTCAACCCTGAGGTTGGTTTGCAGCAGAGCGCCATTCCTCTCTTCTGTCTGCCTTCCTCTTCATTTCCACGTATGTGCTACATCCAACGTCATTCATGATCTGTTGCATGTATGATATCCTTGGTCGGCCCCTCCGATTCCTTCCCTCAATAGCTCCTTCTGCTATTGTTCCAATGATGTTGTTGTGTCGTGGGATGTGCCCTAAAAGTTTGTCTCTTCTTGTTCGGATGTGCGTCCACAGAGATTTGGTTTCCTGTACTCTTCTAAGCACCTCTTCATTTGTTACTTTGTCTCTCCAGCTGATCTTCATCATCCTTCTGTAGCACCTCGTCTCCAGGGCCTCTAGCCATCTTCTCTCTTCTCTTCCAATTGTCCAAGTTTCACATCCATATAGGGCCACACTCCAAACAAAACCTCTCATGATACTGAGAGGTGGCACCTCTCATATTTCTATCTTACTTATTTCTAATTGCATGCGGTGAAAAGTTGCTATTCGTTCACACGTGGGCTTCCCACGCAGCGTCTCTCGTCACTCGGGTGGTCCAGTGACAGACGGGTTCCGCTGATGTTGAAAGGGTTAAGCCGACGGGTGTGAGGGAGTGGAGTGGATGCTTTCCAGACGCCGACATTGTCATGAGCAGTTCCGGAACCTGTACAGAAAATTAGAAAGTAGATCAACGTAAACATAACATCCGCCCTTTTTGTTGCTCATTAAAAACACACATTGCATGTTGTACCCCCACACAGCGACACCTTCAGCGGTGGTGGTCCAGATTGCTGTACACACCGGTACCTCTAATACCCAGTAGCATTTCCACTTGCATTGATGCATGCATGTGTTCGTCGTGGCATACTATCCACAAGTTCATCAGGGCACTGTTGGTCCAGATCATACCACTCGTCAATAGCGATTCGACGTAGATCCCTGAAAGTGGTTGTTGGGCCACATCGTCCATAAACAGCTCTTTTCAGTCAATCCCAGGCAGGTTCGATAGGGTTCATGTCTGGAGAACATGCTGGCCACTCTAGTCGAGAGATGTCGTTATCCTGAAGGAAGTCATTCACAATATGTACACGATGGGGTCGCGAGTTGTCGTCCATGAAGAATGCCTCACCAATATGCTGTCGATATGGTTGCACTATCGGTCGGAGGATGGAATTCACCTATCGTACAGCTGTTACGGCGCCTTACATGATCACCAGCGGCGTACGTCGGCCCCATATAATGCCACCCCAAAACAGCAGGGAACCTCCACCTTACTGCACTTGCTGGACAGTGTGTCTCAGACGTTCAGCCTGAATGGGTTGCCTCCAAGCACGTCTCCGACGATTGTCTGATTGAAGGCATATGCGACACTCATCGGTAAAGAGAACGTGACGCCAATCCTGAGCGGCCGATTTGGAATGTTGTTTGGCCCATCTGTACCTCGCTGCATGGTGTCGTAGTTGGAAAGATGGACATCGCTATTGACGTTGTGAAGTTGCCCATAATGCAGCCTATTGCACACAGTTTGAGTCGTAACATGACGTCCTGTGCCTGCACGAAAAGCATTATTCAAAATGGTGGCGTTGATGTCAGGGTTCCTCCTAGCCGTAATCTATAGGTAGCGGTCATCCACTGCAGTAGTAGCCCTTGGGCGGCCTGAGCGAGGTATGTCACACACAGTTCCTGTCTCTCTGTAACTCCTTCGTGTCCGAACAATATCGCTTTGTTTCACTCCGAGACGCCTGGACACTTCCCTTGTTGAGAGCCCTTCCTGGCACAAACAATGCGGACGCGATCTACCCGCGGTATTGGCCGTCTAGGCATGGTTGAACTACAGACAACACGAGCCGTGTACCTCCTTCCTGGTGGAATGACTGGAACTGATCGGCTGTCGGACCCCCTCCCCCTAGTAGGCGCTGCTCATGCGTGGTTGTTCGCATCTTTGGGCAGGTTTAATGACATCTCTGAACAGTGAAAGGGACTGTGTCTGTGATACAATATCCACAGTCAACGTCTGTCTTCAGGATTTCTGGAAACCGGGGTGATGCAAAACTTGTTTTGATTTGTGTAGTCACTGTTGGCTGAGTTGTTCAAGCAATATTTTGTGATCAACACTCACCTGGCATTGTTCCAGTTCAAAGACTCTCGTTTAGAAGCCACTTCCACTCCTGCTATTTTTCAACATTTCCTGAAAAACATTAACAGCCAAATTCCCTTCATGTAGAAGCTATCTTGACGATATTGTCTCAGATCATGCAGCTGCAGGACATTTGGCAAATTTATAATGTTTGTTTAACATGCTTGCTGCGACTGGCTTAAAATGTAAAAGAAAATGTGCTCCTTCTTCAACGAAGAACATAAATTTTTAGGACATATTATAAACGCATAGGGTATTCATCGTGCCCATTCGCACTTGACTTTGATTAAAGATTTGCCATTGCCTTATAATATCAAGGAACTACAGACCGTCATGTGCAAATCAACCTGTTACATTAAGTTTATTGCAAACACTGCACAAATGTCTACTCTGCTGAATCGTCTGCACTGGAAAAGTGTTTCCTTTGTGCGGTCCAAGGATATCAGGATGCATTTCAGTCGTTAACGAATGCAGTGTTAATCGTTTTTGTCTGATTTATTTTCATCCAGCTAAGTCTGTTGCCTTAGTTGAGGATGCATCTGCTTATGGGATTGGAGTTGTGATCTCCCATAGAATTGGCTAATCTGATACGCCTATCGCTTTTGCCTCAAAAACTTTCAACAAAGCGCAGTGCAATTACAGTCAACTTGAAAACGAAGCACTCGCCATTATCTATGGTATTACCAAGTTCCATCAATATTTGTATAGTCAAAATTTCTAGTTGATTACAAATCATCGGGATTTAATGGCTTCGCTCAATCCTTGCAAACCTGTCCCATCTCATACAGTGCAAAAATTGCAACGTTGGGCTCTCATATTGTCTAATTATCAATATACATTTTTGTACAGGCTCACTGCTCTACATTTGAGCACTGACTTGTTGTCTCGGTTACTGGTTGGTACCAATACAATGTCTGATTCGTCCGAGGACTCATGTTATCAAATCACTATTAAACATTTTGGAAGTCTTCAAAATTTTCCTCTCGAATTTAGATGTACTGCCGGAGCAATTGCTTCCGACATAGTTCTTCAGGTAATATTATAATACTTGTGTCATGCGTGGCCATGTAGTCTGAAAGGAATTCTCCACAAAGTGGCGCGTCACTGTATTTGACATAGTCGCACGTTATCCACGTGATCACATGTTCTGCTGTTGCGTACAGAGAATGACTATGCCCGGGTCGTGATTCCTCATTACCTTTAGCGGGAACGTTTGTCGTTGATGCGTCAGGTCACTGGAACGTAGTTCACGCGAAGTAACTTGCCTGACATCATCGCGCTTGGCAGGTCATGAATACCTAGATTCAGCAAGTGACTTATTTCACTGTTGTTGCAGAGCTCCAAAGCATCGTCTTTCTAGTGGCCACGTCTATTCGACTCATGACAAAGCACAGAAATCGATTTTTTTTTGGGTCCATTCTAGAACACGCGAAGGTCGTTGTAGTTGATGCATACAGTAAATTTCCTTTTGTAGCTCCCTATGACATTCACCACTTCTGCTAGTACGGTATCGGCTCTTCTACTTTTTGTCTTGAAGGTCCTCCTGACGTCTTTGTCTCCGACAATGGACCACAGTTCACGTCAGTCGATTTTCATCAGTTTTGTGCCGACAACAGCATACACCACATAACTGCTGTTCCTTTCACTCTCAGTCTAACAGTTCGATCATTCAGAAGTCACTTGTAGAAACTCTGTTCCTCCCAAACACTGGTGTAACGCTTAAAAAATTTTCTTTGCTCCTGCCGTTATTACACAGTCATGTCACTTTCCCATGTCGCCGTGGAAACATTTCATTCCGCCGGGAGAGACGAAGTTTTAGCTGCGGGACTAAGTTTTCTTTAAAGTTTTTGGCAAGACACAGAGTTGAGAGCACGGCGTCATCACGTCTTTCGTTTTCTATCGTTCAAGGCACCTCTGGGCTTCATCGCTGTCACTTTTTTTCGCCTGGTGCAAGTCTTTCGATTTGACGCCACTGCGGCGACTTGCGCGTCGATGGGGATGAAATGATGATGATTAGGACAACACAACACCCAGTCCCTGAGCGGAGAAAATCTCCGACCCAGCGGGGAATCGAACCCGGGCCCTTAGGATTGACATTCTGTCACGCTGACCACTCAGCTACCAGACGCGGACATCGGTGTCACTAGAATAAGCTGATGCGCTATTACGTCAATGATTCTGTGCAGAATTTTTGTCGACAGACGCAACATGTCGCTCGAGTCCACAATAGCAGTCATCTCCCACCTGCACTCTATGGGAGACATTTGGAACAACATACCATAAGTGCTCTTTACCTATGATACAAACATCATAATCAAGCCCAAATCAGCCACATAAGGGGCAGACGTGGAACATGAATTCTTCTTGGTTATGTACTCGATTGTTCTGTGGGTGTTGTATTGTTTGTAGATGGTGTGGGTGACAGATGTGATGTGTGGGTAAGCTGCAGACGAATCAGCAGTGGTCGGACAAAAGTTATTTAGTGGTTCGTTCAGCTTCGACAGTTTTCTGTGTGCGCCCCTTTCTCTGATGTTTCCTCCTAATATTGCGCGGCTGAGGCGATCGGCGACGGCGTACAATGAGGAGGCGTCGCCACTGTGCTGAGCTGAGGCAGCATGACATGTCCACGCTGAGGGTACAGGGTGACCACCGACGCCACTGCGGAAGGTTTGCGGCGCAGACATCGCTGGACCCTCACCTTGTACTCACAGGATGGTGGCAAAGTGCAGGGAGTGGGTGGTGTCCCGCAGCGGTAGACGCGTCAGCATCATCCCTAGGGTGCTGAATAGTACAGGCTCGACGTCATATTACTGCCTGGCTTTCCCACAGTGACGAGCTCTTACTGTCAGGTTTGTGAGTCCCGCTGAATGCTGTGGGCCAGGGCGACGATCCGGTTGTCGTAATCTGGCTGTATTACCTCCACGAAGGCTGGCCCAGCATCGACACGAGTTTTCTGTCGACAAGGAGGCGATGGAGAAGCAGCTGACTATGTAGTCCACCGGCGAGGACCGACCGACTGGCCGCGGTGGTCTCGCGGTTCTAGGCGCGCGGTCCGGAACCGCGCGACTGCTACGGTCGCAGGTTCGAATCCTGCTTCGGGCATGGATGTGTGTGATGTCCTTAGGTTAGTTAGGTTTAAGTAGTTCTAAGTTCTATGGGACTGATGACCACAGCTGTTAAGTCCCATAGTGCTCAGAGCCATTTGACCCATTTGAACCGACCGACTTTGGCTGTGGGCTGATTCCGTCCTGGCTATCCATAGCTGGCCCTCAGTGCAGTTATAATATTACCCTATACAGCTGCAACAACAGAAGGAGCTATAGATGAAATATTCAAACGTGTTATTTATTTGTTTTTGGTAAATGGTCTATCGATTAAGTTGGAGAAAAAACGTCAGTTCTTTCATTTCTGTCTCAGACGAGATATATTATTATGAACTAGCTGTTAAGAATTCCTGGGTGTACATATTGATCAGGACTAGATTTGGAAATCGCATACTATAAATCTTCTCAAACGCTTGAGTTCAGCAGCATTTGCTCTACTTGTAGTTTCTGATATTTGTGGTGAAAGCACTAGAAAGTTAGCCTAGCTCGTATATTCCCATTTGTAGGTGTCAAATGGAATAATTTTCTGGGGCCATTGTACACGTAGACAAAAAGTATTCATTACAGATAAAGGCTACACAAGGATAATATCTGGTGTCCAGTGACGAACTTCATTAGTACAACAGTCTAAAAAATTAGGTATACTGTTAACAGATTCATTGCAATGAAGAATCAGCTAGAATTTGAAATATAGCACCAGGAACATAAACATCCACTACTAGCAACAATATAATGTTACTCTTACACAAAAATGAGCAAAAAATGTGGCCATAAAAATATCTGACCACCTCCCTTCTGGAATACAGCTGCTGTAAAGTTTAAAAACAAACTGTAATTATTTCAGTTTCACAATTCCCCCTACTATATACATCAATTTCTGGATAAATGGTACTTGTATCTGGTTGGAGTGCAGTTATCAAATGTTGTTGTACATTAAAATTAAAAAAAAGAACTACATCCAGTTATGTAAATGGTCATCATGTAGCGATCCTTTTACAGAGAAAATTTATGGTATTTATAAACTTACTCATATGTCACACTCCGTTTGGAGATGTCGCACATATTATCTGCGGAACATGCAAAGAAAAGCACCTCTACGTTGTAAATTAGAGATAGATGTTGTATCAATTGAACAAATGATGAATTTTAATTATGAAGGGACAGTTATTACCAGGTATAAAGACTTAACCGTGGAAGTGAAAAATCAAATGACAAAGACAGTAAGGGTAGGGTAGCGGTCCAGATTGTATACCAGTCAGGTTCCTCTCAGAGTATGCTGATAAAATAGCTCTATATTTAGGAATTATATACAACCACTCGCTCACAGAAAGATCCGTACCTAAAGACTGGAAAATTTTCAAGCCACACCAATACCCAAAAAGGGAAGTAGGAGTAATCCGCAGAATTACAGGCCTATATCACTAACGTCTATTTGCAGTAGGGTTTTGGAACATATACTTTATTCGAACATTATGAAGTACTTCGAAGAAAACGATTTATCGACACATAGTCAGCACGGTTTCAGAAAATATTCTTCTTGTGAAACACAACTATCTCTTTATACTCTTGAAGCAATAAGTGCTATCGACAGGGGATGTCAAATTGATTTTATATATTTAGATTTCCAGAAGGCTTTCGACACCATTCCTCGCAAGTGTCTTCTAACCAAACTGCGTGCCTACGGAGTATCGCCTCAGTTGTGAGACTGGATTCGTGATTTCCTGTCAGAAAGGTCACAGTTCGTAGTAATAGACGGAAAGTCATCGAGTAAAACAGAAGTAATATCCGGCGTTCCCAAGGAAGTGTTATAGGCCCTTATTGTTCCTGATCTATATTAACGACATAGGAGACAATCTGAGTAGCCGTCTTAGATTGTTTGCAGATGATGATGTCATTTACCATCTTGTAAAGTCATCAGATGATCAAAACGACTTGCAAAATGATTTAGATAAGATATCTGTATGATGCGAAAAGTGGCAATTGACCGTGAATAAAGAAAAGTGTGAAGTTATTCACATGAGTCCTAAAAGAAATCAGCTAAATTTAGATTACGCGATAAGTCACTCTAATCTGAAGGCTGTATATTCAACTAAATACTTAGGGATTACAGTTACAAATAACTTAAATTGGAACGATCACGTAGATAATATTGTGGGTAGAGCAAACCAAAGATTGCGATTCATTGGCAGGACACTTAGAAGGTACACTAAAGAGACTGCTTACATCACGCTTGTCCGCCCTGTTCTTGAGTATTGCTGTGCGGTGTGGGATCCGCATCAGGTGGGACTGACGGATGACATCGAAAAAGTACAAAGAAGGGCAGCTCGTTTCGTATTATCGCGAAATAGGGGAGATAGTGTCACAGACATAATACGTGACCGAGCGAGGTGGCGCAGTGGTTAGACACTGGACTCGCATTCGGGAGGACGACGGTTCAATCCCACGTCCGGCCATCCTGATTTAGGTTTTCCGTGATTTCCCTAAATCTTTCCAGGCAAATGCCGGGATGGTTCCTCTGAAAGGGCACGGCCGACTTCCTTCCCCATCCTTCCCTAATCCGATGAGACCGATGACCACGCTGTCTGGTCTCCTTCCCCAAAACAACCAACCAACCATAATACGTGAATTGGAGTGGGAATCATTAAAACAAAGGCGTTTTTCGTTGCGACGGGATCTTCTCATTAAATTTCATTCACTAGTTTTCTCCTCCGTTTGCGAAAACATTCTGTTGGCACCCACCTACGCATGGAGAAATGATCATCACGATACAATAAGAAAAAATCAGCGCGCACAGAAAAATTTAAGTGCTCGTTTTTCCCACGAGCCGTTCGAGAGTGGAACGGTAGAGAGACAGCTTGTAGGAGGTTGATTGAACCCTCTGACAGGCAGTTTGTTGTGACGTAGATGTAGATGTATGACTGCAAAGTACTATGTGGAGAAACAAATTTATGACAGCTGAGGGGAAAATAAAAATTTGTAAAACAATCGTGCTTCTTATTCTGATATATGCAGCAGAAATTAGAGGAGAAACAAAAATAAATAAATAAATAAATAAATAAAAAATAAAATAAAAGTTACCGGCAGTAGAAATGAAGGTACTAAGACAAATCCAGGGAGTAACCATATCGTACAAAAGAACAAATGTGTCGATAAGGGAACAAAGTGGAATACAAAATATGAATAAATGGATGAAGAAAAGTGAATGCAATTGGATCATGTGGAAAGGATGGATTCTTCAAGACTACGTGATGTTACTTAGTGGGCGATAAAAATGTTGTGAAGAAGGGTCATTCTAAAAAATTTGTGAGAAGTGCGTATTTATTAGAGAAACATAACTGCAAGTTTATAGAACAAACATTGCATAATAATTGAAAATACCTTTCTGAGATGGTCTCTTCTCCTGTACTGATGAAATGGATGTGACTGGCAAAGCCTCTTGATGCGTTTGGGAAAATGGAGCATATTTTGTATATTATACATGCAAAATATACAGTATAAAATACTCTGAGGATATAAGGAGTCGACTATCTTGAGAAGCACTGCTCTGTATAATAGTTCGTTGAAGCAATCACACAGTCCACTGTCAGTAAATATTGTGAAGTTCGATTTTTTACATTTTTGCTTCTCGTGATTCCTTTTGATGTCTCTCATGTCGCACTCCTTTCAACAGATATTCCCGTGTTAGCCGTAATGGAATCGGACTTTAACGTTGCTAAGTCTTCTTGGTTCAGAACTGGCTTATATTGAGATGAATGATGATAAATTAATTCAGAAACACTTGTGTTAGGTTCAGAACTCGCTTGTATTGTTATAAACAATAATTTATTAACCCACAAACATTTGTATAAATCTTTGTAAGCTAATTAATCTTCGCTCATATCAATACAAGCCAGTTCTGAACCAAGGAGACTGAAAAATTAATGTCCAATTTGCCTCAATTACGGCTAACACAGGAATAACTGTTGAAAGGCGTGGTGACGTAATAGACCTTACAAGCAATCACAATAAGTTAAAACGTAAAAAGTCGAAATTTACAATATTTACGGTCACTGGACTGTGGAGTGTGTCATCGAACTAATATACAGAGCAGAGGTTCTCAAGATGGACGACTCACCATAACCTCATCCATCATCCTTTTCATTGCTTTATTAATTTATTATAACTAGATAAAATTTGTAAACATGGGCGATCGAAGGCGAAACGACTGCCCGGACGAACGCGCAAGAGGTGGGACAATAGTTGGTCCAGTACAACTACGGAATGAGACAGACAAACGGGCAACCCTAGTCAGCAGCAGAGGAAGAAGAAAAGTTGCGTAGCTGATTTGTGTTTAGCAAAACATCTACATTATGAAATAGTTTAATATGCAAGAAAACGGAGACATCTCCTCCGAAGGACGACAGATACAGGGAAAACTGGTAGGCAAGAGGCGCGGGTTGCGCGTGACGCAGCTGTCGGCAGTACTGCAGTATGTAGAAGATGCAGCATGGTAGGGTGAGCGTGTTGGTGGGGGTTGGGGTGGGGGGTGAGGTAGAGGCAGGCACTGTGCGTTATCGCGGACGCCCGCATCAGGCAGGTGCTGCTTTTGATCCACCTCCTCCCTCACTCCCACCGTGCGGGCTTGATATAATGAGACCCTTCCACTGGGCTTTGCCCAACAGCTTATCCATAAAACCAATGGGATTTCAGTACAAAAAGATGAACCTTTTTTAATCCTGAAATCTACCTTGTTCCACTCAATCAGCCCTTAGTTCCCGTAGTCGTTGTATGACCACTAGGAGTCATAACATATTTTATATGGCACTGTCACTGTTATCCATTGGCTACCTACAGTTGGAAGCAGCAATGTATGTACTGTTGAATAGCGCCAAACCCGAAGGGTGCACAAGATCGCGACTGTGAGAGGACTTCCACAGAGGATTCGTCAGTCCACTTGTACAAAACGTCTATAGGTATGTTTCTGATGATTTACAGAAAAACAAAGTAATATTTTAGGCATACAAACAACACCTCATTTTTAAATACATGTATACAGATACCTAATTACATTCAGGAAACTGCAACTACTAAAAGAAACTAAAACAATTTCTTGTCAAAATTTTAAAGCAGTGTCAAAAAGAGGAACAATCAATCTCTATTACGATTGGTTTCATGTTTTCCATCTAGTCCTGTCTTGTGCTGATGCCTAATCTCTGCACAAGAGTCTAATGATGTAGTATCTTATTCTGTATCTCGCTTACGCAGCCAGTGAAAAGTTCTACTGTGCCGTGGTATTGCCCTGTATGGTAAGGCGGGAGGAACAGGTAGAGGAGGTGACATTAAAATCCAGTAGGTCTCACATTTAGCTGTTCTTTAGTTGTCTAGTAGTATTACTCATACCACAAGGTCCAGTAAAAATGACTATAATCAATTTCTGATGGTTGCTTAACATAAATTAGTGCAGTGGGTTGTAACGAAGGTCGAAGACGAACGCTGTTACAGGAGGAAGACATTGAGGTCCATCGTACCTACGAAATCGTACCTCCGGAACATTATCCCAGTTGCTCAGGAATATGTCAAACAACAGGTCGTAATAATTTTGATGGAACTGTACCAACAATGATGCGGATTTAAAAAAGCTACAGAAAATCGAAACTAGGATTTCTGGATTCATACGAACATGGCTCCTCCGTAATGTTGGTCTAGTGTCACAACCGAAACTCCACCTCTGTTACATCTTATTTGTGGTCCCAAAGCGTATGGAGTAACACCTAATTTTGTTTGTAATTTGAGAGAACACTTTGTTCCTAATGGCCAGGTTAGTGGACATATTCACGTTGGTGCTTCAGGCCATCCTAGCGACTAAGAACTTGTTGTGTTCATCCGGTTGGTTCTGATATTTTTCGCCCGATAATTTCTTCGTTAACTCCCACCCATTCTCACGTTTCTGGTATATGTACTTTCATGCATAGAGGGAAAGGATGTTCCTAGGGCCTCGCATTAGAAGATATCCGAAAAACTCTAACAAGAAATATTATTTTTCGTCTCACAAATATCGTTCGTAAGTAGCTCTAAGTCCATAATTCTATTACTTTACACTTATTTATGAATATTTATGTGTTTTTTTTTTGATAAAACAAGCTATGAACGGACGATATTTTCTTGTAAAGAACTTGCTCTTTGATGAAGTCTCACATGGTGCCCTGGTAATTTACGGCGATTTTCCGATACAACTGCTTCTGATTCTTATTTGTGTAAGAATATCAGCCGTCCACCAACTTGACATCTTCAATTCTGAGAGTATTAAGCAAGTGTAGAGCCTTGAAAAGCCCTTAATTTTCATACCATTGTGAAGACTCTGTCTTAAGGGACTTGTCACTCAAGAAAAAAATACTCTCGTTTATTAGAAGCAAACTGTTGAATCTGTTTTTGATAATTTTTAGGATTTAATTGATTCTTACTTGAGGCCTTTTAATATTTCGTCTGATGGTTTTGTCTCACAATGCAATGCATTATCTTTTTTTTTTTTTGATTCAGAAGACCAATTAGAATTGAATATGTGAACAGGGGGTCAGAACAAGAGAAGTATAATTAAATTATTCATTTCATTTACAGCCACATGACAGACATCATGATGGGCAAACTGAGGAATAGTACACAAAAGCATGCTGCGACACACGTAGTGCTAAATAAAATACATATATCGCGAATTGTGTTCTCTTCTTCAAGTGATAATTCATATCCATAACGGAACTTCTTCGCCATCTGTTTTGCAGGTGGTGCAACCCACGGAGAACAGATCGATACCCCACGAGATAGTGCTTCGACAATAGAAATTGCAGCTGATTCTAAAAATTTGAAATAAAAAAAGACACGATCTCGATACACATCGTCTTGAACCAAGTATTCCTTCATCTTTGTGTGCTTTTCAGTCTGGAAACTATTAATATCTATTCTGCGGGGCGCGGACGGCGATGGGAGCGCGCCGCGGGCGGAGGGTATTTAAATCGGCCGCCGCCGCGACCGAACCCAGTTCCCTCTGAGCAGCCATAGCGTACGGATCTCCGTGCCGGCACGTTCACAGGAGCTCAGTCCGTCAGTTCATCTGATGATGGCGACATGTATGATCGCCGAAATATTGTGCCCGTTGGACACTATAGACCGGCAGCACACCCGTGGATATTTTGATTATCAAATACGCCGGGAGAAACTCAAGAATCACAGTTAGAAAATGTTTTCAGTAATTTTTTTACCTCTTATACTTTAAAGTTTATCCTTTTACTCCAATGACCACAAAATCTCTTATCAACTCCCAGAACGAAGCCGGGTACCCCAGCTAGTATTTATAAAAGTTACTACTTTATGTCTGCTCATTGCAAATTTTTTCGGCCTTGTTAGAGACAGATTGAGAAAAGTAAGTAAACTGTTTATTATTCCAGTACTGTTAAAACATTTATCCCACTATCAGAAAAGACGGTCAGTGCCTTCACGAAAAAATGTGTCGGTTGTCTATGGAACCGTAACTGTACACAGATGTGCACCTCTTCGTCTGAAACAAATCGACGATCACCAGTGTCTTTCTTCAGGTCCCCAAAAAGATGGAAATGACATGGGGAAAGGCTGGAACTGGAGTATGTGTAAGTGCTTCCCAGCGAAAATTCTGTAGCATACTCGAAACAACCTTGACAATACGTAAGAGGGCCCACAAATGGCAGGTGTATCTTATTAAATTGATTTGGCGTCATGGATGACCTGAGTTACTATTAACTGACGGTCCTGTCAACAGAAATCTACATTTGAAAACAGCTATAATGCAGTATCATGAACCCCTTGGAATACAATCCAGCCTCAAAGAAACATTAAACTAACGCTCGAGTTGAAGTTCGACAGGGTCTCCGAATCTTCTTCGAATCACAGTAGATACAGTTTTTCGTTTCTCTGGCCGATCTTCAGGCAGGTTTTCTTCTGGATAACTTGGTGATACGCCTTCTGCTTGGAACGTACATGAATGCTGTCACCCTCTGCTAGGCCATGGGCTGGTGATGCGTCGATCAGTTGTTGAAGTACTTGCGACACTGACTGTGGAATTTCCTACGTATTGACGCTGCTGTGAGCTTACTCTTATGGACGGAACCAGGCACTTGAGGAAGATCGTAGCGGTGGTCGCGTATTTAAAACTAGCAAAATAAATAGTTCATCAGGTGAGATGCAAATAAATGTTCAGTTAATAAACTGAAAATAGCTCCATTATATAAGCACGTACTCAATGGAGTTGCTTTGCTCCCATGAGAGTACTGGATAGGAAAAGATGAGGAGGTATATTCCGTCTGTAAACTGAAAAGCGAACATCACTCGTGATGGCGGGATGAAGGAACGCTATAGCTGCTGTGCAGAATGAGTAAGAATGAATATCCCTCTAGTGTTGTAAAACAGTGTTCAGAGATTTACGTAGATTCTGTCAACATGCGTTTCTTACGGTTGTGTGTTTAGTGATACACATCTGTATTCCATGTAATGTTAACGTACTTTATGGAAAGCAAACACTCCAGAGAATCTCTGCACACTGCGTCGCCAGTGAGATGGAAGGGGCAGTGTAACTTTGTGAAACATCTCGTAGCTGCTTTTTGTGACGTAGTATGGTCTAGAGAATGGGAAATTTCCTGCTCGCTTTTCATTTTACAGATCTGTGAAGGAAGTGCATTGTAACACTGTTACCGATATTGCCAATGTTTGTCATATCTAAATTCTTTCTCGGTTTTTACTTAACGTGCTTCTGTATAACTATGCTCTTTGATTTATTGTTGTTGTTGTGGTCTTCAGTCCTGAGACTGGTTTGATGCAGCTCTCCATGCTACTCTATCCTGTGCAAGCTTCTTCATCTCCCAGCACTTAATGCAACCTACATCCTTCTGAATCTGCTTAGTGTATTCATCTCTTGGTCTCCCTCTACGATTTTTACCCTCCACGCTGCCCTCCAATACTAAATTGGTGATCCCTTGATGCCTCAGAACATGTCCTACAAACCGATCCCTTCTTTTAGTCATGTTGTGCCACAAACTTCTCTTCTCCCCTATCCTATTCAATACCTCCTCATTAGTTATGTCATCTACCCATCTAATCTTCAGCATTCTTCTGTAGCACCACATTTCGAAAGCTTCTATTCTCTTATTGTCCAAACTATTTATCGTCCACGTTTCACTTCCATACATGGCCACACTCCATGCAAATACTTTCAGAAATGTCTTCCTGACACTTAAATCTATATTCGATGTTAACAAATTTCTCTTCTTCCGAAACGCTTTCCTTGCCATTGCCAGTCTACAATTTATACCCTCTCTACTTTGACCATAATAAGTTATTTGGCTCCCCAAATAGCAAAACTCCGTTACTACTTTAAGTGTCTCATTTCCTAATCTAATTCCCTTAGCATCACCCGACTTAATTCGACTACATTCCATTATCCTCGTTTTGCTTCTGTTGATGTTCATCTTATATCCTCCTTTCAAGATACTATCCATTCCGTTCAACTTCTCTTCCAAGTCCTTTGCTGTCTCTTACAGAATTACAATGTCATCGGCGGACCTCAAAGTTTTTATTTCTTCTCCATGGATTTTAATACCTACTCCGAATTTTTCTTTTGTTTCCTTTACTGCTTGCTCAATATACAGATTGAATAACATCGGGGATAGGCTACAACCGTGTCTCACTCCCTTCCCAACCACTGCTTCCCTTTCGTGTCCCTCGACTCATATAACTGCCATCTGGTTTCTGTACAAATCGTAAATAGCCTTACGCTCCCTGTATTTTACCCCTGCCACCTTTAGAATTTGAAAGAGAGTATTCCAGTCAACATCGTCAAAAGCTTTCTCTAAGTCTACAAATACTAGAAAAGTAGGTTTGCCTTTCCTTAATCTTTCTTCTAAGATAAGTCGTAAGGTCAATACTGCCTCACGTGTTCCAACATTTCTACGGAATCCACACTGATCTTCCCCCTGGTCGGCTTCTACAAGTTTTTCCATTCGTCTGTAAAGAATTCGCGATAGTATTTTGCAGCTGTGACTTATTAAACTGATAGTTCGGTAATTTTTAGATCTGTCATCACCGGCTTTCTTTGGGATTGGAATTATTATATTCTTGAAGTCTGAGGGTATTTCGCCTGTCTCATACACCTTGCTAACCAGAGTTTTGTCAGGACTGGCCCTCCCAAGGCCTTCAGTAGTTCTAATGGAATGTTGTCTACTCCCGGGGTCTTGTTTCGACCCAGGTATTTCAGTGCTCTGTCAATCTCTTCACGCAGTATCGTATCTCCCATTTCATCTTCATCTACATCCTCTTCCATTTCCATGATATTGTCCTCAAGTACATCGCTCTTGTATAGACCCTCTATATACTCCTTCCACCTTTGTGCTTCCCCTTCTTTGCTTAGAACTGGGTTTCCATCTGAGCTCTTGGTATTCATAAAAGTGGTTCTCTTTTCTCCAAAGGTGTCTTTAATTTTCCTGTAGGCAGTATCTATCTTACCCCTAGTGAGATAAGCCTCTACATCCTTACATTTGTCCTCTAGCCATCCCTGCTTAGCCATTTTGCACTTGCTGTCGATCTCATTTTTGAGACGTTTGTATTCCTTTTTGCCCGTTTCATTTACTGAATTTTTATATTTTCTCCTTTCATCAATTAAATTCAATATTTCTTCTGTCACCCAAGGATTTCTACTAGCCCTCGTCTTTTTACCTATTTGATCATCTGTTGCCTTCACTACTTCATTCCTCAGAGCTAACCATTCTTCTTCTACTGTATTTCTTTCCCCCATTCCTGTCAATTGCTCCCTTATGCTCTCCCTGAAACTCTGTACAACCTCTGGTTTAGTCAGTTTATCCAGGTCCCATCTCCTTAAATTCATGTAAATTTGATATAACATCTATATAAATGTTTTTCCATTATTTATGACCATTTGTGTAACTGTAATTAATCTACTGATGTAATTTCAAAAATACTGTTATGTAAAAGAATAGAAATGTTAAATCTTTACTTTTAGTACTGCTTCAGGCATACGGAAAGAATGTTTCCAATCATGTAAAACTTGGAGAGAAGTCGCTCATTAATGACACTGGCTTAACCGGAGTAGAAATGGTTGATCTGGTGGTCGAACTCAAGGCTCCTTTGCGGCAAGAGTTAGTCGGTGGCTAGCAAGCAATGTGTCCTCATCTTGTGAACTGAGCGAGGCGAAAAGAACAGTGAAATTATGTAACATAGCCTTGAATGTGGAAATAATTTGGCTTGTTATTCGTGGTATATTTTTGCTAGCTCTGTATTACGGAAATCCGATTCTAAGAAGAGAATTTTCAGAGCTTGTCACTCAGCAAGAGACATGGATACTTTTGCGACTTTTTCTGAATAGCCACAGCAGATCGATACTGCCATCACCTTCATCTCAAATTATCAGTTGAATACTGTACAGCTGAGTGGACTAGTTATGCAATTTCTTTTTCAATACTAAGTTTGTGTCCTGTGAACCTTGTGTTGAGCAGTCATATTTTATCCTTAGCCATTTACCTAGACAGGGCCCTGTTCCAAAACCTAAGATATTCCCGAGTATACTATTTACTCAAGTGAAAAGCAGTTACCTTCCTTAACAAAAGCTATTAAACTTCGTGCAGTAGTAGATAATTATTCAGTGGTCCTTCCGTTGGAAGTACTCCAAGTGATATTCGTAAAAGGATAGTTAAAGTTTCACCAAAGTACAATTACACAGAGAAGATTTAAAGTTCTTAGTTTAAAGACCCTTCTTATGGAAACCTCAGTACAGTAATACAGTTATCTGCAAAAACTATGTTCGTTCATAATAGTTAATGGCTAGTAGACTTGAAGGGTCAGCAGATCAATTAATTATTGTGCAGGTTTGAAAATAATAGAGTAGATAATTTAATGCGCATATAGTTAATAGTGTTTCTCTTATTGAAATGTGACTAAAACGTCCAGCCTAGGTCTGACACTCCTGAAAGGTCAGTTTTTGGGTCCTCATGCTAACAGTTTAGCCAGATTTAAATTTCATATTTCAATAACAGTACTCAAGAAGTGCAACTTCCATTCTTACAACTTCTGTGCACAATAGGAAGCAAATAGCTGCAACTATTCGAACTATACTAGATCCAGGTATCACATGTCCCATTTGAACTAAGTTGTGTAAGGCAGTGCATGCTCCTTGAGAATGCAAGTAATAATCAGTACAAATGATACAGTACATTATCTGAAAAAAAATCATTTCTCTGATAGTATCTTCTAATAATTAAACTGATAAAAGAACCTCATGTCCAAGTCAGTAGTGCTCCACCGTAAGTAAATCACTTAGCAGATCATTACCCTGCTGCATTATTATACAGACAGTAAGTGCTAATCCGGGCCGGTGTTTGACAAAAAGTTTTTATATTCCTCCTTAGTTATTCATACCAAATCACTCGTATACGGCTTGCTGAATTGTACTACTGTCTAGTGTTCAGTAAGCAAATATAGTATTTCAGAATCAATAGTTAACTTTCTTTGTTAACAGTGCTAGTTCTTGGTACAATGTTTGTCTAGTGAGGATGTCGACCGTTTTCCTTCTGTGTAATTACAGTTGACTATATGGCTTAGAGAAACTTGGCTCGAATCCTGTTTGTTTTGCTGTTTCCTTTCAATAGTTATCTTTTGAGAAACGGAAAACAGACGAGTACCTTACTCATAGCGCACACGTATGTTCAAAATAATCTTATCGCAAGAGTAACATTATTGGTGTATTGCTAATTTAGTAGTAGCTGGTATTGTTATAGGATGACCACAATCCAGTGACCTATCTTCCCTCATGCTTTTGACTTTCACCCCCACCTTTCCATCGTGTTAAACCACCAGAACGCAATAAAATTTGTCCCTAAATTCGGTTCTACTGCACTAAAATTTGGTACATACATTTCATAGTTTTTCTTAGCCGACATTATTTAAAAAAAAGTATTAAAACACTGTTTTCCATCATCTGCGATCTACTCAATCCCTGCAACGCGCAGACTATTAGTCCTGGAGAAAAAATGAATAGTACCTTTTTGCAGGAAATATAGTGGAGTTTATTTTTGTACGAGGGAGATATTTTCGCCTTAAGCCGTGGTTATCGAAATAGTATAGGAAATCATGAAAATGTGTCCTTTAAACGTCCCCTCACGCCCATGCTCACACCCCATCGGTAATAATTGTTAATATGTTATTCATTACGCTCTCCCATATGAATGTACAAAAATTTGCGACGACACGAAGGTTTTCCGCAAAATATCTTCCGTTGACTGTGCTAATAAGATTGGATGACAATATGCTCACGACTGGTCACCAAATATGTGCCTTTAAGTCTCCACTTTGCGCACTAAAATGGTTTTCTATACGAGGACACCAATTTAAAATTATGATAGGTCACAGATTTTAATTAACATGTTGCTCACTCCATAGGTCATGAAAGACACAGAGAAGCAGCGTTGCTGCTTTATGGGCTTTGTAACTGGAGATTAGATTTCAAAATTCTGATGAATCGCAGCAAAAGGAACCTCAATATATTGGCGAGAAATAATCTCTCTACCACTCATTCTAAGCGACAGTATCTTATCTCGATGTCAAACGCCGTGCTCTCCAAATCGAGAGTGCCATTAATCACTGTCGAGCCTTGGGACAAAGACGCCAATTTCCGCTGCACCTCAGTTGGGTACTGGCGTGTTAAAGCCCTCCTAGATATCGGAGGGCGGGTCGCGTCGTGCCCGTGGCGGTCAGGTTTCGGTGGGCAGCGGCGCGTCGCCTCTTCAGGAGCGGATGGCCGCCATCTGTCAGGCAGCAGCAGCCTCTGGCCTCGGCCGGCGGCTGACGAATGGCCGACCCTGGCGCGCCGCCATCGGTCAGCCCAGGGCGGTCCCTTCCACCGCCCCCTTATGTTGTGGTCGCTAACAGCGTCATCATGGCCCACGCGTCTGCTCGGACGGGCATATGTATTGCGACGGCATTACTCACGTCCTGGCGCAAGACACTACGCAAGATGCATATAAATGTTCAGAGATTTGTTCCAGAGGTTTGACGTAACATACTTATTCTTAGGGTAACAGGACAAACTTACGATTCCAAAGGAAAATGTTAGATAAGAAACTGTCAAGTAATTTTATGTACTTTACCTCAATTACAGAAATATTCTGTTACCATATAATATAATAAATAATATTAAAAATACAGCGACCAGCCACTTTTTTTAATGCATTTTACTTATGCCAATATGCATTTTGGGTTTGCACCCATCTTCAGCTGGCAAATTACATGTATCTTCAGTGGTACAATATCGACAGCAGTTTGGATGCTGCAGCTGGCCTGCGCAAAAGCAACGATTCTAATTGTTTACTTCAATTTCGCGAGTTTAAAGTTACGCACTATCAGTTGTTCATTTTACTTACATTCTCCTCTCCTTGTTTTTTCTTGGCTTTTCTTCTTTTTTGTAACAGCACAAACACTTTTTGTCTCGTATTTTACACAGGCGCACTCCGTTACACGCCATGTTGTCGACTGACAGTTTTGTTTACATAGAAGCAGTTTAGCTATGGACAGAGTTATGTTTTACGAAAGTTTTGAGGTTCTAGCTAAGCTACTGTTTACTGAACATTGACTTGGGTGATAGAAGTATTCTAAGTATGATGTATACTAAGTTTTTTTTTGTTACTTAGGCGGTATTGAAGATAATTAACATAACACATTTATACAAGCAGTAATTCATTCATTTACAATATAACAAAGATAGAATTAAGATTTTTATATTGTATATTATTACATGCATTTTTTGGGTTTTCTATTAGATTATGTTATTTCTTGATTGTGCTTAGTAAGTGGTTTGATAAGTAGAGTGTGGAAGTTTTTCAGAAATATTCGGTTTGGTAACTCTGTTTGGTCGTTAAGTATGTCAGAAGGGGATGCATGTTTATGTGAATAAATTTCGATTTCTTCTAGGAGGTTCATTCTCTTTCCTTTGTTAGCTAGGTGGAGAACTTGTAGGTTATGGGATATGTCTGTTACTTGATGTTCTTCTTCTGCTACATGTTGGGGAAATGTGGATTTATTTAAGTTTTTTAAACGAAGAGCATCCATGCGTTCTCGAAAACGTATGTTGAAGTTTCTACCTGTTTGGCCTATGTATGTTTTTGGACATGAGTTACAGTTAAGTTTGTATATTCCTGATTGATTGTACAATTTGGTATTATTTTTAATGTTATGGATAGCTTTGTCCTATATTTTGTTATTTGTATAGTAGCTGATTATGATTTCTGTTCCTCAGAACAGGTTTGCTATTTTGTATGACAGTTTTCCTGCAAATGGAAAGCTTACATATTTTTCTTTTGGCTTTGTTGTGGTATTCTTTAATGCTATTTTCTTATTTTATAGTAAAATATCAGTATCCACGGCCAGGGAGCTCAACAGTCCAAATAAAATGGACAAATTGTTATTAATTAATAATAATATCCTGTCCAGAGCAAATGAGAAACCTTAAACAAATAATTAGTTCCATGAAAATATCAAATTAAAAGATAGTGTTGATATTTATTGATATTATAACAGCTTACGATTCGGTACTCAGAGAAGCCCTCGTTCAAAACCAAGAAGAAGTTTATTGTTAGTAGCAATACCTTGGAACTAACTAAACTTTTGTAGATGTAATAAAGTCAAATTTCATCTTAGAACTTCTAGGTAGTTCCAGATTCTATCAGGAATTTCAGACAAGGAGAGGATCTGTCGTTACTATTATTCTGTTGTGTGGTGGAGAACATTATAAGGCAATAAATATAGAGGTAGAAAATAAAAAATTAGTAACTGCATAAAAATGGGTAGATCAAAAGAAGCAATAATTTTTTCATCCTTGGCAGATGATCTCGTAATAATAGATGTAACCGCTGATAATGCAAAGGAAAGACTAGAGCTCCTGAAGGAGACGAGTGAAAAGGCCGTCTACAAATATCTCTTGAAAAGCAAAAACACGTGACGAATGATTTTTAATTCACCAAGAATTTTAAAACCCAAATATGCATAATAAAGAAAACAGACAGTTTTAAATATCTGAGTGAAAAGAGACGTAATTGAAATAGAGCTGAAAGAAAATGAAAAGAATATACACGGAAGTGAGAAATATGTACAGTAAAAAAATGTTTTTCTAAAGATGTTACATCAAGGGATTATAATTCACTTGCAAAATCAGAAGTCCTCTATGGGCTGGAAACACTACTGCTGTCTGGATTAAAAATGGTATTTGAAGATTACCAAATGAAAGAAAAAAATATTCTGAAAAACATTAGTCCAAATAAAGAGCGATGATAGCAATTTTGTTTTGAGACGAAATAATTCTGCTCTAGAACAACCCTGAGGTCAGGAAAGGACGTGTTACACAGTATGTACATCTAGAGAGAATGTAGGAGAACAGACTAACGAAGACATATTATTCCAAAACAGGGAAACAAAGAAAACGGGTGCAAAGCCAAGACAAAGACGAACTAAGAAGAAAAACAGACTGAACAGGAGACACTACTCAACAGAGAAAAATTTAGGTTTGAAGTCAAGAAATTCTGCTATTTTCAGGAAGATACAACAAAGAGAAAACTAACTGAAGTGGAACGGGAAAATGAGAGGAAAAGATCTCGTTCTGAGAAAATGAAAGCGTTCTGGAAAAAGATGAAGGGAGAGAGAGAGATAAATAGTTATTTTGGCGTGCTCTTTAGTTGGCCTGAAAGTACACAAAAATATATTTACAAGGGATAGATGTAGGGGCTTAACAAAAGTGTGTGACTGACAGTTCGCTGGCGTCGTTTGGTCAAGGGATTGACCACTCACCCGTCGCATCGTTCGATTACTCTCCTGCTATTTTCTGGAATCGTCGTAAATTAGGGAAGGGTACTGCTGGCAAAATAAAAACGTCCTCAGTACAATGTGGCAACACTTAACAAAATTATTGCACAGAAGTTTAAATATTTTGATTAAAACGCTAAATTGACGTGATTTCTCCCCTTCCCACAATTGTGTCTCTGAGTCATAAGCACGATAATTTATGAAAATAATTTCAGATTTTGTTCACTCGTGAGGTTGCATGAAAATTATCACACGTCTGCTAAACTTACTGCGGAAATTATTACAAGTGCATGGATTGGTATATGAATTTAGTCTTGAATATCATGCCGCAGTTCAGTTAGTCCGCAAAATTAGTGGTCTATACAGTGAACAAATCGCTTCCCATGAGATTATGTGAAATGAAAAACCAAAGTCGCGCGACGGATAACTAATTAAATACGTGAATTAAACAGCTGTGGCCTAATAAAACATGAAATATGGGTACCACATTTCACGTGCACGCCGTGTTCCCATGAGCCGCCATTGTTGTGGCATGAATTTGAAGGGAACTGACTCCGGAATTTCTGCTGATTTTCGCCTTGTTGTGTATTTTATAAAAGAAATCTTTTCCGTAGGCAGTGTATTAGTGGTTTCAGCTGATGCTTGCAAATTGGTTTAAATATCTAATTAAGATCATTAAATTCATTGTTTTTTTTATTAATAGGTTAATATGCTCGTGCCTACTACCAGTGAAGTCATAAGCTGGGGAGAATTCGCCACATGCTCTAAATGTCTTCGGAAAGTCTCTGGGTTATGTAGTGACGCCATAATGTGTAGAAAGCTCTATAAGAGTTGGCCTTAGACGTCTTCCCGATACTGTTTCTTCTAGCGTGTCTAATGACTTAGAGTTCGAGATACTGAACCCTACACTGCGATCTCTCCTACCTTATTATTTCTACACATCAAGCTTTACTTGTTGAACCATTTTTAACATTCCTCTGTTGCACCATACGGGAAATCTTTCCAGTTGCCTCTTCTCCAGTTTCTCCATTGCCCAATAGGTATCATTTATGCACAATATACCTCACATACTACATTTTATATTGCACGAATAGTTCTTGTAGTCGTTGTTATAAAAATCTAGTAGGGACTGAAAATATACATACATTCAACATTTCGTTTTTAGTACTCCATGTTTTCGTCGGTTCTGATACTCCTGTGTTCTTTCAGTATATCGACCTTGGCGTGCATCTACAGCTGATAAAAGTTGACATCTCTGAACAAATGAATGAAAATGACAATAATTTGAATAGAAAGGAAGCTCAGGGTTTAACGCCTCAGTTATATTTTGTATAATTCTTCAGTAAAACTGCATGAACTGTATGATTGCACAATATGTACTTAAAATTTGCTTTTTTGAAACTGTTGTTCATCAAATTATTTTTGTTATTAATGTTGGTAAGTAACTGACTTCTTGCTGTGGGATTTCCTAAATTTATGAAAGTTATCTTCTACCATTTATTATTGTTAACTGAATTATTTTGATTCTGAAAAATAGCTAGAAGAGTCACAGCTAAAAGCTAAACAAAAGTTTTGCTCAGCTATTGGAATTGTCACTTTGACTTTCACATTCTTGCAAGATTTAGGGAAAATAGCAAAATTAACAACAAGTCTCATTTCTATTTGAATGACTCTATAATGCTGGTTGCAAAAGTAGAACAATGAAACTGAGCTTGGTTGCTACATTTTCTTCATTAAAGTCAAGTAGTTGAATGTCAAGAAAAATGCTGTTAATGATTTTTGATTCAATATGCATAAAATACTTTGTTTTTGTCCCTTCTAGACCGGTGACTGTACTCCTTTCCAAATATTTTGTGTTTTCAGATGGAAAAATCAAATGAAAAGTTTTACTGTTCCTCGTCGCAGTACAGCGTACAAGCAATGTGATTTAGTGGATGTATCGAAGTTATTAAAGTAACGACTTAGGTAAGAATTGAAGTCTAAGTGAAAAGTGATTAGGAGGAAGACCCATTTAACACCCACTAAACGCTGAAAAATAAAACGATCGCCTTAATGATAATCCAAATCGTTTTATGTCACAGTTGAATATTATATCAATCTAAAGTCTCTACTGATTTCACTAAAAGACACCTATTTCAGTATCTAGTTGTTGTGATGTTAAATATTTATTGTTTGGAGCTAATGAGCGTGTGGCATTACGTAAATGTAACTAGCCCATACGCTAATAAACTCGCGAAACGATAATTAAAAACTGAAGTACCATTCTAGTATGTATAGATGAAAAAATTAAGACGTAAGTTCTCAATAAAGAGATGCCATGAATGTACTCGAAAGCATAATTACCTTTTTAAAAAGAAGGGGCAAATTTTTATGAATATCCATAAAAATTCGTTTTTAAATTGAAGCCTATCAGTTCAGGTTCCACAACCTAGCATCTACAAATGTGTTGTTTAAGGGTTATGGATCATATACACTATTTAAGGGGACCACACCCTGTCTGTCTAACCCATGTTAATTTAGGCAAGTATTGGACCCAATTCTGAAAAAAAACTGTTTGATACAGGACCCTAATATTTTTATTGTATGTTACATGATGCTAATAGCGTCAACTATACTAAAATCTATCTATTTTATAGTTTTTAAGAAATACTTTTTTAAATCTATGAACAAAAAATATTAAGTTTTTTCTGCGGAAAATATTTTTTGTGAACTTCCTAATGGGGGAATATTAATGACTGTAGCACCAGAGGTGGCTTTTTATGTTATACAAAGTCTCTGAAAAATTCATTCAGTTATCTATGATAATTTCTGATATAGTGGAGCATATGTACTGCAAATTTTAGTTTGCAGGAAACTGACTTTAAGGAAAAAACGTTTGAAATTTGTTACTTACAGTTAATTTAAACTGTCCTACTGCATATGATGGTCCCTCTTTGGCCTCTATCAGGTCTTCCAGCTTCTTTTTCACCTTACTGGATGTTTGTCTTGCTTTCTTGGCCATATTAGATGCAGACCTGTCTGCATCGGCTATCCTCGATTTGTCGCAATGTTGCAGCCCAGTGATCATATTTTCACCAGGATTAATTCCAGGCTTTTTCAGTACCCAATACTCTCCAATATTACCACAACTGAATGTAATAACAGCATCATGAACTCCTAGTTTCATTGTATGCATGCCTACAAATACAGTTTTAGGAAGGAAGGCACAAAGATAATACAAACGTTTGGAATATGGTGTTACAGGAGATGCTGAGGACTAGATGGGTAGATCAGATAACAAACAAAGAGATTGCGCAACCAATTGGACACAACAGAGTTTTACGGCGGAAGTTGTGTAAAAGATGGTACAGGATGACAGAGCTCATCCTGCGGGGTCAGGGCATAGTTAAGCTATGCAAAGATGAAGAGACTTGTGGCGTATGGACTAATGTGGCAACCTGCATGAAACCCATCTTCAAATTGTAGACCACAAAACAACAAACAAAACTTTCAGACTTCATAATATATATTTTTCTGAACCGAATTTTTCTGTCACTCTCCAGACTAATTTGTAACATCAGCAACTCATTCAGAGAAATATATCATGAAATCAGATCTAACATCAAAATGTGTCATTTTACAATAGCACTGTTACAAGCATGAACTGATAAAGTAGCTAATAAGATAACAAATATTTCCTTTTAAAAATTATTTCTCAATGGAATGAAGTAATGGAAATGTTCTATATTTTACCCTAACCATACCTTTTTGTTTTGGGTTTTTGGTTTAACTGAGAGTCTTAAGCGGCCATGTCGCAATTTGTGAAGCTAGGGTACTCAGAATACCATTTAGGCATGAAGCTTACTAAACTTACGGCAATCGAATCTGATGGTGTAAGAGAATAGTTTTTTTTGAAAAGTGGTGGCGTGGTGTAAAGCAATGCCCCCGAAAGTTTTATTCAGTTCACAATGTCGATTGTGATGTTACATGTCATGTGTATTACTTGGACGACTTTCTTTTTTCGCCGACGCAAGTTGCAGCCCTCTGCCGCTATAGGCGACAGACTGCTCCGGATTGTAACATGTAACATGGCATTGTGTAACCTAACTATCTCCGTGCATGAGAAACAGAGTAGTGTAGTCGTGTTTCAAATTCTAAGTATTCGTACCTCATAGAGCACCCTATCCTTCAGCATGACAATACCAGACTACACACGAACGCTGCGACGCCAGAAATAATCTGATGCCTTGGGTTCACTGTCACCGACCATCCTCCAAACAGTCCCTACTTGTCCCATCCGATCTTCATCTGTTTCCAAAACTTAAAGAACACCTTGAATTTGATACTGATGAAGCGATGCAAGCAGAGGTGAGGTTGTGTCTCCGTTAACAAAGTTAGACATTCTACAGTGGTCTCTCGTTGGGAGAAATGTGTTCGTCGCCAGGGTGAGTATGTTGAGAAATTTATATGTAGATATGAGGAATAAAGATGAAGATTGGTTAGTTGGTTGGTTGATTTCGGAGAGGGGGCCAAACAGCGAGGTCATCGGTCTCATCAGGTTAGGGAATGATGGGGAAGGTAGTTGGTTGTGCCCTTTCAAAGGAATGATCCTCGCATTTGCCTGAAGCCATTTTAGGGAATGCACAGAAAACCTAAATCGGGATGGCCCTACGCAGGTTTGAACCGTCATCCTCCCGAATGCGAGACCAGTGTGCTAACCACTGCGCCTCCTTGCTCGGTAAAGATGTAGAACGTCAATAGCGTTTGTTATTTTTAAACAGAACATTAAGAGGTGTCACAAAAAAAAAAAATTCGGAACACGCCCTCGTAAGATGAATTTCAACGAAATTAAAAAGGGATAATGGAATGCAAACGAATTGAATTCGACAATGCTGAGTGAATTACAGTGTATCAGAAAAGGAGGCACTGCAATTAGTATATGCAGTTTGCTGTTTTGGTAGAAAAATAACTGATGATGGCAGAGGATGAGTGGATATAAAATGAAGACTGGCAATAAAAAGAAAAGTATTTCCGAAAAGAGGACTCTGTTAACACGGAATTTAAATTTAACCGTTTGCAAGACTTTCATGTTTGTACTTGCCTGAGTGTACTCTTGTGCTGAAGTGAAATGTGGACGATAATTGAGTCCAGACAAGAAAAGAATAGACTCTTTTGATATGTGATGAAACAGAAGAATACTAAAGATTACGCTGGTTGATCGAATAATGAAAGAGACATTGCGGAATCAAATTGTGGAAAAATACATTTAAGGCACAACTTTACTAAAAGAATGGGTCAGATGTAAGAACGTATCCGAAGACATCAAGGAATCGTCAGTTGTGCAATAGAGGGAACCCTGGGGGGGGGGGGGGGGGAGCGTAGAGGGAGAGCAAGGCTTGAATACAGTGAGTAGGTTGCAGTCGATGTAGGTTGCAGAATTTATGCAGAGATAAAGGGCCCTAAATAGCACAGACTAGCGTGGAGACCTAAATGAAATCAATATTCAGACTTGAAGGCCACAACAGCAACAACAATTTTCTTAAAAGCTATGTAATTGTTGTATTAAAAATTATTTGGTATCATTCCAAGTATTGGTTTACCCTGAATATAAATCCTGTATAGAGAGAGAGAGACCCAAGCATTTGCTGAGGCTGATTCTCTATAATCAGTACGAGCGGATAGCTCTTATTACAAAGAAAAGGCAGAAACTATCTGGTGATAAACCTTTTTGTGCTACTAAAAGTGATTAGGCATCAAATCACGTATGCTAAAATATAATATTTACAGATGCTTGATGATTATTACGATTTGGCAAGTCAGCCTTATGGAGGAGTGTAATATGGGTGAAAGGGCGTATGATGTTTCGAATTGTCTCAGTGCGCCATGATTCACGTAACACACAGTGTAAATGTAAATACGTCAAGAAAAGATGAGACTCTATAAATGCATTCAATGGCATTGCCTCCATAGTTTATGGCCTTCCTAACACTACTACTGGAGACTCCTGCAGTGTGTAGTTTCCTTGACATCTAACGTCCATCATCTAGGGGATTAGCTTCAGTTCCCTTTCTGTCTAGTATCAATCTCCAAACTTATTTTGTCCCTCTGTTATCATCCATTCGTTCTAAATGGCTACCTCTTCATTCCAAGGTTTCCATGTTGTTTCCTTCGCCTTACATAATTTCTGATTTCGTCGTTTCTGATGTGGTCTAACTCTGAAGTTCTAGCACTTCGTCTCCATTAAGCCACTTTCATGGACAGCGCTTCATGATTTTCTCTTGTTCTTATTTTTCCAAACTTCTGACTCATATACATTTGCTCGCTACTATTATTTCGTACATAATATTTTACTTTTATTTTTGATCTTCTAAAAATTACTCGTAAATGTTAGTAGCAGCTTTCAACATTCCGTCAGGCTTAATTAATTGTGATAATTTGGTGCAGTACTGCTATTTACGTGATGAACAGTTTGTTGTGGGTATGGATGCCATAATTCTGTAACAAAAAATATAATCAGCTTTGGACGTTTAATTAACTGCGCAAGTAAATCTATACTTACTGATTTTGTCATGGTTCACTGCTTTGTACACCAAAGTAATTATCTCAGGTAAATCTTTTAATGCAGCACGATATGTGATAGTGTCACCAAAAATTTTAAATTCAGTTTCAACCTTCCCTTGTTTTATTATATTGTTTTTTATTAGAATAGTGTTTTATTGATCGAATACAACATATGTACTATTACATTTTACAGATGCACATGAGTGTTTTAAACTTATATTATTATTTACATGAGGTAATATAAACATCATCATTCACTAAAGGCAGTGCAGCCTTTCTTCTCTCTTTCTTGGTATCTTTTTCATGTGATTGTAGTTTTTACGTTTCATTCCACTGATCACACTCTGTATTATTGATATTTTGTGTTTGTTCCTTTGCTTTTCTTCTCAGGAGTTTACCATTCGCTACATTCTTTAAAAATCTTTGTGTCGAAACCAACGACCTATAAATCGGTTTCTTAATTTATATATGGTATTAATCATTCTTCCACTTTTTAGTGTGTTGTTTAACAAACGATAATTTTTTTCTATACATGATGTTATCGTCACTCCCTCGAACACTGCTGCTTCTAAATTGTTTCCTTTCCTTTTCCTCAAGAGCCTACGAATCACGTCCATAGTTTAAAACACTCCAACTGAAAGAGAAGGACTTGAAGTTGTTTGAGATTATAAATAAATTTTGCAAGCTTGCGATAATCCTTTTCTTTAAATTATTTAAATTTTTGTTTAGTCATCGGCGTTCTGACTCCTTTGATGCGGCTTGCCACGAGTTCTTCTCCTGCTCTAATCTCTTCATCTCAGAGCTGCACTTGCACCCTGTGTTATCAGTTTTCCATTACTGTATTCCAGTCTCAGTCTTCCCTTACAGTTTTTTGTCTCAACAATTCCCTATAGTACCACGAAGGCTATTCCCCAATGCCTTAACAAATGTCCTGTCATTATGTCCCTTCTTCATGGTAGTGTTTTTCTTGTATTCTTCTCATCGCCGATTCTGGGGAGAAACTCCTCATATCTTACCTTATCGGTCCACTAATTTTCTACAATCTTCAGTAACGCCATATCTCAAACGCTTCGATTCTTTTCTGCTCTGGTTTTCCCACTGTCCACGATTCACTACTATGGGCACACTCTCAGAAATTTCTTCCTCAAATTAAGGTCTGTGTTTGATACCAGTAGATTCACTTGGTCATGTCTTCGTTCTTTATAGCTTATTTTGCTTCCTTGGTAGCGGAAATTATTTGAATTTCTCTACATCTTGCTTACCAATTTTGATGTTAAGTTTCTCGCAATTTTCATTTCTGCTGCTTCTCATTACCTTTGTCCTGTTTACTTTCAGTCCATATGCTGTACTCATTACACTCTTCATTCCATTCAACAAACCCTGTAGTTCTTCACTTTCGCTGAGAATAGCAATGTCATCAGCGAAACTTATCACTGATATCCTTTCACCTCGACTCTTATTTGCACTCCTGAATCTTTCTTTTATTTCGATCACTGCTTCTTGATTGAATAGTAGGGGCTAATGACTGCATCCCAGTGATACGCTTTTTTTTACTTCGAGCACATTGTTCTTTGTCTTCCATGCTTGTTGATTCCTCTTGCTTCTTGTACATGCTGTGTATTACGCGTCTTACCCTATAGCTCACTCCTAGTTTTCTCAGAATTTCGAACATCTTGCACCATTTTATATAGTCGAATGCTTTTTCCAGGTCGACAGATCCTATGAATGTGTCTTTACTTTTTTCAGTCTTGCTTCCAGTACCAGACGCAATTTCACAACTGCCTCTCTGGTGCCTTCACCTTTTCTAAAACCAAACTTATCACCATTTGACAGATCCTCATTTTTCTTTCCACTCTTCTGTATATTATCCTTGTCAGCAGCTTGGAAGCATGAGCTATTAAGCAGACCATGTGATAGTTCTCGCAGTTATCCGCCCTTGCTTTCTTGGGAATTGTGTGGATGACATTTTTCCGAAAATCTAATGGCACGTCGCCAGTCTCATAGATTCTATGCACCAACGTGAATAATTGTTTTGTTGCATTTCCCCCCCCCCCCCCCCAATGATTTTTAGAAATTCCGATAGAATGTTATCTATCTCTTCTGCCTTATTTCATCTCAAAGTCTTCCAGTGTTCTTTTAAATTCTGAGTGCATCCCCTATGTCATCCATATCGATTCGCCGTCGGAGAAGTCCTCCCCTCATAGACAGTATTTACAGTAATTACAGTGGATTTGATTATACATTCTGAGTGATAAATTTATTCGAATAACCTGAAGCTTTTGCTTCTTACAATCAGTAACTTAATATTATTTGGAACAGTCGATGCGTTCTCTCTTGGGACATTGTTAGGTTTTCAGTGTGCTGTTATTTGTCTGTTGCGGCTGGATAGATGAATGTTGCTAAACAACATTTTCCAGTAATGATATCTTCACTCTGCAGCGGAGTGTGCGCTGATGTGAAACTTCCTGGCAGATTAAAACTGTGTGCCCGACCGAGACTCGAACTCTGGACCTTTGCCTTTCTCGGGCAAGTGCTCTACCATCTGAGTTTCAACATTTTCCAGTATTCCCCTGTTATCAGTGAGGAACGACACAGTTTAAAATCATTTCTCGAACAGTAAATGGTTTTTGGGGCTGGTGTTAGGACCTCTCAACCTTTCCTCTCCTCAATCTGAGCCTGGTGCACAATTGACTGTTTTAAAATCTAAAAGAGTCTTATAAAAGATAGGTTAAGGAAAGCCAAACCTATGGTTATAGGCTTTGTAGTCTTAGAGATTGCTTTTGACAATGTTGACTGGAATAGACTTTTTGAAATGATGAAGGTAGTAAGGGTAAAATACAGGTAGTGAAAGGCTATTTACAACTAGTACAGCAACCAGACGGCAGTTATAAGAGTCGAGGGGCATGAAAGGTAAGCAGTGAATGAAATGGGGGTGAGGCAGGGTTGTAGCGAATCAATCATCTTATTTAGTCTGTACGTTGAGCGACCAGGAAAGGAAAGCAAAGAAAAATTTGGAGTTGGAAATAAAGTTCAGGGAGAAGAAATAAAAACTTTGAGATTTGGCTATGACGTTGTAATCCTGACAGACACAGCCGCTGATTGGAAAGTGTAGATGAACGGAATGGACAGTTCTTGAAAGAAGGATGTAAGATGAACATCAACAAAAGTAAAACGAAGATAATGGAATGTAATCGAATTAAATCAGGTGATGAAGGAATTAGTCTGGTAAATGACACACTTAAAGTTGCAGCTGAGTTTTGTTATTTGTGCAGCAAGACAGTGATGATGGTGGGAGTAGAGAGGATATACAATGTAGACTGGCAATTGCAAGAAAAGCGCTTCTGGAGAAAAGAAATTCGTTAGCATCGAATATAGATTTATGCGTTAGGAAGTGTTTTCTGAAAGTCTTTATATGGAGTCTAGCCATGTATGGAAGTGAAACATGGCCGATAAACATTTTAATAAGGATTGGACTGGTGAGTAGGTACTGAATAGATATGGGGAGAAAAAAATTGTGGCGCAACTTGGGTAGAAGAATGGATCGGTTATTAGAATGCAATATGATACATCAAGGGATCAGCAATTTGACAGTGGAAGGAACTGTGTACGATAAAAATCGTAGGGAGAGACTAAGAGATGAATGCAGTAACCAGATTGAGAAGGATGTAGGTTGCAGTAGTTATTGGGAGATGAAGAGGATACAGTAGCATTGAGAGCTGCATCAAACCAGTCTTCGTACTGATGACCACAACGCAATCTGTGTGTGATATTCCTTACATTTCTATAAGACACGTGTGATACCCATCGTAAGTGTGATGGAGTGAGCTGAACATTCGTTTCCAAGCTCTGGAGCTATAGTGCCCTCCTGCGAGAAAGTAGTACGACTGCGCCGTTGGTCGATGAAACAATGAATCTACGTTCGTCTCAGTGGAGTTTTACGACTCTCTTGAGCAGCGTTTTATTTGCAGCAACTGTCTTAAACTTCGGGTGGAATGGTTCCCGTCTTGGGGATACGTCGAGTAACTCTACTTTAGTACCTCCGAGTTAAAACAAGGTGCAATTCTTGCCAATGATCATACAGAATTTATCTGCCGAAAGCACGTCTGTTCGTGAACAGTACTTTCCCAATCACTTAAGAGCACACACTGCAATAATTTCTCATGTCTCCAATTGCAACACGACGGTTAATATGCACTGTAGCAGTTAAACAATTAAGAACCGGCCTAAAAAATGTATCCTACTTTCGGCCGTGGAAAGCAAAAGACTGGCAAAGTGCTCATTTGTGGATAATTAGAGAGAGGGGCACAAAAGTATAATTACTAGTTCGAAACCGAACTGTTATAATGACTATTTGAGGCTTTTTTTGAGCTGTTTTCAAGTGTAGGCCTACTAAGACGCTTCCGCAGCGGACTGTTGCACTTCTATTGTTACGGGTGACGATAAACAACACCATATTTTCAAAGTAAAGATTATTTATAAGGAGAAGGCGATTGAAAACGAGACGGATGGAAAACACTAAGAAAACTGTTTATTATTTCAAACTTAATCTCTACAACAATAAACAATAAGGTAATAGAACGGGTAAATTTGTTCCCAAGATTGTTTCACTGGGAATATTTCGCTTACTTTTCGATTCAATAAACTTTACCAACACCCGTACACTTTAAGATATTTTATTTTATTTTGAAAGCAACCAGTTTCGGCAATTCATTGTGCTTCTTCAGACCCCTGCATAACAAAAAAAATATACGTGTAGTAATGTAAGGGCCCTGCATAATAAGAGTATACATGTAGCAATATAAAGGTGTACAAATCAAGCTTACAAGAAGTGACAGATAATTATAATACCGCTTAAGCTTAAAAATGATGAAAGTATTGGTGTTAAGTGAAATCTATGTGTACACCCAGCACACCAATAGACTAAAACATGTGTGTATATTTGTTAGTAGCATTAAACCAAACCTTTGTGTATATCCAGCACAACAGACTAAAACATATGTACGTATTTGTTAGTCATAAATCTATTTAACATAACAGATTTACAAGGAAACACGTAAATTCATTAAAAAGATCAGCACTAGACAGTGTACAATCAAGAGCTCCGTAAAAACGAAGCTCATCTGTTTTTTTTTTTTTTATTTTTAATTTTTTATGTAATTATAAAATTCTTTTAGATAAGGAACCGCGTAGTATATATGAGTACCAATCTTCATTTAAAATAAAATGTCACACAGTGAGCTATGAAATACAGTAGTATACATATTTACAGCCTGGGCAATATCACGGATGTTAAGACAAGTAGTTGTCACATCATCGAAAATAACTTGACGCAAAATCCAACGGCAGTGGACATATTAAGAGGAAATAGTATGCATAGCCAGCACTAAGAATATTCACAACTACCTTGTGGCTTAGGTTGTACAGTAAATCGGAATACAAGATATGATTGGTTTCCTTTATATCACTGAACAGGTCGGCATTACCACAGTGAAACAAATCAACAAGAAAGTCAAAACCTACTTAAACAAGGCGAGTCCTCTAAGTTCACAGCCGACAACTTCATACAGTTTTACTGGGAGTATAAGGCAGTACCAAATACGACCTATCTGTAGATGCCAGCCCACCTAAATACTAAGACACAGCACGCTGTGTCACGATAGGGAACGTGGGTACGGACAAAAGCTCCAATCGTTTCATCATCTTTAAGTTTAAGCGGTATTGTAATTATCTGTATCTTCTTGTAAGCTTGATATGTACACACTTATACTACTACATGTATACTCTTATATTATGCAGGGTCCTGAAGATGGCAAAATGAATTGGCAAAACTGGTTGCTTTCCCCTCGCTCCTCACTTGATGCCCAGAAAGATCTGAGGCACAAGGGCCTTTTAGAAAATTTTAATTACTTAAACAGATAGCCTTACCCCTATAGTTTACTTGTTAGTAGGTTCTGTCCAATGTATTTTTATGCGTACTCCGGGCCTTACGCATTCAGAACCACCACATTTATTATTCTTATGGTTTGAACTAACTGCTCATTTCGTATATTGGCCACCTAGTATAGTATTAGACTTTTTAAAAAAGATAGACGTAAGGAATTGTTTATCAAATTTTCAGCACCACCCACTCTTCACACCTTGTACACCTCATCCGGCCTCTGGCGATTCTCGCGCCACTGCGTGAGCCCTTTCCGGGTTTCTGCCAGCCAGTCAGGCCGTGTCCGTTGCCGCGCAGCTCCTCTCAAATGTGTCTGAAATCTTATGGGAATTAACTTCTAAGGTCATCAGTCCCTAAGCTTACACACTACTTAACCTGAATTATCCTAATGACAAATACACACACCCATGCCCGAGGGAGGATTCGAACCTCCGCCGGGACCAGCCGCACAGTCCATGACTGCAGCACCTGAGACCGCTCGGCTATTCCCGCGCGGCAGCTCCTCTCAACTTGCACGGTATGTTCTGATATGTTTACGTGGCCCTAATTCTGCTGTTTGTTCATGCCAATGTTGCACTCTTTGACGTTCGTGTTTAGGGGAGTTTTATCAGCACATTATTTTATTTTTATTTCCTGGGTCATTGCCGCTCCCATCATTAAAATTTTTTTTAAAAAAAGATTTTTAATTTTTATCTACCGCTTTCACCAGATGACGGTTTTTGAATGGTGGGGAGTGGCTACAGGGCAATGTTCAACGTTACTATATTATAAATAGCGTATGCGAGTACTTTCTAGTTTCATTCAAAAAACTGGCTATTTAAAAGTTTAATTTACACCTCAGAAGTGGGGGATCGAATATTTATATGAGCTCTTATTATATTATTTTTTTTACAAATTGCCTGAGGATGCGCCGATAAGTGGTGCGAAACCGGTCGCGGATTTAATAAAAATCATTGATACAGCCAGTGCGGAATTTTCTTTGAAAAAAAAATCAAATATCTTTAAGTGTACGGCTGTTGGTAAACTTTATTGAATTGAAAAGTACGTACCAGCCCCAGCCCATGTCCCCTGGCCGTAACGGACCAACAGAGATTATTTCGCGTACAGTCGCCGCTCCTCCCCATGCGGTTACCATTTGTTTGGAGCCCTGATGAAAGACATTGGTAGCTGTCGATTTGCTTCAGACGAGGAGGTGCTCGCCTGGATACAGTCTTGGTTCCGTAGGCCACAGCAAAAATTTTCCCAGGAAGGCATAAATCGTCTTGTCTCACAGTCGGCTAAATATATTAACAGTTATATCGAATACTTTTCAAATAATAAACAATTTGCAGACGTTTTTTCGATGTGACTGGTGTTATTTGACTGTTTCTCATAAATTGTGAAACTGAAGCACATCATTGTAACTCACCTGGACCGTTAAATCACCCGAATTTAATTATATGGAAAACATCTGGTATTATTTCGAACAGGGGTAGAGCTTAGCCACTAAATTCCCCGCAGACTAGTACGTCCACGGGGGTTGATCACCAGGATATGATACACTTAAGAAACTTGTGGACTATATCCTTCGAATGTTTGAGTCCGTTATGAAGACTAGAAGTGCTGTTACACGGTATTAGCGTTATATCTGCTGGTGATGAGTAGATTTTGTCCACAGTGCTTGTGTGGTATGTAAAACAAATTCGCAATCTCAATCGTGTGTGTTTTGTACATATCGTCGTGTACCATTTCTTTTTTCTACGGAACGCAAGTCACGGAGGTTGAAAACTGCTTCTCCATTGTTTCTGTGAATTCTAATGACACTTTATAGAGAGGTATAGAATTTGATACACAGACTAGCGTAGGGAGCAAGTGTGTGTACCTTAAAAATGCGTAAATTCGATAAAAATCTAGTCTTTTTTACTCATCTCAAGACCTCTAGAATTATGTACACCCTGACACTAAAACAATCCTAACTACTAACCTCAGAATAATTTCTCACGACTAGTCTAAGCTCTACTGGATTAGTTAAAATTTTTTCATAAATTTTAATTAAGTCTGGAAATCGTTGACATACGCCAGAACATGTCTTACTGCAACTGACAGCCAAACTTAACATTCTCTCCTTTATATTCAACTTAGTACAGGATGCTTCAAATAAAAATATATATTGTTATGAAGTCGTCTTGCTGGTATCTTACAAATGGTTCAAATGGCTCTAAGCATTAGGGGGCTTAACATCTGAGGCCATCAGTCCCCTAGACTTAGAACTACTTAAACCTAACTAACCTAAGGACACCACACACATCAATGTCCGAGGCAGGATTCGAACCTGCGACCGTAGCAGCAGCGCGGTTCCGGACAGAAGCGCCTAGAACCGCTCGACCACAGCGGCTGGCTTTCGGATTATTTTTGTTGTAATGATAATTACTAAAGGGTTGACGGTTTCCTATTCAAAACGGCTATTTAGTTGGTAATATCAATCATCTTTTATGTAGTGTTACACAAAGAGCATCTGAATGAATAGCTATACACTACTGATGTGTGGTGGGCTATTCTGTGTTCATATCAGATTTGCTGACAGAATACGGACTCTTGAGACCCTGCGTGTGTACAAAGGTGAAAAATTTAACAACAGTTGGGTTATCGTAGTATAAATTTATACTTAAGATAATCAATAGCAAAAGCACCTCTGAATAAAGTCTAAGATCCAAGGCTGCTGCAAAGGAAACCGTATGTTTTTGTAGTAGTCGTATTATGCCCTATCTTTAATCCTGATTTTGCTAAGTAAAATAACTGTCGATAAGTACCTTCTATAACTTTCGAACGTATTTAGTGAAATTATTTAAGTAATGACAAGGTTATTCGGTAGTTAAACGTGCAAAATGATACTTCATACACAAACACCAAGTTTGTTTCATTTATTTATTCTATCTTTTCATTCCCCGCTACAACGAATGGAGTGGGCTGTTACAAATCAAGCCCATTAATGAGTCCCGGGTTCTATTCAGCCAATTATAAGACATTCATTTCATTTCATTCATTGCATATTTAAAAACTTGCTGCCTATTTTAAAAATCAGGTTGTACATTCTACAATTTTACATGTTACCGTGCATTTGTTTTGAGTAATGAAAACGGAGCAACAATAGTGAGTTAATACAGGTATAAAATGAACATTATTTGAAGAAAATAAAACAGAGAAATTTTGTTTATTTCAGAAGAAGCTAACATCATGAGAGGAGAAGTTTTTAATAGAAGTTGGTGTCCCGCTACCTGGCTATTCCAGGTTGGGGGGCATCGGAAAACTTGAAGCCAGGCCCAGATGGAGCTGCAAGTACCTTTGATCTAAGTACAATTGTATTGAATTATGCTTTTTTTTTTACAATGCATTTACAGACGAATGGAAAAACTGGTAGGAGCCGACGTCGGGGAAGATCAGTTTGGATTCCGTAGAAATATTGGAACACGTGAGGCAATACTGTCCCTACGACTTATCTTAGAAAATAAAATAAGGAAAGACAACCCTACGTTTCTAGCATTTGTAGACTTCGAGAAAGCTTTTGACAATGTTGACTGGAATACTCTCTTTCGAATTCTGAAGGTGGCAGAGGTAAAACACAGGGAGCGAAAGGCTATTTACAATTTGTACAGAAACTAGAATGTAGTTATAAGAGTCGAGGGACATGAAAGGGAAGCAGTAGCTGGGAAGGGAGAGAGACAGAGTTTTAGCCTATCCCCGATGTTATTTAATCTGTATATTGAGCAAGCAGTAAAGGAAACAAAAGAAACATTCGGAGTAGGAATTAAAATCCATGGAGAAGAAATAAAAACTTTGAGGCTCGCCGATGACATTGTAATTCTGTCAGAGACAGCAAAGGTCTTGGAAGAGCAGTTGAACGGAATGGACAGTGAGTGTCTTTAACGGAAGGTATAAGATGAACATCAACAAAAGCAAAACGAGGAAAATGGAATGTAGTCGAATTAAGTCGGGAGATGCTGAGGGAATTAGATTAGGAAATGAGACACTTAAAGTAGTAAAGGAGTTTTGCTATTTGGGGAGCAAAATAACTTATTATGGTCGAAGTAGAGAGGATATAAAATGTAGACTGGCAATGGCAAGGAAAGCGTTTCTGAAGAAGAGAAATTTGTTAACATCGAGTATAGATTTAAGTGTCAGGAAGTCGTTTCTGAGAGTATTTGTATGGAGTGTAGCCGTGTATGGGAGTGAAACATGGACGATAAGTAGTTTAGACAAGAAGAGAATGGAAGCTTTCGAAATGTGATGCTACAGAAGATTGCTGAAGATTAGATGGATAGATCACATAACTAATGAGGAGGAATTGAATAGAATTGGGGAGGAGTTTGTGGCACAACTTGACTAGAAGAAGGGATCGGTTGGTAGGACATGTTCTGAGGCATCAAGGGATCACCAATTTAGTACTGGAGGGCAGGGCAGCGTGGAGGGTAAAAATCGTAGAGGGAGACCAAGAAGGTAAATACACTAAGCAGATTCAGAAGGATGTAGGTTGCAGTAGGTAGTGGGAGATGAAGAAGCTTGCACAGGATAGAGTAGCGTGGAGAGCTGCATCAAATCAGTCGCAGGACTGAAGACCACAACAACAACATGGAAAACGGTCTATTATGGGAAATATACAGGTGAGATGTCGTTTGACAGTAGTAGATGACATTTGACATAAGACAATCTGATAGTGAGGAAGGTGTGGGAAGGTGAGGAAGGTGTGGGATCCCAACTGGGAACTGCGGTATCGGTCGCCACTTTCAAATAAGCGCGCCGCCAGTCAAGCCGCCGCGTTTCCTGCAGCCGCCACCGCGCCACGAGGGCGCTGCCACCAACGCTTAAGCCGCTGCCAATGAGATGCAAGCATCCCCATTCCGGAGCTCCTATGGCAGGTCTATTTAACCTCAAACATCGACGCACAGTGCCCTTTGTGTGTATATAGTCATTGTATTGAACACTGAATTATTAACCTTTGCATCTGCATGTACAGGGTGTCCGAGAAGTATTTCCCTGATTACATAAATTGATAACTCAGGCTAGAAGTAAGATACAAATATGAAACTTGCATCGAATTGTTAACAACTATCAAAGTTTTTTTCTGTTTAGGTTCGCAGTACGTAAGTAGTGGATGAGGTGCAGTGCCCAAGAAGCCATGTTAACCAATCAGGAGAAGGGACAGTGTGTCCTGTGGTACCAGGAGACACGATCACCAACCACCAGTGCAGAGACACTTCCAGACAAAATTTGGAAGCAGTCCACCTGATGTCAAGAGCATTAAAGCCTGGTATCAGAAGTTCAAGAACACAGGATCGATTGCTGACCTTCTGAGGTCTGGTCGACCAAGAACCTCAGCAGACAGGGTGGAAGCTGTAAGGCAGTCTTGTCTGCGAAGTCCGAAGAAATCGGCCTCACGTGAATTACAGATGCCAAAAGGCTCTCTCCATGACATTTTACACAAACGTTTATTATTTCGTGCATACGAAGTGCAAATCGTTCAGGCCTTGTTGCCCAATGACAGTACATGTCGATAGGACTTTGCGGTCGAAATGCTATCATGTATTGAGGACAGTGATAGTTATCTCAGACGAATTGCCTTTTCCAACGAAGCGACCTTTTTTATAAGTGGAGTAGTGAATCGCCATAATGTGCGCATTTTAGGTTCACAACCCCCTTGCGAGGTCATGGAGTGCACCAGAGGCAGTCCAAAGGTGAATGTTTGGTGCGCGCTATTGCACGATCGAATTATCGGCCCATTCTTCTTCGCTGAGGCTACCATCACATCTGCAGCGTATCTGGACATGTTGCAACTCTATGCTGTTCCTCAGCTGCTTCAGTATTACCTCGATGTCTTGTTTCAGCAAGACGGTGCACCGCCTCATTGGCTTTTGGACGTCCGTGCCTATCTCGATAAGACCTTTCCTGGGCGATGGATTGGTCGTGATGGGCCAACGGTTTGGCCTCCACGCTCTCCTGACATAAACCCATTAGACTTCTTTTTATGGGGTTACGTCAAGGACGAGGTCTACCGAACATGTGTACCAGATCTTGAAACCCCGTGGCAACAGACAACCACAGTCATTGAATCGAACCCTCCAGTAATGTTGGCTAATGTGTGGACGGAATTTGAATATGGCGTAGATGTGCTACGTGCTACCAAGGGTGCTCATGTGGAGGTTTACTGATGTGTGAAAAAACTTTGATAGTTTGTAAACAATGAGACACCAGTTTCATATTTGTATCTTACTTCTAACCTGAGTTATCAATTTTTGTAATCAGGGAAAGACTTTTCGGACACCCTGTACTTCAGAATTCAGATCAACGGTTAGCAACTGTCGCTGCAATTACAGCAAAGAAAGTTGTTTATTACGTCTACCATTTGATACTGGATGTAGAATAAATTAATGTCTGAATTCTCTGTCCGCGAACCGAATCTGTTCCTCGCTTCTGTAGCCACTGAAGAACCACAATGCGTGCTAAGGAAGCTGAAGCTACGAACTGGTATAGGTATGCATATTCAAATACATAGCTATCTAAACAGGCAGAATACGGCACTGCGGTCGGCAATGCCTATATAAGACAAGTGTCTGGCGCAGTTATTAGGTCGGTTAATGCTGCTACAATGGCAGGTTATCGAGATTTCAGGGAGTTTGAACGTGATGTATAGTCGGTGCACGAGCGATGGGACACAGCATCTCCGAGGTAGTGATGAAGTGTGGATTTTTACTGTGATCATTTCACCAGAGTACCGTGAATATCAGGAATCCGGTAAAACATCAGATCTCTGACATCGCTGCGGCCGGAAAAAGATCCTGCAAGAACGGTACCAACGACGTCTGAAGAGAATCGTTCACCGTGACGGAAGTGCAACCCTTCTGCAAACTGCTGCAGATTTCAATGCTGGGTGATTCAACAAGTGTTAGAGTGTGAACCATTGAACAAAACATCATCGATATGGGCTTTCGGAGCCAAAGGGCCACTCGTGTACCCTTGATGACTGCACGACACAAAGCTTTACTCCTCGCCTGGGCCTGTCAACATCGACATTGGACTGTTGATGACTGGAAACATGTTGCCTCGTCCGACGAGTCTCGTTTCAAATTATGTCGAGCGAAAGGTCGTGTACGTGTATGGAGACAACCTCATGAATCCAGGGACCCTGCATGTCAGCAGGGCACTGTTCAAGCTGGTGGAGGCTCTCTAATGGTGTGGGTCGTGTGCAGTTGGAGTGTGTTATGGGACCCTTGATATGTCTAGATACGACTCTGATAGCTGACACATATGTAAGTATATTGTCTGACCACCTGCATCCATTCATATCCATTGTGCATTCCGACGGACCTGGGCAATTCTAGCTGTACAATGCGATACCCCATACGTCCAGAATTGCTACAGAGTGGCTCCTGGGACACTCTTCGGGGTTTAAACACTTCCGCTGATCACCAAACTCCCCAGACATGACATTATTGAGTATATCTGGGAAGCCTTGAAACGTACTATTCAGAAGAGGTCTCCACTCCCTTGTACTCTTACGGATTTACGGACAGCTCTGCAGGATTCATGGTGTCAATTCGCTCCAGCTGTACTTCAGGCATTAGTCGAGTCTATGCCACGTCGTGTTGCGGCATTTCTGCGTGCTCGCTGGTGCCCTACACGATATTAGGCAGGTGTGCTAATTTCTTTGGCTCTTATATGTGTGTGTGTGTGTATTACTGTACGGAGTGAAATGTTGGCGATAAGGTATGACTCCTAAAATGATGGTACGCATTGAAATTCCGTTTAATGCTTTTCTGAAGGAATGGTGCATACTGTACTCAATGTTTGCAAAATTGTTTAAAAAAACCGCTGTTTTCGCATATCGTTAAACAAAAATGGTGGTGTTGGAGAAATTGCTAGAACGTTCTAACATCTTACCTTGCACCGTACTTACAATGATGGATGTTCTTTGATGGCGATGTCACTGCACTGGTGCTGTTACAATGATCGCTAGATCACTGCAAAACGACGGGTGCTATATTTCAGTGGCTGCGACGGCGCGTCATCCTGCGGTCCAACACTCTGCAAACATTTAAAACTATTATGAAGGAATGCAGGGCGTGGTTATGTCAGGTTGGTTAACGTAGACACAGCGGACTACTGCATACCTACTGACTGAGCTCTTTTACTTGGCTTCTCTATGATCGGTGGAAGTCGGCTGGCTTCCTGCCACTCTGTGGACTGTTTACGGTCGCCGCCAACATTAGCTACGTAGCAGTATCGTGCAGTGTAACAATAGGCAACCGTTGTGAATATAGTGTTGTTCCATGTACGGTGTTGTGCGTATTTACAAAATTAGCGAAGAGGCTGTACCTGGTCCATTAGCGAATCGCCACCAAGTTCAGTGCCTCTGGTGCGACGCATTAACCTGTTACGTGTTCACTCCTTTTATACGCTGTACGCTATCTGCTCTGGGAGCAGACGGGGTTTGCCTCAGCAGCCAATGTGCTAAGAGCCGATCGTAAGATTCTGCCTCCAGCATCTTCTGCTGAAAGGACCAAGTAAAAATGTGCGATCAGTAAATGTTTAATGGCAAGTCATCTGTTTCATTATTGCCATTATTCAATAAATGGAAAGCAACAGTTTGCCTTTGTTCTACAATATTACTTTTATTGTTAACCGGTTTTCGGCTTACAAGGCCATCTTCAGACATTTACTGAGTATTATCACCAAAGAAGCTACAAGTCATATTCAGACATTTACTGAGTATTATCACCAAAGAGGTTACAATGTAACTTCTTTGCAATGTAACTTCTTTGGTGATAATACTCAGTAAATGTCTGAAGACGGCCTTGTAAGCCGAAAGCCGCTTAACAATAAAAGTAATATTGTAGAACAAAAGCAAACTGGTGCCTTTCGTTTATTATAATGTTGTTCTACCAAGATCCGACGAAAGATTCTGATGACATGACATTATTTAAGTTCACTACTGAAGTAGTTTTCAATTCAGTGCATGGAATAAGGTCGATCTTCTTCATTTATAACACTGTGTATAGAATGTGCTAATTCACAGTCTACTCTGTCCGAAACAACACGGGAAAGGACCAGTAAACAACCTGAAGTAATGAGGGTGGATTTGTGTTCACTTGAAGTGATTGTACCTGATTCCCAGCTGTTCAGTGTATTATCAGCTGGTTCCTCACAACATCTTCTGTGCTGGATCTTGAAGGGAATAAAATCTTCTCTCTTGAAATTCTTGGTTCTTGCTTTTCTTCTTTCTTTTCGGAAATCTGAAGTCCTCTTCCACATAAATCTTCAACGCGAAATCTGAGTTATTGCAACAATGGTGAAGCAATCATGTTCTAGAACCTTCTAGTACTCCTTGACTTTTTACATAATTATTGCGTTCTACGCTTCCATACACAGTCTGCGTGTTTCTTTTAAGCTCTTCCCGTGCTGCGAAGACTGTTCTACTATCCTCAGAATAACTAATTTTGCCACTAACTAACTCTGCATACATCCGTTCACGTACATCTAAGTCCTCACCTTCGCTGACTGCACCTCAGTACTTCGAAATCCCTTCTCAAAATTCAACCTTCCACTCCTTACTGTTACGAAAACATCTTCTTCTTACAAAATACAAGTGGTTTACCCTATTACTTCTGTCCATCTGAACCCTTATTGGTCTCGCATCTGATTGACTCTGCTTCATTTGTTACTTCTGTTGACTGACAGGGACAGCCGATAGTTGAAGAGGGTCGTAATGTGTAATAGGCAGACAGGAATTCCAAACTGAGTCAGGATCCACTGCAAGTACTATGACAGTTAGGCGGGAGGTGAGAAAACATGGATTGCATGGTCGAGTGGCCGCTCGTAAGCCACACATCATACCGGTAAATCCAAAACGACGCCTTGCTTGGTGTAAGGAGCGTAAACATTGGACTATTCAACAGTGGAAAAACGTTGTGTGGAGTGACGAATCACGGTACGCAATGTGGTGATCCGATGGCAGGGTGTAGGTATGACAAATGCCCGGTGAACGTCATTTGCCAGAGTGTGTAGTGGCAACAGTAAAATTCGGAGGCGGTGGTGTTATGGTGTGGTCGTGTTTCTCATGAAAGGGGGGGGGGGGGGGGGAAGGTTTGACCCGTTGTTGTTTTGTGTGGCACTATCACAGCACAGGCCTACATTTATGTTTTAAGCACTTTCTTGCTTCCCACTGTTGAAGAGCAATTCAGGGATGACGATTGCATCTTTCAACACTATCGAGCACCTGTTCATAATGCACGGCCTTTGGCGGAATGGTTACACGAAATAACATCCCTGTAATGGACTGGCCTGCACAGAGTCCTGACATGAATCCTATAGAACACCTTTTGGATGTTTTGGACACCGAATTCGTGCCAGGCCTCACCGACCGACATCGATACCTCACATGAGTGCAGCACTCCGTGAAGAATGGGCTGCCATTCCCCAAGAAACCTTCCAGCACCTGACTGAACGTATGCCTGCGAGATCGGAACCTGTCACCAAGGCTAAGGATGTGCCAACACCATACTGAATTCCAACGTCACCGATGGAGGGTGTCACGAATTTGCATGTCATTTTCAACCATGTGTACGGATACTTTTGATCACATAGTGTTTAATAAACAAAGGAAATTTAAAATACTAGCTACATTAAAATTTATAACCGTTCCTACTAGATACTAAACTTGTGAAAGGCTGTTGTGTGACCATAGTTGTGGCTGAAATTATGCCCATGATATCTGACTCCTCAATTTTAAGAATAACGTTTATTGTTTTTAAAATTGCCCAGCTTAACACAGATGCATATATAATACAATTTACAGAGTTGAACACATACACTCACAAACTTATTGCTTCATTCATTGCCATCACAACGAAAGACGCAGTGCCACGCCCATTTCTTGTCAGCTTTCCGCTGTCCTGTTTATAAACATCACGTGACACGACTACCTTCAGTTGTGTCTACCTCCCACAGCAGGAGGTACCGCACAGGCCACGCCCTTTTTTTATCAACATTCTCCCCGTTGCTGCTTCTGGTGCTTCAGTGCACAGATAAACCAGTCTCTCCTCTTCCATAATCGAGCCCGGCACTTCCGAGTAATCACTAATTCGTCGTTGAGCTGACTGTTTTAACTACAGCATATCCTCCAATCTTATAGGACTTTATTCATACTCTCGTGTGAATATTACTGCACTGACTTTTTACAACACTACACTCAGAGCAAATAAAGAAAATGAAACGATGAAAAGCTTTTCTTTGCAAAGAAATTCTCCTGATCATTATCTTTTCCTCATAAATGGGCACTCTTGACTGACTTAATTGTACATGTTTATCCAGTGTTTTCTTATTTGTTGACTTCGGTGCATCCAATGGTATCGTGTCTTGTCTATGGGTACTGTCCGCTGATTCTTTCTCATCTAGTTCTTTCACTTTGGTTAACAACATAATTCTGACCCTTGCTACTGCTACTCCGTCCCTGAAAACACGTAAGTTTAATCTGCAAACTTATTTAACTCTTAATGCTGCGCTTTTATGGTGTGTTGAGCCTTTCGTTGTAAATATTTCTTTGTAGATCTTCCTACTGGTATTAATCTGTTCGCTATAGTTTCCCTTGCTTTACCCTGCTTCCCAGCATATTATATGTTTGTAAAGCATCGTTACTTCAGATGTCCATGCTAAATGACTAAATGTTCCGTACAACCTCTTTACTATAACGTTTTCTTCTACATCCTGCCTCCCAGCGCAGTGCTTTGCTACTAGATAATATTTCTTCTGATAGGTGTGTTCGATAATTAAATTATGTCCTGATACTATTTTTCGTCATTATAGCGCCTGTTGTTTCCTTTCCTTTTTCCTGATCACCCTCTTCTTTATATCCTTCTTCTGTTCTTGTCCTGCGTCTTCTTCCTCTTTGCTGATATTTTTATTCTCTCCTTCGTCCTATTTAGTAGATACTTATCTCAGCTCTTCGATTTCCTACTTCATTCTAATCTATATTTTTCCGATGGTTTCCTCTGATATACTCTGACCAATTTTGAATATGACCTGTCGTTTACTTCATTGTCTCTGCCGGTTTATCGTAACTAAATGTCCTTTTACTTATTACCTTGCTATTGCCTGATCTTATTTGATTTGCTAAACGCAATTCAAATTTATACAGCAGATCCCTCATCCTATCGGAAAATTGTTTCCATTTATCATCAGTACCCTTCTCTTCCGTTGTTGTGGCTTCTTTATTGACATATTTTTCCGCCTCCCTACTTCTGGTCCAACACTTCATGCCATAATTTACAAGTATCCACATCGTCTTCCGTCAAAGTTGTTTCTGCTGGTGCTTCTTCACCCTTCAGATCGACCTGTCTATCTTTCGGACAACTGACAACTACAACATTACTATTATCGGCTTCTGCAACAATATTATCTTCTACCTTCTCGACACCTTCCCCCTTTGTTCTTCTCTCCCTTATTAGCTCCACTCTCCATTTACTCTGCCCACATACGTTTCGGTTTTGGAATATATAGTACATCTAAATCCGCTATCATTTTTCGCAACATCTCTTCTTCTCTCATACCACTGACTCCATCCTTCTCATACTCTCTCCCTTGCTCTTTACTGTCGTCGTCCCCTTTCTTTTCTTGTTCATTATCATCTATTGTTGTGCTGTCGATTTCAAATTCTTCATGCTCAAAAGTCGGCTCTGTGGCCCTTCTCTCTTGTCTTCTTCACAGTGTTGATCTTCTTAACTGGTGACGTTCCGTGATCTGTTGTCCCTCCGACATCTAATGGGACTGACGTAGCGATGGAATTCCTTAGACTCTCCTAGCACGTTGCGTTGTCGTGACTGACGTGAGATTGGTTTTCATTACAGCTGTGCTCCGCGCCTCGCGCCGCGCATGTGCACCCTGTCCTCGCGTGACGTAATCTCCATCCCTGGCTTCATGCTGTCTCTTGTTACTTTTGACGTCACTCTTTCCTGCACCCTTGGCGTCACACTCTCTGTCGAGTTCACAGACCTCCTCGTCTCGCGTAACGCCACTTTGACCAGCGCCACCGCTGCTTTCGTTACAGTTGGTTTCGTGCACTTTCTTGCTGTGTGAGGCGTCAGTGTTGCTTGTGTCACGTGCGTCTTACTAGTTTCCCTCTTCATGTCTTATTACAGATGAGTTTTGAAAATATCCGGAGTAGTCTTCACAACAACCCTGGTAAATTTTACTGTGGTGTTGCCTACCCACTGATTAGTGACGGTTACAAATTGGAAATTACTCTGTCTGTAATTACTGCTCCTGTCTACTTTAGGTTCTGATTCTCGGTAATTTCTATTGTTGTATGATATTATCTGATTATTCATGTGTCCTCTTTGACATCGTTTCTATAATTTCGTGATGAGATTTCCTACCATTCCTGCGTTGCTCTGCCAAATGATTGTTATTAAATTCGACTTCTGCCTCTTCCATTCTTCGCATAAAACTGCCTATATCCTCCCGTGGCCCATCTCCTCTCAGATTTTGTATCATTCTCGGTAGTCTTCTCCACAGTTCTGTGAGCACAACGTTACTCAGTGCCAGATACACGTGACGCAAATTTCTAAGTGTCGTCTGACAAGAAGCTGTAACCCTGTCTCTCCTGTATCCGGAACTCGCCTTGAGTTCCCATATTGCCTTGCTTGAATGTGCTTCGATCAGAACTTTTCAATAAACTCCGTGATAAATTCCTCAAATGATTCTTTACCTTATACATCCAATATTCACCATCTTTCTTCAGTAAAATGTTAAGTTGAACTTATTTTATCCACTTCCCTCCAATGTGCTGATATGCTCCTTCGTTATCCTTCCACAAAATCAACAGGGTGTATAGATCGTCCTCTGTTAACTTCTAAATAGCTAAGTTTGGCCATTTTACAATAAAATTTAAAATTTCATTCGTTACCCCACGCATAACGTTCCTCGGACCATCCAGTAGCTGTTAACTCATTTTGTTTATCTCTCGTTGCATTGTTGTAGTTTTAGTTGCTGATAAAACCCACTGCATTTTTTCCAAAGATTGTCAAGCTCCTGTAATTGCATTTTGTTAGGTTTAAAAATAACAGCATTTCGCGGTCGCCACGTAAAACGATACTAACTACTAACATTTAAACTACTATCTCTCACGGATACTACTAAGCTGTACTGGACTAGCTAAGACTGTTCCACAAATTCCAGAACACGTTCTACTATAACTGACTATGGCATCAAAACCCAGTACTCTAACATCGCTCTCTATATACTGCACTTGTCGTACGTTTAACGTATTGTCAGAAACATTTACCAAATCAGCGCACAGCATGGTCACAACCAAACCCTCTTGACAAAAATTATTTCGGTGTACTGCACCCCCTGATGCCTCAAATCTGTATGTATATAATTATGAAATCGTCTTCCGGCCAGCATTTCTCTTTTGTCAGTTTGCAATGGGCCAAGAGGCACTCTCACTCTCAAAAATGGTTCAAATGGCTCTGAGCACTATGGGACTCAACTGCTGAGGTCATTAGTCCCCTAGAACTTAGAACTAGTTAAACCTAACTAACCTAAGGACATCACAAACATCCATGCCCGAGGCAGGATTCGAACCTGCGACCGTAGCGGTCTTGCGGTTCCAGACTGCAGCGCCTTTAACCGCACGGCCACTTCGGCCGGCTACTCTCACTCTCCCTCATAGCTTTAATAGAATAACAAATACGAGTCAATTATTATTTATTCACTTGTAGGCCACTAGACGACTGTGTGAAGCGTGTACATCAGGTGACATCTTCTCAGGCGCCACACTTCTTTCACCTCACTATGCATTGTCTTCTTTACATTAACCAAGTTGTTTGTCTTGAATTTCTTGACCTCTTGGTTCACTTCCCACTTGAGTGCTTTCTGCTTGAATGGTTGTCATTCATAACTGAATCCGTTAAGCCAGCATCCTTTATGTCTTTACTGATTTCGGTAGACCTAATTCACTTCAATTTCTTAATGCTTTCCGCGTACTCCAAAATCGGTTTAGCTTGTCGGGGGAGGGGAGGTTCCCATTGGGGGCCGAATTGCACAATAACCCTGGCCCTGGGTTCGGTGTAGGGTGGCGGTTATGTGAGTGGACTGTGGACTACTGTAGCCTGTTGTGGAGTTGCGAACAACTGAGGGCTACGGCGGGAACGAAGCTTCTGTCGTTTCTAGGTCCACAGTTCAATACAATACAATACAATCCTCTTTCTTATGTAGACGGTGTACAACTTCCAGTTTTCTGCTATTATTTCAGTCTCCCCAATGTTTTGTGTGATGTCTATTATTTCTCTGATGGTATTCGTCTCCTTTAGCAGCTCAGCTACGATGCCGTTATCTGCTATTGTTCTATCGTTTTTCAGTTTCATGATTTGTTTCTTCATCTCCAATTCATTTTGTGCTTTCGACTTAACATTTTTTGCTGTCGATCAACTTCTGTTTTGTCACAGTTCGATTAGTCATGCTATTTTTCTGCTCTCAGTTGATTTATCGCACGTGTTACTCCACCATGGATGTCACTTTGTTTTATTAGAAGAATTTTCTTTCTCACTTTACTCTCCTTTTTTACTGCTTTCCATATGGTGACTGTCTCTTCCCCCCCTCTCCCCCCCCCCGTCCCCATTCATCTTCGACCCTTGATGATCTTAACTAGTCGTATCGGTCTTTGGTATCCGCTGTAGCTGGTCCCAAGTCCGGATTCTCGTCTTTCAAGTGGTGAGGAAGGCGGGAAGGGAGGGTAACTCCTTGTTAATGAATCTGGTTCCATTTGGTTCCGTATGGCAGCACCCTTTGAGGACCCTTGGCTATGGTTACAGGCGAAACACCTTCAATAGTGTCAAAGGCGAAACAGGAGTATGAAACCCAACGTGGGTGAGAACGGAACCACTCGGAACAAACATTTCAGTATCTGCTGTCCACCTAGTTGGTGTGGCTGCAAACAAAACTATGGAAGTAAACACTCCAGTTATGTTTGCCCAACGAAAGCTGGATACACAAACCAAGCGTATGAATTCAGAGAGGAATACTATCCATATCCCAGGCGGGAACCAATCCGTTGGTGCCCAACGCAGCAGCGTAAGCAGGGCTATTGGATTCTGGGGAGTTCGGCCTACTACGAAAACAGGGGGAGTCGGAGACCTCTGGCGAACTTTGCATCAAAGTGAAGACATATAAAGTAACACCGAACATCAGTACACTAATCAGAGCTTGGAAACTACATGAAAGTGCTGCACAGAGAAAATATTCTAATATTGGCAATTTAAGAGAACCGCTTAACACGCGACAAGACTGTAGACTTCGGTAACTACCGATTGTTGTAGACCACGAAGCTCGACTCCTCGGAATGGCCTATCCAGTGAACAAGTCCTCCTATCAGTAACAGAAATGAAACTAATAAATAACTGACTGATGACGATAAGGCTCAAATGTTCTGACAAGTCTTACACGATAATCAACGCAAGTGACCAGTAAACGAAGAGACAACATAAAAGGAGTCGATAAATACTGAGATGAATTAGCGAAAACCACGATAAAAATCCCTAAAGCAGATGTTAAAACTTTGTTAAATGATTTAAATTCACAGTAAAGCACAGATGAGAGGTTCAGAGGAACGATAGGACCATATTCAGGAAATAGATTCACGGACAAGAATGGCCATTGACTGGTCGAGCCATGTTACCAACACAATAAGAGGGTAATGACAAATGACTTCAAGAAAGATACCAAGACCGGCCAAGTTCTAAAGAGAATAACAAATGGAGCATGTAGCAGTTGCACACAAGAACCGCAGAGAAATCGGGAATGTACATATCACAAGAGGGACAAACATAAAATCGAGTCATTATCTCATCACAATGAAAATCGGGTTGACAAATAAAATGAGCAAGAAGGCCATGTTGCCAGAGGATTTGTTGTAACGATAATTACTAAAAGGTTAACTGAATTACAATGACATTCTAAGTATTTATCTGCTTCACACTGCACTAAACAATATACATTATTTTGCAAAAATTATAAAAATTTGTGTTTGATGGCTTACGTCTAATCTGACAGATATTTACGTTTTATGTGTTTTATAATCTCTTGGAGCGTCTGTTGAGACTGTTTCCCAGTTTCTGTGCTACTGATGTTTGTCAGAACCTTTTTATTTCCACTCGTGTTCGTTTGATAGCATAAGCCTCTCCTACCACACATTTACATTTATGATGAATTTAAAATTCATATCCGCTGTATTTCAGCGTTAAGAGCTGCATTCAAAAATAGTATTACTCTATGTTTTAATGTACTGTGCAAAGGCATGAGTTGTGTTGAGAGTTTTACTGTCTTGATTTACTTCTTGACGTCGTGAGAAAGTGAAAATTATCCTTTCCTTTTTAAAAAGGGAATAAAGTTTTCTAAACATCGCTCGTACTTTAGTTCATTTTGTTCATTAAGAATTTTATCTGAATATGAGTGTATATCGATATAAATCTCGAGTTCTCCCGGGATACTCATTATAGTTCCTTGGCGTGCACGAAGTAGAATTTTCATTGCATTTTCTGTTTGTTCAGCTTCGTGTTTATGGTTGCGTAAGTGCATGTAAATGAAGATCGATAACTTTGACAATTTCGCATGTGTGCCTTAAACCCAAGTGAGTTCTTCCTACCTGTTTGTCCAACGTAAAATTTGTTACAATCATCGGATGAGATTTCGTAAATTCCTTTTCGCTTGGCATTATTGGCTGGGTTTAGAGAACCAGCATTTTCTGTGGCGTATAATGATTCTACTGCTACCGAGTTCCTCTCTCGTACGGACCGTAAAGATAAAACAGGAAGGTTATAGCTCGTATAGGGCAGTGTAGGGAAGCATTTTTCCGTCGCTCCACTTGCGAGTGGAATAGGAAATGGATCGAACAGTCATGATGCGAAATACCTCCACCATGCTCTGTACAGTGGTTCCCGGTATATGCATGTATGCAGATGTAGATGTCGATTGAGTAAGCCAGAATCTATGGGTTCTTCAACATACGTGTGCTAGACTGTTGAAGCACAAGTTTGTTTGCGTGGCCTTCCTCCGCAGCAAGCACAGAAATATTTGCTTTGTAAATAAAACTGCATTTTTCCGCTGCCACTTAATTTATTTTCCCCAGACGCGTTTCGCCTTTTTGTTGCTCTAAGGCATCATCAGTGGAATGATTTTCTGTGATCTGCGTTTCCTCTCACCTGGTCTGGAGTTCGCACTACCACTTTATTACCAATACATAAGCACAATTTTGAGTTCCGACCTTTTCCACACACTTCACCATGTTTCTCCTTTTTTTGTCGTGTGCTATTATCCGTTTGCCACTCGATATAACTACTTCTTCGGACACTGTGCTTTTAACATCATAAATATTTACGTTGTTGAAAGCACAGTGTCCGAAGAAATAGTTATATCGAGTGGCAAAAAAATAATAGTACATCAGCCGCGCGGGGTAGCCGCGCGGTCTCAGGCGCCTTGCCACGGCTTGCGCGGCTCCCCCCGTCGGAGGTTCGAGCCCTCCCTCGGGCATGGGTGTGTGTGTTGACCTTCGCGTAAGTTAGTTTAAGTTATATTAAGGATCGACAACCTCAGCAGTTTGGTACCATAGGAACTTACCAGAAAATTTCCAATGTAATAGTACACCACAAAAAAGGAGAAACATGGTAAACAGTGTGAAAATGGTTAGAACTCAACATGGTGCTTATCTGTCAGTAATAAAGTGGTAGTGCGAACTCCAGACCAGGTAAGAGGAAACGCAGATCTCAGAAAATCATCCGATTGATGATGCCTTAGAGCAACAAAAAGGCGAAACGAGTCTGGGAAAAATAAATTAAGTGGCAGCGTTAAAAGGCAGTTTTATTTACAAAATAAATATTTCTGTGCTTGCTGCGGAGGATGGCCACGCAAACAAACTTTTGCTTCAACTGTCTAGCACACGTATGTTGAAGAACCCATAGATTCTTGCTTTTCTCAATCGACATCTACTTCTGCATACATGCATATACCGGGAACCATTGTACAGAGCATGGTGGAGGTATTTCGCATCATGACTGTTCGATCCATTTCCTACTCCACTCGCAAGTGGAGCAACGGGAAAATGCTTCCCTACGTTGCCCTATACGAGCTATAACCTTCCTGTTTTATCTTTACGGTCAGTACGAGAGAAAAACTCGGTAGCAGTAGAATCATTATACGCCAGAGAAAATTCTGGTCCTCTAAACCCAGCCAATAACGCTAAGCGAAAAGATCGTCTTCTTCCCTCTTAGGGCCCCCAACCAAGCTCAAGGAGCACTCTCGTACGGAACGAACCGACTGCTTACAAATGCAGAGGTACCATAGAATATCTTCGACGTTTTCCTTTAATTCGACCTCATGAACGTTAAAGCAGTGCCGAAGAATGGGTTGAAAAAGCGTTCAGTGCGTTACACTTTGTAACGGCTCCATGTGAGCCGCTACATGTTTCTATGAATGTTAAGATCAGTGTAGCCAACCATTGTGTAGAGCTTCGAATACGGCTACGTTTGGTTAGAGAGGCATTAGTGGCCACTGGTCAGCACCCATTGTGAGATGTGGATTAATATGGCTTATACATGCTGTATCATGACTTTGGAGTAACCAGTGATCACAGGCTCCTTTCCCTGTCGTGTATATGACGTACCTCAACGAGGAAAGTAGCCTATGACCACTGAGCACAGTACTATAGGTTATTCCAAAGTCGTGACACACCACGCACAAGCCATATTAATCCACATAAATCCACCTGATGATGGAATTTTAAACCTCCGAAACCAGTTGTGGAAATAAATAAATGGTGACGGTGACAGTAGACTTGTAGTTTCACTCGATATCAATAACAGTCACAGGAAAGCTTAACCATTTTTTTTGCATTGAAAGTATGTATTCTTCGATTTCATTTCGGTCTGTAACTTGTTGCCTAAATGATTAATCGACATGGCTGAGTCACGCACTAAGCGAGTAATACTGTATTCGAACATTAAAGAATGTTTCTCCTACTCACAGTTATTCAATGTTTCGTTGATTAATTTCTTGAACTTAAACATCTTCCAGATCTGATGGATTTGTTGATGGGTACGGACACACAGAAAGAACTGCATGGTATCATACTGAACATCCAGAACAGTATTGACACTTTGTCAGTGGCGACCCGCTGGGACGCCACTTTCTACTAGCGCCTGGTGCTTTATGCGCGGTACCGATCTTTACATCTACACTGTAATCTCACAATAAAATATAAAATTTTATATTTCTGGGTCTCATCTAGCATCTAACTGGGTTAAGAAAGTAATACATTGCGCCACGCAATTTAAGTGTCGCTTATGCGAAACCCCATAACTGGTTCCCTTTACGATGCAGAAGTTTGAAATTTTGCCCAAAGTTGCCTACAACATTCCGATGCAATGGTGCGAAAACGTGGCACCCTGCGGAGCTATCCTTGGGCTCTGCGAAGTTTCAAAAAGCAAGGCGTCAACACTCAACAAAGGGCCAGAGCTTATAAGTCGGGTGATGTGTAAGGTGGGTTAGTTATGCCACAGTGGCACCAAAATTCTACCCAACGCCACCATGGACGTGTTACACGATAGGAAGGTCGTCACCCTCTCCCCTCCCCCACAACCTTATCAACATTTCACCTTTCTTTTGACACCTCTGAAATGGATGTGATATCCGCGATGCCGTGCGTTGGAATCACCGGTTTTCTTTTGGGTGGCCGCGGAAAGTATTTCAGACGAAACGGCCACAGGGGGCGCCATAAATGGCCTCAATGAATCCTTCCCTTTGGACACTGATTCCCACACATTCCACAATAGGAAAAGACCGTTCGCAGTGCGGTGAACAACAGGGCGCTGTTCTCCACAACCTTTGACACTGCTGTCATCCCCCTGCCTCCCCATGAATTATTGAACCCTTCTCTAAGGACATCGTGGGCTTGCAGTCGCATTGAATGTCACCTCACTCCTTTGGAGTATAGTGCAACCGCTGTTTTTTTTTTTTTGCTGTGAGAAACAGGATGGAATCACTATGGACCGTTCACAGCCATTCGACGAAATTTGAACGTGATCCAAAACAGCAAAGGGTTTTATGCTTTTTTCAGTCCTCCCGTTTCCCGCTATCCTTTGGCATTATCGTCTGGTGTTGCGATATTGACACATAGGGAAATAAAATGGCAAAGGGATCCTCGAAGACCTCCCAGTTACGCAACACTCTCTGTTCCACACGCGAACGTGCGTTTGTAAGTAGCCTGTTTGTATGTTGGTAGCGCTATAGACTGTATTAATATCGCTGCCAACGCTCGGCAAGAGGTTCTGTTGTTGGACGGACTAAGTAATAGAACCCAGTACGTTGTTCTCGATGGTGAGTGTTCATCGGAGGTGAGGGTATCATCTGGAGTGCCCCAGGGAAGTGTGGTAGGTCCACTGTTGTTTTCTATCTACATAAATGATCTTTTGGATAGGGTGGATAGCAATGTGCGGCTGTTTGCTGATTATGCTGTGGTGTACGGGAAGGTGTCGTCGTTGAGTGACTGTAGGAGGATACAATATGACTTGCACAGGATTTGTGATTGGTGTAAAGAATGGCAGCTAACTCTAAATGTAGATAAATGTAAATTAATGCTGATGAATAGGAAAAAGAATCCCGTAATGTTTGAGTACTCCATTAGTAGTGTAGCGCTTGACACAGTCACGTCGATTAAATATTTGGGTGAAATATTGCAGAGCGATATGAAGTGGGACAAGCATGTAATGGCAGTTGTAGGGAAGGCGGATAGTCGTCTTCGGTTCATTGGTAGAAGTTTAGGAAGATGTGGTTCATCTGTAAAGGAGACCGCTTATAAAACACTAGTGCGAACTATTCTTGAGTACTGCTCGAGCGTTTGGGGTCCCTATCAGGTCGGATTGAGGGAGGATATAGAAGCAATTCAGAGGCGGGCTGCTAGATTTGTTACTGGTAGGTTTGATCATCACCCGAGTGTTACGGAAATGCTTCTGGGACTCGGGTGGGAGTCTCTGGAGGAAAGGAGGCGTTCTTTTCGTGAATCTCTACTGAGGAAATTTAGAGAACCAGCATTTGAGGCTGACTGCAGTACAATTTTACTGCCGCCAACTCATATTTCGCGGAAAGACCACAAAGATAAGAGAGATTAGGGCTCGTACAGAGGCATATAGGCAGTCATTTTTCCCTCGTTCTGTTTGGGAGTGGAACAGGGAGAGAAGATGGTAGTTGTGGTACGAGGTACCCTCCGCCACGCACCGTATGGTGGATTGCGGAGTATGTATGTATATGTAGATGTAGACTAGCAGTCAGCGATCGGATAGAGAAGGGTTTGGACATGATTTCTTAGTGGAGACTCAGTGTTGGTACGACATGCATTGTAAAATGAGGAAGGATGTAGTTGGTAAAGTTTGGGTGGTGGATTTATTGACAACCATATACTTTTTGGAACTGGATGTCACATGAATAAGGTAAAATCTTCTAAATACATTGTTTGCTCTTCAACAAAATCTTTCTTTTGCTAACCATATGCCTCCTAGTAGTTAGAACCTACAGTAGTTAGATCCCTTCGAAAGAAGGGGTGAAATGTGAGTGAGAGAGTTTGCTATGACCTTTTCATCGTGTGAGACGTCCACGATGGTGTTGGGCAGGACTGTGGTGAAATTTGGTGTGTCGACACCTTGCTGTTCAAAATGTCGCCGAGCGCGAGGTTGATGTCACGGGGCGCCACGATTTTGCACTACTACAGAGGAAGATTGTAGGCGTCTTTGTGCAACAGTTTAAACATCTGCGACGCAGGGGGAGCCCATAGCGGAATTTCGAAAAAGTGACCCTTTAATTGTGCTGCACAGTGCAAATAATAGAACTAATCTCACCTTATATATCATACAATAAAATAAAAATCTGAATGGTAAAACATGAAAAAAACAATGTTGATGTGCATAAAACATCAGCTATTTCAATCGTGTTATACAAAATGAAATATGGAAGATTCGGAGGTAAGATTAAACAAAATGAGATTAAACTGAAATGCAGTTTGTGCGGTCAGTTAACATAAGGCTACGTCAAAATAACGTTATGAAGCGAAATATCTATATATTTAGTGTGTGTACTAATATCTGTGTACTATGTAATAGTGCGTCACAGTTTGTGTATCTTCCTTAACTGCCAGGAAAGGAATGGATTTTGGTTTGTTGCATTCACTGATTTTTATTCAATATTTGCTGTTAACCTTCAAGTCATTTGTGTGTATTTAAACAGAAAAAAGTTTGATAAGATGTAACTGTAATAATATTCTGTGAGAGCGGGAGATTAAATGTGTATCGATAGGTAGTAAGTTTTGATGTAACAATGAGAGCACGACAGTGAGACGAAAGTTCGTTGTTGAGCGGTATGCGAAAACGGATAGCTGGTGTTTAACCGCAGTCGTTCAGCCTGTTTATCGCGATGTTGAGGATTGATAAGGATATTGGGTAAAGTATATTTGTCACAAGCCTTGGAATAATATTTTACGCAATGGTATAAAGACTGCGACACGTGAATAGTGCAGAGACGCGTTTATGGTCGGGTAGGTTTAAGAAGGACAGCGCGAACTAAGGTTAAAATTCCAATATGCAGATGAGGCTTTCATCGTGAACTGATTCGTCGTGGAGAGATACGAAAGCGGTGGCTGTGGAAAGACAGATTTGTAGAGTGAACTAATTTTAGTACTGAGTCATACGAACTGTGTACCAGCGACAACGTGTTTCTTATCGTGGAATAATACGTAAGATAGGAAAATGAAAGCAGTGAACGTAAAATTACAACTTTTATAGCGAACTGATATCCGTATTGAGCACATACTCCGAACTGTGAAACGAATACACAAACTAATACATTAGAACTGTGGTTACAGGTGCTATTATGTGCACTGACGTTGGCGAACATTACGTCGTTCAGTACGGATTACATTTGTTTTACATCGTCGACTACCAGCGCTTCCAGCAACAAGTAAAGACGTTACATTTTTCTTTATAGTTATATAACATCAGAAGTGGGAAAATCGGAAATGATTGACATCTGCAACTGCTAATTAAGATTGTAAATGAGTAGTGGTATAAATAACCATACTCATTGCAACGTATTACTATCTTTACGACGTTTCTCATCGAGCCACATACGTTGTCTCGCATTTCTAGCTGCTTCTCTCACACAAATAATGATAAAAATTCAAAAATTCAGGGTCGCCACCAGCCCAAGCCCTTCCTAACCATTTAGAAAAAAACGGAGCTGGAAAATTATTAGTTTAATTACGTTAATAATTTAATTACAAGTATGCAAATTTCTTTAAGTAGCTAGATAAATAGCATTCTATGTCGTGCATGAAGCAACTTGAATAATTCAGGGTTGGAAATCGGAGTAAATGGGTAAGATCAACACCACAGAATTTATCTTTCACGTAGATTGTTTATTGTATCTAAGTATTTGGTTGCAAATCCTGACTACGCACAACTGGTGCCTGACTAGAAATATTTAAGTAAGAATTGCGTGAGAATGTAACAGAGCACAATGTAACTACAGCAAGAAGAAACACAAAAAACGGGGATGGGAGACAATGATACTGTCAGCTCCTTTGCATTCATACCACAAAAATATCTCAGTGAGATTCGCATTACGATTCTACGCATGCACTATTCTGGACAGAGGTTTAACCAGTGCACAAGGTTGTGCCATAATTATTCAACACACTGCGTTTGCTGCTTGCAAACGTCAGAACTAGAGCACGTGGTGCATTCCGAATCAATCTGTTGTGCTGCTTTGTAGAAAGCGCACGAAAGAACAGATATTCTTGCAGAAATTATAGCTGATTAAACAAGCAAATTGTTAAAATAAAGCCTATTGCGGTGCCGTGGTGGATCAGAAGGGTAACTGATTAAAAAACACTTGGCACAAAATCGACACACAAAGACAAAAGCAACTTCCACAAAATATAAGATTAAAATCATTAAAAATCATACCCGCTTCGACGCAATATTACACTCACGTACGGTTGAAGTGATCCTAACCAGCTTTTCCTAATCAGATTTACCGTTTGAAATTTAACTTCATCGTTGTTCAAAATGAACAAAGTAACTTTTACACTTTTAACTCAAACACTCAAAAATCGCCTATTTAAAGCAATATAATTATGGCACATTCGGAAAAATAACTCGCTTCACACGCTTCAGTTAACCTGAATTCCTTAAGTATTTCAACAGTTAAACATAACGAAGTCCTAACTCAACCTGCTTCGTATTACCTACAACCCCCTTTAAGAGCTACGATCCGTACTCACCAAGCGTTCACCGAAGAGTGCCGCTTTCTCTTTAGAGATTACCCAGCGCCCCGTGCAGCTGAAGCTACCAGAGGGGTAGCCCTCCGTCACCAACCTAACACACAAAACCAGCCTTCAACACAGCCTTCGACTAAGATGGGTAAACGTGTCTGTTCAGGTGTTGGAAACCTAACTTGGTCATACTGTGCTCTTCTTCGAACGAGAAGCAACACCGTCTGCTCACAGCACACGATGACAACTCAGCGTTTGCCGCAAAACAAAACCGAAACCCCACATTAAAACACATATTCAATAGGCCTTATCTGAGTGCTCAGTCTTTCTGGAAGAGTTCATTAATTGAGCTAAAATCAGGTAGTAAAGTGAATAAGTTGTACCGAATTCGACTAGAGTCTTATGAAACGACTTCACAGAGACGTTTCATCATACCAGATACGTGGGTAACTACGGACTACAAAAAGCTATTACGAATGTCCAGGAAACCGGCAGAGGAAGTATATGCCGTCCTAAAAGGCGAAGAGCACAGGTATGATTACAAGAAATGATGCGTTCCTCCCACAATGACTTTACAATGAGCCAATCTTTTTTCTTAATTAAATGCTTTTAATGTCTCTATAAGAGCTTGATATTGATCTCATCATCTGTGAGAGAAGGACCTTTTCTCTTTGGGCTGGTTGAAGCCTTGAGTGAAAATTACTGGACTTCTACATTGACGGGTTCACCATTTGCCAAGGAATTTCTCACACGCAAAGCGTCTTTGTTGAAAAGTCGTTCAAAGGCGGAATGCAGCTAAAAGCCGACAGTCCGACGCTGGCGGAAATTTTCCCTTTCATGGTCCAGATGCCGCCAGACACCTAATCCTGTCTCGGCGCCGCCCACTGATTGGATATTCAGGACGCGATCGACACGAAGCAACGCCGCCTCTGAATCGAGCAGGAGCTGTCACGTCCGTCTGACCCTCAATTTTTCCGCTCTCTGTACCTGTTTAATCTCGTCCTGCTGACACTCCTGCGATTCATTCAGTACTGGAGGATTTTCTGTTCAGCGCGCTAGCGTTTACAGAAAGAGAAATACAGAGAGAGAGAGAGAGAGAGAGAGAGAGAGAGAGAGAGAGAGAGAGAGAATGTTTTGAACAAAATAACTTAGTTCGATCAAAGCACGTGGTTCTCTTTCTAATTGAAACTCGTCAAATGGCTACGTGCAGTGCCCTTTTACTACGCTGTTTCCAAGGGCTGTTGCCCTGTCTGTTCAGAGGACTGTCGATAAAGCAGCTACAACAACATTTATGTTACACATTTCAGAACCATTTTGTCGTGGGCACCGATTATGTTTCATCAAAGTTTTCTAATCATTAAAATTCGTCATCAATGATTTGCCAACTACAAAGTCATGGGGTCATCTCTCGAAATCTGCGAGAGAGGTTTCTGGAGAATTACAATCATACACACTGAACAAAGTACTATGCTAGGCGCGTTGCGGATTGGCAACATTTAACTCCGTTATACCTTCTTGAAATCAGTGCAGCTTTCGAGAAAGTAAACTTGGACGTGTTACTTACGAAATTGGAATACTGAAAAGTCTCCGCCAAAGTACAGTTACCATTTCTGTGTTTAGATTTTTAAAATTCTGCAGAAATGGATGTTCTGTGCCTGTCTGAATGCAGTTTAATTACAGGTGCAGAGAAAATAAATATAAGTGGTTATTGTGTAGAAGAGTTAATATTAAGAAAAGAGGAGTGGCCACATATGTAAAAATTTCACAGGAAACGGAAAATATGGAATAGAGTTTGTGTAGTCCAGAACCAAAAGGATATTTCTCTCATAACTATGCACGTAAAAATTCCCAGGGAAAATTTCATTACTTACGTAAAAGCTAGGTTCATTGTTGAGCGACCTATCGAACAGGAAGAAAAAGTATATTGACAACTAAATAAATACACATACAGCCGTCCTTATGATTTTATTTTATTTCGTCGCTATCAGTTTCAACGCTTCAGTGCGTCATCTTCAGGATGTTTTTTCATGCGAGTCAGTTGGCAGTTGATGGTAGGAGTACTCACACGTTATCTGCGTATCCAGTAACGCTGGCAACAGATGTGGTACGCATGGAGATCATATCAATCTGTATCGCATCAAAAACAGGCTGAAGATGAGGCACTGAGACGTTGAAACTGGTAGCGACAAAATAAAATAAAATCATAAGGACGGCTGTAGGTGTTTTTATTTACTTGTCACGATAGTAAACGTCCGTCGTCCCAGAGGCCTCCTGCTAAAAGGATGGGCATACAAAAGAAAAAAGTATATAGTTTGTGCAGATTTGAAACTAGTTTCTTTTTAATGATTCTTACCTTAAAAACGTCGGTGGAAACATGATTTGCCTGTCACAATCTGATTTCAAAAGTGAATTTTCCCTCGTGTGTCGAGCAAGATAACAAGATCATGACGGACATGATTTTTAAGGGGAGTGTTCATACTGAAAAAAGTAATCTTTACCACTTCATTAATGTACTTTCTGACCATGATGAAAAACTATTGAAAATGAGTTTTATAACGTCACAAAAATGAGAGACATGTTAATAATAGACAGGGAACTTAATGCTACTGACGTAGAGAGAATCTAGTGTAAGATATAGCGCGTGAAAGAAGATGAAGAATAAAGGGAAAAATCCTAATGTGAAATTCAGTGCATTTAGTAGTAATTTTGTGTTAATATATGAAAGTCAGTTCTCTAAAATGCCTAGAATTTCAATTAGAAGACCAAGTAAACCATGAAGCATTTTAGATATTTTGTAAAAAAAAAAAGAAAAAGAAAAAAAGGCCAGTTGCTAGTACAAGAAAAGATGCTATAGTATTTGTATTCTACAAGAACTGAAGCGTATATTAACAAATATTACACAGTTCAGCAATTAAAATTTCATAAGAGGCACAATGTTAATAATACGACTAAAGCTACGTGAAATATGGCCAGTGCACAAGATTATATTGAAATTAAATCTAATGACTGTAGCATGGTTAATAATATAAAGACTTGTAGTGCTACAACGATGAAAATTAATATTACGACGATGTCAAACCTTATTTTCATGATTTAAAGAAGTATTCATGATATTAAAAATGTAATTATAATTTTATTATTTTCATTTTTGTGCTCAGTGTATCAAAGACTTTCTAGTGCACGGAATAAATTATCATTGTTTGTACTACGAAACTATATATGATTGTCAAGGGTTAAGCATGTAATAATTCGATGTAACATATTTTGTTGAGTCTGAATTTTGTTCTCGTACTGGTCGGTAGAGAAGGAAAAATTCCTTAATCGATGTGAAGGTATAAAGGCTGTAAAAAGGAGAGAGAGAGAAGGTAAATACAATTTATTCAAAACAAATATCTCGAAGATGTAACGCTTTGTGATTTCCTATAACTAAAAATTGCAAGGTCTAATCTGAGCCTGTCCTGAATAACAGCGAAGAACATTTATGTTATCATATATTTTCTTCGTTTGATCACGGTTGTGATTCGCATGTTTCTTTTTGTTTCGCGACATGTTATGAATATTTTCATTTTACGCGCAAAAGTGCACACAGCTTTTTATCGAACCTGTATCTTTCGGAAACTATAACTTTTAATCAGTACAATTACGCGAATACCGTCTAAATTGCAACCGTGATTGCAAAAGTGTTTCCTGGACCAAATAATTCTTATAAAATGTGTATTCTCCAAAGCGAGCAGCATTGCACTATTGCTGACTCGCAACAATCGAAAGAGTAAAAACAGTGCTTAAATAAAATTGCCACCTTTTAATAATTATTATTATCCCATTAAATAAATAAATAGAAGTTCAGTGGCTATCCAATCAATAAACAGAGAGGGCAATTCAGACAGAAAATACTTTTAATACACACTTTCTAAATCTAACATTAAGAATGGGATCAATTAGCTCACTAGAAAAACCAGGTGATATACTAAAAAACTAGTTTCAGACTTTCAAGTGACAAAAGTAGCATCGACATTGTCCGCTGAAGTGCAAAGAATTATAAAGTTACCAAAAACAAGAACTCATGCGGCGCTGACAGATTTTTTTCTAACGAGCTAAGTCATGTCTTTCAGCATACATGTTAAGTATCCCTAACGTAGAATTTTTCTTGCGAGGTTAAAATATTGGAAATGCGACACAAACTCGTACAAGAAGCAGATGACCATAATGTATAACTGGAACAGTACCGCATAAATTCCGCATAGGTCACTTAATAAAGCGTCATCAGCTGACGAATGAATGACTTTCATATTAGGCTTTTCTGAATAACCCATCAACGATCTGTATAGATGAAATGGTAATCCCTGAGCTAGCAGGACAGAGCGGATGAGGTTATATTTGTGGAAAGGGGCCAAAATAAGTTACTGTCCGTTGCACTCAACGTATAAACTTTATTTGTTAAAACACACACACACAGAAGCAAGAATGAAAAACTCTCAAGTTTTTAATGAAAGACCGCCTTTGATTTAATTTAGGTCATCGAAAATCCAAGGCACAAGGCCTAAGCAAGGAATTGAGGTACAGGAGTTCTTCAGGAGGTTTCACTTCTTTAGAAAAAAAAAACCTTTTATCTTCAATATAGATAGGCTGAAAGCCTTAGCTTAAATTTTTCCCATAGAACTCGGCTGAAGGCCACACATTAATCAGGAACAGTGTTACGGCTTAAGGCCGAGACAAAGATTTTCAAAGTTTAATGTAAATAGGCTGAAAACTAGGCCGAAGGCCGCATATCAACAAAACAATTTAATGGCTTAAGGCCTAGGTAGAGGAGCTTTCAATTTGAGAAGGCTGAAGGCCTTGTCTTAAAATATTTCGTGTAAAACTCGGCTGAAGGCCTCATACTAAGGAATAACAATCTGATGACTTAAGGGCAAGTCAAGGATTTTTAATTTTTAATTTAAGAGATATTAAAACTCGACTGAAGGCCACACATCATGCAGAAAACAGTTTTACGGCTTAAGGGAAGAGCTTCTAAATTTCAACTAAAATAGGCTGAAGGCTTTATCCTGAAATGCTTCACATAAAACTCGGTTGAAGGCAAAGAAATTTCCAATTTTTAATTTGAGCTGGAAAACTCGGCTGAAAGCCACATAAAAACTGGAAAATATTTCTTACGGCTTAAAGCCTAGGCAAAATTTTTCAACTTTTGATTTGAAAAGACTGAAATCTCGGCTGAAGGCCACATACCAAACAAGAAACAATTTTTTTATGGCTTAATGCCTAGGAAGACAATCCTTGCAATTTTAATAAGCTAAAACTCGGCTGAAGGCCACACAGAGTACTTAAGACTAAAAGGAAATCACTATTTAAAACACAAGGAGCGGCGCTCAGAAGGTTCCAAGGGTCGGCCTGGGAAGGTAACACTAACGCACGTTTAGGTGAGACAGGCAGCCAGACCGACAACCTTTTAATCGGAAGGCAAGCAAACCGAAAGCCAGCTGACGAACAAACGAACAAGATCAGTTCTGCTCCACCCGACCAGCAAAACGACAACAAGATGTCTATAGCACAACGTTCTGGATACTGGTGCCCAATCCAGCCAAGTCAGAACATACGCCCAAACCTACCAACAACACCTCAGCTGTCGAACTACACGCCGTGCTGGACAGCATCAAGACAATGAGGAAAATACACTGCCGAAAACTATGTCAACGACCAGGGCAGGAAACCGGAACATCAACGGCTGCAAGGCAGAAGATACTGATGATACACTTTATTAATGAAGGGATGAATTAAATTAAGTTAAACACCACACAGGAAGACGGCTGCAATTCTAGCCAACTTCAATGCACACATGTTGTTGCTCGAGGGAATCTCCCAGAAAGTGACAACCAGGATCAAACGAAGAGATGTGATAGCAGTTGAGGCTTGATAGTAGGTTAAGTGAGCACTCAACTTTAGTGTCCAGGATCGGTGGGCGACGAACTTCGTAACCCTCGCAAGAAGCGCCTCACAACTCCAACCGCGCGTGCACGCCGCCAGTGGCTCCGGCCTGACTATGCGCCACGGAGACCTCCTCGCTGCCCTGCCCCAATTGACCGACTCCCCAACACTCGGAAACGGTCAAAAGATCAAATACTCGTCAGCGATGAGATGACCGACCGAACGAGCAACCAGTGGTCGTTCCCGCTCCAGTCTCCTTCAGTCTTACATCGCATATGTGTCGCCAGAGGTCGGCAAGTCCTGGCCGTCCGCACCTCACTGGCTCTCCGTGCCCGACGCTCCTTCATCCCTGACTGCTGCTTCGAGCCCGACTGCACTGCTGGTCTGTCTCCAACTGACTTCCCGACACACGACGACCCGGAAATACTATCGGTCGCTCCAGTGCACTATTGATTCAGGCTGCTGCTGCCACTCACAGGAAAGTAAATCGAATAAGAAAACCAGGCGGCAGTACCGTAATCGCAGATGACAAACAATAAATGGCATGAACACGAGCCGTGCATGGCTCAAATATTTGACACATACATTAATGTCAGAGGCAGCTAAAATGACTAATGTTAAATCTCTTCACAAGAAATACGATAAGAACTTAAATAATTTTGTCCAATTTTCTTTGTGCATCTTTTTACAGAAGAAAGTATTAAAGAAAGCGTTTTACCTAAGGATAGTATCAAACTTAAGTGTAAACTTTTTATTCAGCATGTCAAAATTTTGGCTCCAGAAAGTTGACTCCACTGAGTGTGGTATTTATACATAATATCAGCAAAAGATAAACAAACTGTTGAACAATAATTGTTTTCTCAAAATCATTTCAGTCGAACATCAATAATCACTGCAAATCGAAGAACCCACCCACCCATGCACCCCTAATATTGCAAACTGTTGTATGTAGTGCAGCTGTCTCAACAGTTCTGAAGTCCAGTGCAGTTATATTACACTGAGGTGACAAAAATCATGGGATAGCGATATGCACATATACAGATGGTGGTAGTGTCGTGTACACACCGTATAAAAGATTAAAGGGCAGTGCATTGGCGGAGCTGTCATTTATAGTCAGATGATTCATGTGAACAGGTTTCCACACTACTGGAATTAATATACTTTGAACGCGTAATGGTTGTTGGTGCTAACCACATGGGACATTCCGCAGAGTGGCCGCGCGGTTTAGGGTGCCATGTCTGGATTGCGTCGCCCCTCACGCTGGAGGTTCGAGTCCTCTCTCGGGCGTGAATGTGTGTGTTGTTCATAGCACAAGTAACTTTTAGTTAGGTTATTTAGTGTGTAGTGTGAAAACCTCAGCAGTTTGGTCCCTTAGGAATTCACACGCACATTCCATTTCAGAAATCGTTAGGAAATTCAATATTCCAAAATCCACAGCGTCAAGACTGTACTGAGAATACCAAATATTAGGCATTACCTCTCACCACGGACAACGCAGTGGCCAACAGCCTTCACTTAACGACCGACAGCAGCGCCGTTCACGTAGAGGTTAACAGAGCTAACACTGCGTGAAATGCACTACTGGCCATTAAAATTGCTACACCACGAAGATGACGTGCTACAGACGCGAAATTTAACCGACAGGAAGAAGATGCTGTGATATGCAAATGATTAGCTTTTCAGAGCATTCACGCAAGGTTGGCGCCGGTTGCGACACCTGCAACGTGCTGACATGAGGAAAGTTTCCAACCGACTTCTTATACACAAACAGCAGTTGACCGGCGTTACCTGGTGAAACGTTGTTGTAAGGAGGAGAAATGCATACCATCACGTTTCCGACTTTGATAAAGGTCGGATTGTAGCCTATCGCGATTGCGGTTTATTGTATCGCGACATTGCTGCTCGCGTTGGTCGAGATCCAATGACTATTAGCAGAATATGGAATCGGTGGGTTGAGGAGGGTAATACGGAACGCCGTGCTGGATCCAAACGGCCTCGTATCACTAGCAGTCGAGATGACAGGCATCTTATCCGCATGGCTGTAACTGATAGTGCAGCCACGTCTCGATCCCTGAGTCAACAGATGGGGACGTTTGCAAGACAACAACCACCTGCACGAACAGTTCGATGACGTTTGCAGCAGCATGGACTATCAGCTCGGAGACCATGCCTGCGGTTACCCTTGACGCTGCATCACAGACAGGAGCGCCTGCGATGGCGCACTCAACGACGAACCTGGGTGCACGAATGGTAAAACGTCACTTTTTCGGATGAATCCAGGTTCTGTTTACAGCATCATGATGGTCGCATCCGAGTTTGACGACATCGCGGTGAACGCACATTGTTAGCGTGTATTCGTCACCACCATACTGGCGTACCACCCGGCGTGATGGTATGGAGTGGCACTGGTTACACGCCTCGGTTACCTCTTGTTCGCATTGACGGCACGTTGAACAGTGGACGTTACATTTCAGATGTGTTACGACCCGTGGCTCTACCCTTCATTCGATCCCTTCGAAACCCTACATTTGAGCGGGATAGTGCACGTCTGTATGTTGTAGGTCCTGTACGGGCCCTACTGGATACAGAAAATGTTGGACTGCTGCCCTGGCAAGCACATTCTCCAGATCTCTCACCAACTGAAAACGTCTGGTCAATGGTGGCCGAGCAACTGGCTCGTCACAATACGCCAGTCACTACTCTTGATGAACTGTGGTATCGTGTTGAAGCAGTATGGGCAGCTGTACCTGTACACACCATCCAAGCTCTGTTTGACTCAATGCCCAGTCGTATCAAGGCCGTTATTACGGCCAGAGGTGGTTATTCTGGGTACTGATTTCTCAGGATCTATGCACCCAAATTGCGTGAAAATGTAATCACACGTCAGTTCTAGTATAATATATTTGTCCAATGAATACCCGTTTATCATCTGCATTTCTTCTTGGTGTAGCAATTTTAATGGCCAGTAGTGAATCCAGAAATCAATGTGAGACATACAAAAAACGTATCAGTTAGAACAGTGCAGTGAGATTTGGCGTTAATGGGCTATGGCAGCAGACGACCGACGTGAGTGCCTTTGCTAACAACACGACATCGCCTGCAGCGCCTCTCCTAGGCTCGTGACCATATGAGTTGAACCATAGAGGAGTTGTAAGCCTTTGCCTGAGACCCGATTTCAGTTGATAAGAGCCGTGGTAGGTTTCGAGTGTGTGCAGACCCCACAAAGCCATGGACCCAGGTTGTCAACAAGGTACTGGGAAGCTGGTGTTGTCTTCAAATGATTTCGGCTGTGTTTACAAGGAATGCACTGGGTCCTCTGGTCCAAATGGACCATCATTGACTGGAAATGTTTACATTCGGCTGTAAGATGGCAGAATAAATGAAGGTCAATTTCGCACCTTACATAAGAGTAACGTAAGAGAGTCAGCGGCCGGACAAGTGACGCATACTGCAGGGCGAATAATGGGCCACCAGTAGTAGGACAAAAAGAAGCTTTACAAAACTGCATTTTTGAATGCCAAAGGGATACAAACAAAACCAGTAATGCATTCGATCATGTGAACTGCAAATGGTACTCACGTGATAGACACATGTAACTTTTTAGGCGAATGGAGCAGGCACAAAACGTCCGATTGTCGGAACCGCACCAGGAAGGAATAATGTGCCGAGATGTCGACGCAGTTCAATGGTAGGACCCTTGCGATTGGTAGAGAGAGTTGGCACAAAATAAGAGGAACGTTCTTATTGGTCAAAAAAAGCCGTGATGTGGAGAACGAAAGAAGCCAGGTGGAGAGAGTTCGGCTAGAGGAAAAACGAGAGCGAAATTTTTGGGGACTCTTCTCTGAACTGGCGTCAAGTCCAGAATGGAGCGCATAACGATCTGTACGACGCAGAGGAGAAATTTATGTGGACAGTGCGTTCACAGCTGCTGACCTCCAGCTAGAAATCAGCTGTAGCATCGTTGAGCTCCAACTGTGGAGAAACGAACCAGCCAGTTAGTTAATTGTTCTTGTGAGCACTGAGAGGGCATTATAATGTGCACACTGCACCAGCCATGTGCGTGTATATCGCCATAGTCTCAGACTAGGGATGAGTTCATGTTTTCTTGCATATCGAGAAACATAGGGAGAGTTTCTGCTGTAAAATTTAGCAAAGGCTTAGTTAGATTTTGTAGGAATTTCAGCGGGCGAGAGCAGCGATGCAGATGACAACTCATCACAGCTAAGGTAAATACCACGTGCAGAGGCATAAACTTGGTTCACCAGTTTGCGTCCGCTGTAAACTCGAGCAACCTTGGTTAATCTTTTGCTCGACTTGTCACAAAACTAACCTTCCTCTGTAGACTTGATTGTCATCCTAAAAATAGTACCGAACTTTGAACTGGAATCGGATGATTTATCGTAGTACTGGCGAGCATCATAACATAATCGTAAGAATAATGTTGTAAAGAAACCTCTAGTTAACATTTAATATTGTTGTGCATAGGATTATTTAACTTTCTGTGAGAGAAAATTTAATACTGTTATTTTTAGGATTAGATCACTTTCACAAATCGAGATGCGTCATTTTGACAACTGCCTTAACATTGTCATATTGTAAACTGTGTAAAACCGTGTATTGCCCTGACAAAATTGCAATATTAAACGATGTCATTACAGCTTAAACAGTTGTGTTCAGTCATAGAATAAGAATCCACTTAACCATAACCTTACACGGCTACTGGAAAACCATTTGCACTCTAATAACTATGGAGTTTTTATGGATAAGAATGCGCCATGTCACTGGGCTAAAACTGTTCACGTTGGTTTGAAGAGCATTCGTAACAATTCGAGTGAATGATTCGTCCACCGAGATCACCAGACATTAATCCCATCGAATATTTATGGGGCGTAATCGAGAGGTCTGTTTGTGGACAAAATCCTTCACCGGCAACAGTTACGCAATTATGGACGGCCATAGAGACAGCATGTCTCAATATTTGTGTAAGGGACTTCCAAAGTACTTGTTGAGTGTATGCCAAGTCGAGTTACTGCACCGCGCCGGACACGATATTAGGTGGTGTCCCACGACTTTTGTCAATTCAATGTATAATGAACTACGCAGAGAGAGAAAAATGTAGGTCAAATATAAACTAGTGGCAATATTGACAAAGCTACAAAACACGATACACCCTTAGAAGTTCACAACGAAACAGTGAACAATGTCGCACGTCAAGAATGCATTGTTCTGCAGAGCAGCGTAAAGTTAGACCACAACTGTCAGTGCTTGACGAAGAAAGGAACCAGCAACGTGCTAGCACACGGCATTTCCTGATGTAGGCGAAAAACCAAGCAGAAATTACCGTAAGCAAAAACTGTTTTTAGGTCTAGAAAACAAATCAAATTGTAAATAATTAAGTACTACTGATGATGCTTTACTTCAACAAAACGAAAAGCGTCTGGTGAGAAATATTCGCATTTTCTTGTTGTTCAGATGTCGGAACAAAAATTCCTTCAGGAACTGTAAGCAATTACTGACAATAAGGCCACACAAATGAAGACTTTTTATATAAACATGTATGCTAAGTGCTCAGTGGCAGTTGCTTCTTCAGTAGTCGTATGAATTTGACTCCCTAAGTTACATAACACTGCAGTTGACCAAGCAAGTCCATGAGTGTTTCCCTTTTAGTTCCGCTACGTACATTGTCTGAATATGTGGTCGTTTACAGGTCGTGCGTTCACAAAGGAGCCAGCCACCGAACATTCGAGACTCCAGCCACAGCTTGTACAGCAAACTGACCATTGAGGAATACTTCCATATACAGAAGGCAATAGCGGAAGGAATACAGGTCTTAAACGAATACACTACACTCTGCAAGGGCACACTATTTAACACATTAAAGGAACTTTACAAATTAAAACAGCACAAACAGATAGTCTGCACACAAGCACACGCACACACACACACACACACACACGCACACGAAAAATATATACACTAAAATCTGCAAAGGCGCACCATTTGCACACAAATAGGAATACCACATAAATGACAACACACACAGCTAAGAAACACACAAAAAACACACACACAGATGCGCACACACACACACACACACACACACACACACACACACACACACACACACACACAAAGATAAAATGCAAATAAAACTCAAATTTGATGCCAAACTCTCTGGTGAACAAATGAACACTGACTGGGCTGGGACACATAACAAACCACAATGACACTGTGTTCTGGTGTAGTGAAAAGCGTTTTACTACGTTATTTGTGGAAAATACTTGTTATAGCTACGTATGCATCACAACATCTCAGCATGATACGGAGAATGGAAGTGCTTACCACACGAAAACGTAAGTAAATACGGAAATAGGCTCGAAAACATCGCGAAAAACTAAATTACACCCTAGAAGATAGGTTAACTCTCAGCAAAAAACAACTTTCTCATCAACATCGTTTGGTTGCAGATGACAAGCTACCTGTAATAATTAACGCAAAAGTGGTCCAGAAAATTCATGCTCACCAGATCTAAAGGTATTTACGAAAAGAAACGATCTGTTGTTTGAACTAAAATTGAACATAATTTTATAATCATATAACAAAAATGTTCACATTGCAGAATAAATAAAAACGAAAACCCACTGATGATGGCACAGTGGTGCCGAAACATGTACGGGTACTGAGAAAAACGATGTTTTGCGTAACTGGCAGACCTCAAATCCCAAAAATTTTAGCTGCAAACACGGCCAATACAAGGAGCTGCAAATCAAAAGATGGATAATTCGAGACTCGATTTTGTCGACGCAAGAGAATCCTCTCATTCTCTTATGAGCCCCACCGCAAACGGCAACTTGTCTGCGTTACACGTCACAGAGCAACAGCAGACTGGAGAACGGCTTTGAAGGCTGTCGACGGGGTTGCGTACACCTTGGACCCTGCCCCCAGCAGTCTTTAAGAAAGGTGGTACTGGAGTGATCGAGGTTCAAAATGACTTCCCAATGCTTCCAGTCCATTTGACGTCGTTGCTTTTTCATCGGGTGATGGACCAAAAGTTTAGACGTCACAGTGGAGGAGGTAATATAACACCCCCCTGCTTCCCAGGATTTGCGAAATTACAAGTTAACAATGACCGTGAAGCATGAATTTTGACCCGTGTCGGGATAAGGCATCCGAATCCGAAGTAAATAATGATTATTCCGTGGGAAGCAGGAGACGTTATAACTTGATCATATTGAATCAGTAATTTGATTCAATAACGATCGGTAAATGAAATAATGGAAATAATTTGTAAATAAATTTTGCTAGTAGAAATTTTGTCGAAATAAATGATTAAGTTGTAAAAGCAATTAAAAAATCGGTCGCCAGCTCAACTGATGAGCGACAGTACTGTGAAGTACGTCAATAATCATCTCAAAAATAAAGTTTACCTGTTTGAAGCGAAACAGGTGGAACGGGAACTTTTACGTAAGTGCAGTGTCAGGCTCAGTAGTCATATAAAACAATGTCATAAGAATCTAACTACACTTAAAATTAGTGGTTAACTTTCAATAAGTATTTTGATAATAATTTTGTTCATAATTTGTCAGCTAAGTGCAATGCTGACAACACAGATAATTATCTATCGAGATTTTGAATAATGGACTGTCATTCTGTCTTTAAAATTACGTACTTTGCACCGTTTAATTTACTGATAATGAAATATATTGCCAATAATTGATTAACTATGTTTTGAATGATAATAATTCATTAATTGGGCGATTGTCAGGTGGAATAAGGTTTATAGTTTCATGTAATATCCTTGAACTAACTTCAGCTGAATATGCATTGAAATAAATCTTAATAATAAAATTTATTACTTCAGTTTATTATTAAGTTACTACGGTTGGCGTAAGCTTATTAAGTGCAACAATTAACTACGATAACCAATCATTCAAAACAATCTGAAATTTACTCTTCAGTCTATGTAAATAATTTGATAATTAACATATTTTCTCTTGATAATGGCGTGAATCACTCGGTTCAATAAGGTAAAGATCGGAAGGAACCTACTTGATGTTATTGTCGGGTGGAATGTAAAGTGCTTGTTATTAATTGTTCACCTACAGAGAAAAGCACAATTTTATCCTACAAAAATGACGTAGATCTTACTTCCCTCGTTGTCGGTGGATCGACGGAAGTCCACGGCGGCGACACAATGTGGCAGCGGGCTTTTACTGTTGCGAGTTGGGCCCACAGTGCGCTTCACATTCAAGCCCTCGTTTCTTCAGCACTATGCCCATTAATCCATAATAACTTGCCCGGCCATGCTTTCAGATATGCCGACCATTACTTTCCCGTCGTACGTAGATCCACACACTAGCCGTTAGATGTAACACAGCTAGGACTAGCAGCACTCGACTGTACGTCTTACTCCGAGCACGGCGTCACTGCTACTACTGCCCGCTGGTGCGCTCCCGCGCCTAGCGGCACAACAAAACAATCTCTCTGACTTCAACGTTAACTAAATATGCCCTGACTTGCCAGTGTTAAATATTACACAATTTGAACATAGTATTTACAATACAAAGCTGAGCTGGGAAGGTAAGGGAATTAGAATTAATGGAAGAAGGCTTACCAACTTGAGATTTGCTGATGATATTGCCTTACTGACCAAAGACTTCGCAGAGCTCCAAAACTTAGTTACAGATCTTGCATTGGAATGTCAGCTGGTTCGCTTGAACATGAACCTTTCCAAAACAAAAGTAATATCCAACAAATGGGTCCCAGCTGGAGATGTGAAAGTCAAGGACAGTCTACTAGAAGAGGTCAGTGAATATGTCTACGTTGGCCAGATTATAAATATGAAGGGAGACATAAGGCCAGAAATCTATCGACGCATCAAGCTTGGCTGGCAAGCATTTGGGAAGAATTCAAAAGTATTCAGATCAAAAATGCCAGTTAATCTGAAGAAAGCAGTATTTGATCAATCCATTCTTCCTGTGATGACGTATGGCTGCGTGACATGGACACTGAACTCATTTACAAAAGGGAAACTTAGGACAGCACAGAGAGCCATGGAGAGATCAATGCTGGGCTCTACAAGGAAGGACAGGAAAAGGGCAGATGACATCCGGTCTGTGACGAGTAGGTTCCTTGAAATGGCAGTGGGCTAGCCACGTCGCAAGAAGAAAAGACAACAGATGGACGAAGCTAGTACTGGAGTGGAGTCCGAGAGAGCACCGGAGGCCTAGAGGAAGACCACCAGACAGATGGGACAAAAACATCAAGAAGATCGCTGGTAACACCTGGCAGAGAACTGCCCAAGACCGTCCCACTTGGAGAAGACTTCTGAAAGCCTACCTGAATCCACGACTCGAAGAGGCCACATCATCTAATAATTGAATTGGCTGATGATGATGATGATGATGATGATTTACAATACATATTTACACTAGACAATACATCGTATACAAACAGTTTCATGTGTTAAGTAAGCGAAAAAATTCATAGCAAGGACTGCGTTGTAGCGTCACACCACCACAAACGGCAACTTGTCTTGCATTACATGTCAAAGAGCAACAGGAGACTGGAGAACGGCTCTGAAGGCTGTCGACGGGGTTGCGTACACCCTGGACCCTGCTCCCAGTAGTCTTTACGAAAGGTGGTACTCGAGTGATCGAGATTCAAAATGACTTCCCAATGCTTCCAGTGTATTGCGCAGTCTATTTGACGTCGTTGATTTTTTCATCGGGTGATGGACCAAGAGTTTAGTCGTCACAGTGGAGGAGGTACCAGCGGACACGCTTTGAGGACATGCTAAGAGGCAAGGATTCTTTCTGCCCAGAGCCGCCGCTTGCTGTGCCGGCCAGAAGAAGCGACCATTGTCGCAGAGTCTGGCCAGCTGCGGATTCCCAACGTGCGGGCAGCATTAATCTTTGTTTAGGAGCGGCGCCGCGCCTCGGCCCGCCTCGCTGCGCCGGAACGCGCCTCTGGACGCATGATTTATGTTCCGGAGCCGCCACAAAGAGCTCTCCGCCCACACCTTACAGCTGGGAGCCCCACATCGCACGAAAATCATCTACGCATTTCCGCTTGCAGTAGTCGTGCGTTCTGGACAAAAGTTCGTCATATAAGGATGCGTACCATCCTAACACTGCTTGACTTTAGCAATGCTTTTGATACAGTTGACTTTGATATATTACTAATTAAAATGAAACAGCTGAATTTCTCAAACAGCGCAATACACTGGTTCGACAGCTACCTCAAAAACAGAAGTCAACAAGTCATTCGTGGGTCGGAAAAGTCATCATGGAAAAACGTGCGCTCTGGACTTCCTCAAGGCTCCGTCCTTGGTCCATTACTCTTCTCACTGTACATTAATGATATTTCTTCAGTGATTCACTCCTGCAACTACCATCTATATGCCGACGACATCCAACTGTACGTAAGTGCAAGCCCTAAGAACATCGCTGATGCAGTAGCGAGTATGAACGCAGATCTTTGCTCTGTTTCTCGATGGGCACAGAACCTAGGTCTGAAACTAAACCCCAAGAAATCCCAGGACATACTTATATCTCATCCAAAGTTAATCAGCCGGTACTTTCGCGAAACAGTCCCTCAAATACTCCTCAGTGGTACCCAACTACCATACCAAAAAACAGTAAAAGACCTTGGAATAATCTTAGATGAACATCTAAACTGGGAAAAACAAAGTCACAGCTTGCCGGAAATCGCTCTCCTCCCTACATGCAATTCAAAAATTTAGAAAAATATTTCCAACCCATGTTAAACAAAAATTAGTCCAAACACTAGTCTCGCCTAATCTTTACTACTGTGATGTAGTTCAACACGGCACAAATAGTGAAAATTCGAGATGCCTCGAGCTAGTGATGAATGCTTGCGTTAGATACGTGTGCAATATACGGTTGTATGATCATATCAGTCCTTCATACATCCAGCTAGGTTGGATACGCCCACATAAGGCACGCAATCTCCACACGATGTGCTTACTTCATCGATTTCTTAGCCACTACTGCCCCCAACACTTATCTTCTCACATAAAACACCTATCATCATTCCACAACCGCAATACCAGATCGGATACGTCTAGCATCTTGGCTGTACCTCTACATAACACAAAATCTTTCTCCGTGTCACTCTCCATCTCAGCCATACGACTATGGAACGCGCTCCCCTGTGATCTGCGTCTTATCCAGAACCACTCAACATTCAAGAGGAAACTCAAAACTTACATATTAGGGACGGTATAGGCAACATTGTTGTGCCCCTATCATCTCTTTCTTTCTCCTCTCCATCATAGCTTCGAATTTTACCATTCTATTTCTCTTCCTCTAACCTTTCTACCTCTTCTATATCTCTTTCACCCAATTCTATCGTCTTATGTCTCTGCTCGATGAGAATAACTCACAAGGTGCAAAAACATAACGAGAAAATTCCCAACTAGCAATAGGACTGACATTCATAAAAGAAAAATATGTTTACTTTCATATACGGAGTCATTACTATTATTATTATTATTCTTCATTGTTATAATTATTTTTTGATTGTTATAATTATCATTGTACCACTGTTATAATCTCTATTTTTTTCTTTAACATTAATACTGTATAAAACGTTATATGTCCTTAATGTTC